>NW_024870876.1:0-482500 GCF_019054845.1 Dipodomys spectabilis
TGAGCAAAAACAGTTAAGGGACAACAACTAGGCTTGAGTTCAAGCACTAGAACTAGCACAAAAATAAAATAAATAAATAAGAAATAAAATAAATATGAACTAGGGGGGAGGGAATCTCTGTGGAAATGTACCTGCCTAATGTTCACTAGACTATGGATTTGGTTCTGACTACTGAGAAAAACAAAAGAAAAATCCAGTCCTGTACTTTGAGACATAAACCCCACAGCCTCACCTGCTTCTGTTTCAGGACCTGGAACTTGCTTTTCCTTCTAGTGTGCTCTCTTTCTTTGATTCCTCAAATATAGTTTTCCTGGCCACCCACTAAGAACTGTACATCTCTGAAAGCAACCAACACACTGTACCTCTCTGAAAGCAACCAATACCTTCCCTCCTTGGGTAGATTTTATATTAGAATCTATCACTTTCCAACATCTACACATTTGATTCCTTTCTCATATTTATTTTCTGTCATCCCCAGGGGAATTCAGGCTCCTAGTGGTCAGGTTTGACCTTTGGATTTTGACTTGTTTTGTTATTTTTTTTAGGTTTCCAAAATAGTCTGAGCCTACCTGGAAATATTCCTGGCACACTTACATTTAGTGGAATTCAATTAACATTTGTTGTAATAAATAGATATACATTTTATTCATTCTCACTTTTAGCATATTTAAATAAATGTGTGGAGTTTAGATTTTTTGTAAGACTAGCTCTGAGTTTAATCATGTTCTTCATATTTGCTGAGTCCACCTTTTGGTTTTGTATATAAATTCTTTTTTGGTGGCAGTACTAAAGTTTGAACTCAGAACCTCACGCTTACTACACACTACATATACCATGTATCTCTGAACACATAATCTTGTTTGTTTTCTAATGCATTATTTCTGTTGTTTATCTTTTAAATCTACAACTTCATTTCTTATGATTAAAAATCAATGAATGAATTCCTGTCTACTGTGCATATGCTTTGAAGTATGTTTGTCCCCTCTAAAACTTATGTCAAGGGTTTTTTTTTTTTTTGTTTTTTTTTTTTTTTTTTTTTTTTTTAATTTAATTTTATTTTATTTGAGAACATACTGTACAGAGGGGTTACAATTACATGGGCAGGATAATGCATACATTTCTTACCAAGCATTGCGCCTCCCTCCTTGTTACCCTTCACCTCCCTTCCCAGCCTCCCCCCTCCCTCCACCCAATCATACCACCCCCTCCCCCCCCCCCCCCCCCCCCCCCACCCCCCCCCCCCCCCCCCCCCCCCCCCCCCGACATTGTAAAGCTGGTTTTGACATGACATTTTGTACTTCTCATTGTTGCAACAGGTTCCACCTGAATCCTTAAACGACTTGTTTTGTCCCCATCTCCTCCACATGTTATACTGACATCAAATATAGTGAAAGCGGGGGTTACACTGTGGGGGAGGGACATACAAAGCAACAAAGAGATAATATTATAAATGCGTTAGAAACACATGCATGAAAGAAACAAAAACATTAAAATACATATTTGAGGTTTCGTTTTCCTAACATCACATTATTTGACTTTTTCCACTTGACTCATACCTATACTAGATATTGCAAATAAGGGAAACCATGGGACCTATGTTTCTTTGGGCCTGGCTTACTTCACTTAATATAATTTTTTCCAAGCCTTTCCATTTCCTAACAAATGGGGAAATGTCATTTCTTTCTGATGGAGGCATAGAATTCCATTGTGTATATATACCACATCTTCTTGATCCATTCATCTACTGAGGGGCATCTGGGTTGGTTCCAATGTCTTAGCTATGGTAAATAATGCTGCAATAAACATAGTTGTGCTGGTAGCTTTAGTGTGGCCTTGTTGTGATCATTTGGGTAAATGCCCAAAAGTGGGATTGCTGGGTCATTGGGGAGAGCTCTATGTGGGAGTCTTTTGAGGAACCTCCATACTGCTTTCCAAAGTGGTTGAACAAGTTTACATTCCCACCAACAATGAAGTAAGGTTCCTTTCTGTCCACATCCCCTCCAGCATCTGTTGTTGTTAGAGTCTTGATTTTTGCTGTTCTAACTGGAGTGAGGTGATATCTCAATGTTGTTTTGATTTGCATTTCTTTTATGGCTAGGGATGTTGAACATTTCTTCATGTGTCTATTGGCCATCCTTCTTTCTTTGTCAAGGGTTTTTTTTAAATTATATTTAAGTAGTTGTACAGAAGTAGTTGCCATTTAACAAAACAGTTTATGAATTGCAATGCATCTTAATCAGTGTCAGCCCTTTCAAAGTTCTTAGCCACCTACCTTGACACACCCCTTCTCTTACTTTCCTTAATTTTATAGTATATACATGAATTCCTGACTGAATTTTCTCTACCTTCTCCTCTCCCCTTTGTCCCACCCACCCTCTCTGCAAGTACCCATTTCCTGGTGTTTATTTGTTGGGCTTTGACTTTGCCTTTTTAAAGAATTATGCTATTTAAGTTTTCCCTTGAAACTACCATATTTCGGCTAATTTATTTGTATACACTTGCACATCACCCAACATATTTACTTACAAGTTTAAAAGCTAAATCTAGCTTCCACATATAAAGGAAAACATGCAGATCATATTAGAACTTAATTCCCATTGTGAGGTTCCCAACAGTGGAAACTTTAACCTCTGACTATGGTGTTTGAGATGAAGCTTTTCCTGGGAGACAATTAGATCATTAGGCATTAGATCATTAGCTATCATCATGAATGCTAACTTTATGAACAAGAAAAAGTAGAACGTGGATGTACACACACAGCACACCCCTTGAGTAACTAGTATTACAAGCAAAAGTGTATAGCAGTTCCCAGCTAGGCATATCTCTTATAATAGAATCTATGAGAGCTCAAATAGCATAATCTTTAGGAATAATAGGTCAAAACCCAACAAAATTAACACCGTGAAATGGGTACCTGCAAGGGGGGCGGGCGGGGGGGGGGGGGGGGGGGGGGGGGGACACGGTCAAATGAGAGAGGTAGATGAATGAAAGGGGAAAATGGGCAGAATGCAGTCAGGAATTCACAGGGTATATATCACAACATTAAGGGAAAGAGTTGGTCAAAGTGGGGGAGAGAAAGTTGAAGGTGGTAATATAATGCCCGGAGACTTGGAGCGCCCGAAAAGACCCCAGGGACCAAAGATCAATGCAAGCAGCAATGAGTCGTTTATTGACAAGGCTCGAGCACGGACCCCTCTGTGCACTGATGTCCGAGTGCAGACGAGAGGCCCCCAGCACAGGGTTACAGCACTTTTTAATATGTTCTTTGGTAAGGGTTAAGGCCTCAGTATGTACTGGCAACGAATCAATACACCAAGCGGGAAATTTAAATCATAATTCTAGCGAATGATTAGCGCAATACAAAGGGGGGGGGGGGGAGGGCTGGGGCTAATAATTGGTCAGGCTATCGGACTGAGCCAAATGGCCACTATCTCTGATCCGGCCTGGTGGGGGTCGTTAACTTCAGCTCCAGATCTGGAGTGTCTGGGCTCTAGGGTGGGTAGAATAGCAGCTGCATTCTTCAAGGTTTCACACTTCTCAGTGACACTAATCAAGATGCGTTGTATTCATAAACTGCTTTGTTAAATGGCAGCTCTTTTGTACAAGTACTTAAAGATAAAAACTTAAAAGACAGCAATTGGCTCATATCTTTTTTTTTTTTAATTATGAGAATACCATACGGTGGAGTTACAATTACATGGACAAGATAACAAGTACATTTCTTATCAAGCTTTTGTTGCCTCCTCGCTGTTTGGCTCACATCTTTTAAAGCTATTTTCAGATCTCATTTCATAAGAATTGTATTTATATTTGCAGTATAATAATCTGACACTGCACTGTAAATGTATTTTATAATATAAATTCTTGATTTTATTACTTCCTTTTTCCCCATTAATTTGAAATGCATGTGTGTTTTCTTTTTTTTTTTTCTTCTGTGTATTTCTAGTCCTACTGGTTTATGTTTTTTTATGATAGTGGTACTTTGTGAATTCTTGTTCTTTTTATAAATTAAAAATTTCTGAATTATGTTTTTTTTCTGTTTCCTGGAATAATTCTTTTTGTTGTTGTTGTTGTATTGTTTGTTTTGCTAGTCCTGGGACTTGAATTGAGGGCCTGGGTACTGTCCCTGAGCCTCTCTGTGCTCAAGGTAAGCACTCTACCACTGAAGCCACAGCACCATTTCTGGATTTTTCTATTTATGTGGTACTGAGGAATCGAACCCAGGGCTTCTTGCATACTAGGCAAGCACTCTACCACTAAGCCACATTCCCAGCCCCTGGAATAATTCTTCTAATATGTATTCTCCACTTGTTTTTCTTGTAAGGTCCGCTCCTGGATGGCTAACAGACTCCACCCTCCTCACAGCAAAGTCTCCACCCAGTACCTGCGTTACTTAGGCAACTGGGACACCTGGAAGAGGTCACATCTGCATCCGCTGAGGTCACATCTGAATTTGATGTAGCCACACCTTTCCCTGCCCATACCCTAGATAAGGCCTAGTGCAGGCCCAGGGGCTCTCTCTGTTCATTTCTAGCTCTCTGCTCTCTCTGTTCTAGTCTAGCTCTCTCTCTGTTTGTTTCTAGCTCTCTGCTCTCTCTCTTTCCCAGCCACGTGGAGTGCCAACCTTGCCTGGTCCCAGCAGGTCTACTGAATAAACCTACCCTTACCTGAATACCACATGTGTGCTGGTGCTGTTCTTACTCGGCTACCTCTTTTTAAAACCTAACATTTCTCATTCATGATTATATTTCTTTCAAATAATGTCCATGCAGATATTCCATATGGATCCTTTCTACTTACTTCTCATATCTAATCTAACAGCATTCTTTCTAGGCCTACTAGTCACTCAAGCCTGGAGTGGGAGACTAATCTGGGAGTAAGATGTGTGCAAAGGAGTTGAGTTGAAAGATTCTCACACCACACCCTCTCTCTCTCCCTCCCCATCTCTCTTTCCTTCCTTTCTTCTTTCTTTCTTTTTTCTTCTTTCTTTTTCTCTTTTCTCTCTCCCTCTCTTCTGCCCTTCCTTCCAACCTTCCCTCCTTCCCTCTCTTCTTTCCTTCCTTCTTCCTTCCTTCCTTTTTCCTTCCTTCCTTCCTCCTATCGCATCTCCTTCTTCTCCCCTCTCTGTTCTCCATATACCCTAACCACTCCATCCTCTGACTGGGTATATTGCTCATTTGGGGGTGAGGATGTCACTGAGAGAGAAGTCTATGTGGATCCCAGTGTTCCAGTCTGTACACCTCAGTGATCCACATAGAACATTCATGGTTTTTTATTCTTCCTCCATCCTACCTTGCCTACAGACTACTTCTTATAATAAGTAAGCTAGTTTGCAGAAAGTTGTGAAAAAAATTCATTCCTCCTTCCGAACCTTCCCCTCTGTTTTTCTGTAGTAGGAAATTTTGCTCCTTCTCTTTCCCAACCCACCCACCAAGGATGTTCCCAGTTTTCCTATGGCCTGGTTGTCCTCTCCAAATGCCAATTCATTTGATCTACTTAAAATCTGGAATTATGCACTAGCTCTCAGTGTTTTCCCTCCACTTACCCAAGATTCACCATACTTGGCTATGTTCTTCAAAGGCTGCATTTGGAGACAGACAATTCCTTATTCTTAAGGATATGAGTTCCTCAGTTCCTTTTCTGTTTGTGAATTGGGTATCAGAGAAGGAAATAGAGGGAAAAATTACGCTATTTCTTACCAGAAACATCTAGTTTTTTTTAAGCTAGTAAATCATTCTCAGTATGCCTAGCTACACTTAGTCTCTGGTCACATGTCATGTGGGTGGCATCTGTGAACTCTGAGCATGCTTATGAGTTGCCTAGCAACAAGAAGTTCTTTTTATTCCTTCCAGCAGCCTGCCCCAACTCTACCCTACATGGCCCAGCCCACCCTGCCTTAAAATAGAACATGTGGTTCCATGAGTCACTTAAAATGGCTCTCTAAGAGAAAATCAGTTCCTCCAAAGGGCAGTGTTAATCAAGAGGGGATTCAGGGTGTAGGGGGAGGAGTAGGAGGGGGGGGAAATACAGCAATATCACAGTAGAAATAAAGTGGAACTTTGATAAATAAATATATACAGGTCACTAAGACCTTGGGGTAGTGAGTCCAAATAAGAAATTGGAAATAGGAGAAATTTGTCTGTTTTCTGTAACAAAAGTGAGGTGATTCCAATACATTGAAGTTTCTGTGCATAAAGTGCAGTTAGGCAAAAGCAATCTGTTCTCACCAAACACTCTTGACTATGAAATGATGTGAGTATTCAGATGTTTAAATACTAAACAAAATAAACCAAGAACATGTGAGTGAGGTAAGCAATAAATTAGAGATGGAACATCTCATGGACTATCTACTCTTGGTGGGATATGGACTGAAAAGAGTTCGTGTTCCAGAGAAGATGCTGAGAGGTGAAGATGGAAGTCTATGAGGTGAAGATGGAACTCTATGAAACTCTATGGACTCTGAAGGACCAAAGTAGGTGAACAGGGTAGACAGTTCACCCAGTGGAGGCTGCCCATGGCCTCAACTGGCTTGTCTGCCTGGAGCCCTCCTATCCAATCCAATGCCTGTGAGTACATCCACCTGCTCTGTTGGCGTAATAGAAATAGAAGAGGGATCACCAGTGTTCATGTCCTTTAATGTTTATCACAGAAATTGAACTAAGTGTATTTGGAGAAGAAAATTATACTTTTGTGTACTCAAAGTCATTGTATATGTCAAAAACATAACAAATGTCATGTTTTCCAAAAAGACATGGCTTGAATCTCAGGCAACAGAGAGGAAATCTACATAGGGTGAAGGGCTTGCCTCTACCCTCTTGGCCCTATCATTTTATGTATCTAAAGATGGACTATGAAGGATTGACCCCCATCCTATTGTCCCAGGCCCATACAGACACCAGACAAAATCCCAGGTATGTGTGAACTCGTTTGAAGTTCAGGCAGGAAATCCACCTAAGCCCAGCTGTAAAACATCCATTGTGGGCCCAACTGAAAGGCCCCACCTTCCTTGACCTAGTGGCTTTTTCATTAACCTCTGCCTCCTTGCTCAGACCTCCTATAAAAACCCAGCTCCTGTCCCAACTTTTGGACACAATCTCCAAACCTGTGGGAAGGTCTGTGCCCCTTGCTGTTCCTCAATAAACAGTCCTCAGCTGTTGATGATTGCATCCAGCCTATTCTTTTTCCCTTCTCCTCCATTTTCCTAACATAGGGTATATCAAAGTTAACAGATAAATCCTTCCTATTCTACATTATCAAACCTTTGTGAGACTTTATATATTTGTGGCTGAGCCTTTTTATCATGCCTTGAAAACCATTATTTTGTAATCAGGTTTAGGGACCAGTGATTTTTTTTTAAACTCATGTTTTAGGGACCAGTGAGATTTTTGTCTGTGGTTACTTCTGGATCTACAGATACATGTCTCAAAATTTATTTGAGACCAGACGCCAAAGGACTGTTGCAGTTCATTCTCTCTTTGTCCTTTCGTAGTCCCTTACTTTCCCCTCCCCTACTTCTGCTGTTGATCCCTTAGGCTGGCTCCCCACTCCCCTCTACTAAGTGTCCTGGCTTCTAGGAAACCATCAGCTAGGTGGCAGGATTACAGATGGGGGGGGGGGGCTTGCCCTTGCCTGATTTTTTAATGGGTTTTTGACAGTGAAGGCTCACATGAATATCACAGAAATAAATTAACAGCAGAGACTAGTCCTCTGAAATCCTCCATATGACAAAAGGTAATAAAAGTGCATGAAATGAAAGGGGAAAGTGAATAAATAAACCTAAGAAGATGTACAAGAAATGTCTTTCATCTAAGGGAGAAAAGCCAATACATATAAGCAAAGGCGGAAGCAAAAACTCAAACTTGACAACATTGTGACCCCCCAGCTGTGGACAGACCAGAGATGTCTATAGTGTATTTTACCCAGTCCTCACACCCAGATTTGACTCCAGGTTCTTGAAGACCCCAGGGCTGTGTGCTCTAGCAACCAGAGAGGAGTAAACTTAGGACATTTTAGCAATGGCATCCATCTTGATAGCAGAGTTCTTTCTTAATGTGGCTGTGGGCAGTGGTGCAACCCTGTAGCTATTGGCCAGTGACTTGCAGAAGGTAGATATTGCATAGCTGGATCCAAAGGCCTTAGAAATATTAAGATACTCTCAAGGAATCTCACCCCACTCAGCTGCAGCATAGGGACACACAAGATGGGAGGACAGAGAAGGAGGGGCAGCAGCCTGTTTATAAAGCCTAACATGCACAGACTTCCTCCTTCTCCCCCTCCTCCTCCTCCTACAGTTCCTTCTCTTTTTTTTTTTTTTTTCAGTCGTGGGGCTTGAACTCTAGGCTTGAACAATGTCCCTCAGCATTTCAATCAAGGCGAGCGCTCTACCACTGGAGCCACAGCACCACTTCCAGTTTTCTAGTGGTTTATTGAGATAAGAGTCTGGGGGTGGGGGGGGAGTGGAGATGGGAGGGCAGGGATGGTAAGGGAAAATCAAAGGAGGCAATAATGCTTGATAAGAAATGTACTCATTACCTTGCTCATGTAATTGTAACCCCTCTGTATGGTATTTTCACACACACACACAAAAACTTATTATTAATAACAAAAGAGTCTCACAGACTTTCCTGCCCAGGCTGGCTTTGAACCAGATCATCAGATCTCAGCCTCCTGAGTAGCTAGGATTACAGGCGTGAGCCACTGGCGCCTGCCTCTCCTCATTATAAATGAACCCTAGACTCTTTTACCTGCTGTATCCAGCAGATCCCTTCAAGCTAACTTGTGAAATTGTGTTTATCTCTGTTTACTAAACAAACAGAAATTGTCTCAGAGGAAGCTTCCATGATACCTTTACCTCTATAGTTTGTAGGTATTTGGATGAGGGACTTGTAGGGTTCACAGTAGTCTTAAGGTTTTCTGTGACTGCTTGGGAGTAATGTCTGTGAGTCCTCTGTGGTCCAGACTCTTCCAGGTCTGTGGAGAGAAGACATCTTTTCTCTCCTAAGGAGATCTTTGGGATGGCAGGGGTGACTTATCTGGTGACCTTGTTTAGTGACTTCATTGCACATAGTTAATTTGTGTGTAAAGCAGAGACCAGTTGTTCAGAGTCAAGCAGTGAGATCCTTGGGCTTGGGCTCAACATCATGTTCCAGGAATTTGGGGATTAGTATCTGGAAATGTTTCTCCCCAGGCTGTAGGCACATGACTTTCTCATGCATGGCTCATTACTGTATTCTGTTCTAGCCATTCAACCCTGTGCAGGCTGAGTTGTTTTAATGCTCATCGATTCAACTTTTGTTGAATGAGACTTCTATACATATTATTTTCCTAAGTACTTGGGATTTGTCTTAAGCAGAGATACTAAGAGATAATTATTTTTAGTAAGTTCTGCTTTGTTTTTTAATTTAAAAAAAGATGAAAAAAGAAGGAATATCATGTTTCATTTAAAGCTAACACTACGTGTTTTGTCTAGATAACCTCTGAGACAGTGACTTGAACCCTACCACCTTCAGGCTCTGTCATACATTAGGAAAGTGGCCAAAACTATACACATAAAAAATATATCCAAAGTCTTCAGATTTTAACAATTTGGAAGTCATTTTTCCTTATCTAGAAGTTTGGACATGGGATTTCCTCATACTTACTTACTGTTCATTGGTCTTGCCTACCAACTAAAAGAATAATATTAATATGCATTTAAAGAGTTAATGGAGTCTTCTTAAATCCAATCATCTTAATTTTGTATTTTTATGATCCTATGTTGTTTTTCTTCATTCAAGGAAGATTAGAGGGAAGTAAATTCATGTAGAAAATTCCCTTAGGGAAAAATACCTAACTATGAGAATGTATTTGTAGACTACTAATGATTCACACCTGTTAATCCTCCTGACTCAGGAGGAAGAGATCCAGAGGATCAGTGGTTTGACACTAAGCCCTGATACATAAGAACAAAAGACTCTATCTCCACAATAACCAGCAAAAACTAGGCTGGAGGCATCCATTGTTCAAGTGGTAGAGCACCGGCCTTGCAAGCAGACTGAGTGTGAACTCAAGGCCCTGAGTTTAAATTCTGGTATCAGAGAGAAAAACATTTCAATATCTAAGTTCTAGAATCAAAAAATACTGACATGGGGCTGGGAGGGTGGCTCAATAGTAGAGTGCTTGCCTTGCATGCATGAGGCCCTGGGTTCGATTCCTCAGCACCACATAAGCAGAAAAACCTGGAAGTGGCACTGTTGCTCAAGTGGTAGAGCACTAGCCTTGAGCTGAAGAACTGAGGGACAGTGCCCAGACCCAGAGTTCAGGCCCCATGACCAGCAAAAAAAAAAAAAAAAAAATTAAAAAAAATAAATAAATACTGATATATCTGTTTATTGAATACTTTGGAAAAATGAGATAGAAAAAACTCCAGTGCTATTACTGATTTTTTCCAGAAATATGTCACTTAAAAGATACAAGTGATTAGGTGAATATTTGGCTTTTTCTGCTGTTTTAAAGAATAATTCTTTCTTTTCCACTTTTAAACAATTAAGCCTGAGTTATGCAGAATAAATCAGTGGGTAGAAATACAGCCATTGTCAAAATTTCAAAGACAGATGAAATTAATTGTATGTGTGATAAACCATAAAGTGGAAGAATTTTATAAAGAAAAAAAAAGGTAGAATTCAGCTGTCAATCAGATCAAGATATCCACCAGATAGTTGCTAATTACTCCCAAGAACTAAACTGAAATGTCATACTGCAAAATGACAAGACTGCAGAATAGCTTGGGCTGTTTTATTTTCCTACCACCCAATCAGGATTTTCAGATCACAGGAATAGGAGGTATGTGTAAGTATTGGTCACTGCCCAAGAGGCAGGCATTGGATCCTGACAGACACTGAAGCTGTTGCCTCTGATACCACCTGTCTAGGCTTTCTGTAGTAAACTTTGATGTCTAGGGTGACATTAGCCACATAGCCAAGCATACATTCCTGTATTTCCAGGACTTGGGCAAGAGGAATGAGAGTTGGGGATGAGCTTGGGTTACACAGAACAGAACAGAACAAAACAAAGCAAAAAATGAGATGCACCTACATAGAACCATAATGATCACTTGCACATTAGACATAAAACCACTGACAGACAGACAGACAGAAGAGAGGAGAAACAGAGAGGGAGGATGAGTATTTACTGCTAATGGAACTGAGGCAAGCACTCTACACATGCTAATTCATGATTCTTGTAAGAACACAAGTAACTCCAGTGTACTTCTGACTTTTACAGTAGTGCAAACATCCTAAAAAAAAATCACTCAGTTGGGAAGTGACAGAATCAATGTTCAAAGCTTGCTCTTTTTATCTAGAGAAAATGGCAAACAGACATGTGAATGAATGTTAATGACCCAGGAACAAATAAGAACAGGAAATATTTTTACAAATTACAAACGTAAGGGAAAAATCCCTAGAATAAAAACCCACTAAACCCATAGATTTTGCTCTTTGGGGGACATTTGGCCACATCTGTTGACAATTGTGGTGGAACCAAGAAAGGCCAAGCTTGTTGGCAGACCCCTATAATGTACAGGGCAGCTCTCTGCCCACCTGCACCCCCCCCCAACATAAATGCATACATACAGTCACACACACACACACACACATACACACACACACACACACACAGAGGTCATCAAACTCAAATGTCAACAGACATTTCTGTCAACATACATCTCAATGTTCATTGAGAGTTTGAGAAAACCAGTCTAGAGTGTTTACTTCAATGGCAAATTTATTTTAGTTAGCATTCTTTTTAATTTTGGCTGTATATTTCTATATCCTCCTTTTTGATCCAATGTTAATTTATATTTATACTTTCCTCATCCTTTTTTCCTGATTAGCATCTCCAATGTTGTGTTTATATCCTCAAAGTACAACTTGTAGGCTTGCAAATTCTCATTATATAATGTTGATTTGCTCCTTCTTTCCTTGAAAGTACAAGGTGATCTTTTTATATTTGTTTTCATTTATTTTCTTCTAATATAAAATTTAAACCTATAAATTTAACCACTTGTACATAGCATTCTGCAACCTTATGAATTATTATCTTTGCAGTTTAATTCCAAGTATTTTTAACCTCAATTACAATTACTTCTTTTGATAATAATTATGTTGCTTTGTAATTTTTTTGCCTTACCTTTTTTTTGTATGAGAATAATGTACAGAGGGGTTACAATTACATAGGCAAGATAATGAGTACATTTTTTTTATTGTGAAAATACTGTACAGAGGGGTTACAGTTACATGTGCAAGATAATGAGTACATTTCTTATCAAGCATTGTAGCCTCCTCCTTTGTTACCCCTTCCCATCCCTTCCCATCCTCCTCCCGCCCCCTCCACCCCATCCCCCACCTCCCCGCACCAAAGTTGTAAAGTTCGTTTTTGACATAACAACTTGTACATCTCATTGTTACAATGGGTCCACCTGTATCCCTATTTAAACGATTTGTTTTTCCCCTTCCCCTCCACAAATTATACCGACGTCAAATACAGTGAAAGAGGGGTTATACTGTGGGGGAGGGACATACAAAGCAACAAAGAAATAATCTTATAAATGTGTTAGAAACAATCGCATGAAATGAGTACATTTCTTATCAAGCATTGTAGCCTCCTCCTTTGTTTCCCCTTCCCATCCCTTCCCATCCTCCCCCCACATCTAATCCTCCTTCCCCCCACCCACCAAAGTTGTAAAGTTCGTTTTCGACATAACAACTTGTACATCTAATTGTTGCAAGGGTGGACCCATTGCTTTGTCATTTTTAACCTCAAAATGTATGGAATTTTTCATTTTCCTTTAGCATTTTTTAAAATTTTATTTTCTTGTAAAGATGCCGTACAGAGAGGTTACAGTTACATCAGTAAGGTAATGAGTACATTTGTGGTTAGGCATTATTACACTCTCCTTTGTTTTTCTCCCCCTATCCCTTCCCTCCTCTACCTCCCCAACTCCTCCCCACCAAAGCTGTAAGGTTCATTTCCAACATAGTGTCTTGTGAGTTTCATTGTTGTATTGGGCCATCCTGTGACCTTGTTTCAGCATTTTGTTTTTCCCCTTCCCCTCCCTAAATTAGATAAATGTATATACAAGATGCAAGGTGCCCAAATCAAATACAGTGACAACAGGGATATACCATAGGAGGAAAAATATACAAAAGAAACAAAGAAAAAAATCACATAGTACACTTTAGATGAATAATTTAACTCCTTTGTAGTAGGAACATAGTATATGTCATTCTTCATTTCTGGTAGTCCTGGCATTCAAACTCAGGGCATTGTACTTGCTAGGTAAGTGTGTTATGCTCCAGTCCTTTTGTCTTTAGTTATTTTTTGAGATAGAGTATCATGTTTTTCACTTGGCTAGTCTAGACTATGAGTCTCTTACCTCCACCTCTCACATAGCTAGGATTACAAACACGCTGATCACCATATTCAACTTATTGGTCAAAATGAAGTTTCTGTCAGGGCATCCATGATTCACATCTAAAAGTATTTCTGAAATTGTATTTAAATTTAACTCTATAATGACATGTAATTTGACATTTATTACATTCATAATAAAGTTTTATACTACAATTGTCATTTGGAAATTTAGATCAGGAAAATAACTTTCCCTCTAAAGTTAAAGAATGAAATTTGATGAACAGTGTTCCACAGTCTTATTTATAGACAATTTAAAGTAATATATCAAATTAAAGTTTCCTGAAGCAATTTATGCATTTCTAGTCAATGTTTATGCAATTAATTTAATAATACACTGATATATTTTATACAAAATTTACCTAAAATGATTAATTAAATGTTGAAAGTTCACTACACATAGATTCACAGTTTACGCAAATTTATTTAAACCATGAATTTCAGATTCAAAATGAACTACTATTTTCACTTCAATTATTCATTGGAAAATAAAGTATTTCATTTGTGAATGTCTATAATTTATCATGAATTACACAAGGATTACTATTTATGTATGTCTTTTTGCTTTAAAAGCCTTTAAAAAAGTATGAAGCATGAAATTAACTTCGTATGCCTAGATAATTAAGAATTTTTCATGAGTAAAGAAGCATGTGAAGTACATATAAGAATTATTTTTATTAGAGATGTTTAAGATCTATCTGTTGACAGAATGAGTGAGCAGCATATCTATCCAAGTGCTACACACTACTTGAGACTATTCTGTCATCAAAAGATACTGCCCTACCAGATGCCAGTGGTTCATGCTACTTAGGAGACTGAGATCTGAAGATTGAAGTTTGAAACCAGCCCAGTCAGAAAATTCCTTCAAATTCCAATTAATTAATTAGCTAATTAACTAATCTCCAATTCACCTGCAAAAAACAAAGCCAGAAGTGTAAGAAATGAGAGACAAGCAAGAGCAACCAAGATGAGCTCAAGGCTTTATTGCATGGAGCAGACCTGCCAGACTTCTCCAAGCAGGAATGGAGACAGCAGCCATGGACAGGTATAGGCTGAATTTAAACAAAGTTTTAGGGGGCAGTTACATGGGCAATCACGTGGGTCACATTACGCAGACTAAGGGAAATAGGGAGTAGAGTCAGTTCCAAGAAGTGTTATGAAGGTGTTACATGGACTACAGGAATTCTGAGTATAATGAGACTGTTGCAACTGGGGAGGGAATTTGTACCTTACACGGGGAAAACAATACAACATCAGGGAAACAGAAACTTAGCAGATTTTTATAAACAGGTCAGGATACAAGATAGGGCCTTAATCAGTAAGCTGACTCTGAGACCTTAGAAGAAGTAAAGGTAGAAATCAAGTGGTAGAATGTGCACCTTGAGAAAAAGGCTAAGCAGGAGCTCAAAACTGTGAGTTCAAACTCCAAGACCAGCACACACACACACACACACACACACACACACACACAGAGGCAATATCCTGAATTTCAAGGATTCTACTTATGTGAACATCATGTTTTACTGCAAATGAAAATGTAAACATTCTTATTTTAAAATCTTTCAACAATGAGCCAGTGCTGGTGGCTGAGGCCTGTAATCCTAGCTACTCAGGAGGCTGAGATCTGAGGATCACGGTTCAAAGCCAGCCCAGGTAGGAAAGTCTGTGAGACTCTTGTCTCCGATAAACCACCAGAAAGCCCAAAGTGGTGCTGTGGTTCAAGTGGTAGAGCTCTAGCCTTGAGCTGAAGAGCTCAGTGACAGCACCCAGGCCCAGAGTTCAAGCCCCACAACAAAAAACAACAGCAACAAAAAATCTTTTAATAATGCATGCATCTATCTTTACTTTTTGTATTAATAGATTATGGAATAATATAGTGTAACAAGCACTTGCTCCCTCTTCCTACACATAACACTCCTTGATTTATGATAGCCTGATTTATGATTATTTTATACCATAATAGTGCAAAAAATGTTATTCATTTAGTATAAATCATACTTGAAATTTGAATCTTTTCCCAAGCTAGCATTCTATGGTACATTTCTCTCTTCTGCTTGCCAACAATGTGATTAGGATAGAGAATGACTGGTGCTTTGTGGAGTTTTGTGCTGTTAAGCTATGATGTCCAGCAGGTGACAGGTATTAATTGTGGATTTGGCTTATGATATTTCCCACTTAATGATGAGTTTATCAGAATGCAATGCAACATAAACCGTGTGTGTGTGTGTGTGTGTGTGTGTGTGTGTGTGTGTGTCCTGATTCTAGTATACAGCTCACTTAATCTTTGTCCCAGGTTCCTTGGGACTTTGCTTCCTGTTCAGTCTGACACACAAGTAGGAAAAAGAACCAGCCATTCAGAGTCTAGGAAGAATATTCTAAACAAAAGAATTAAGTGCCAAGGTCTCAAAGTTTTCTGTTGAAGAAGGTAATTGGAAATGAGTAGGAGCAATAAGTCAATAGATGTGAAAGAAAATGGACAGAGAAGAACCAAAGCATGCTGGGTATCACACACTAGTGAAATATGCGTTGTTGTTGTTGTTGTTGTTGTTTTTCAAGAGCAATGGAAAGCCAGTGAAAAGTTTTTAGTGTAGAAGCAATATGGGGTCTGATTTATTTTTTCAAAACTGAACCCTCTGAAAAAGGGCTTCTGGAAAGCAAGAAGGTAAAACCTGGAGATAAGTAGCCCCCAAAAGATGGGTATCACAGCCTGGGCTGAGGGGTCTCTGCAGCCATAAGAAATGAGCCCCTATGAATCTCTGGGTGTCACAGAAGTATAGCAAGAAGAAAAAAGAGGGGTGGGAGATGACAGCTCCAACATTTCTGCTTGGATGCACTTGACTGGCCATGTTGTCATTTGCTACCTGAGAGAAATAGATAGGGTGACAGCAATGTTTTATTTAGTCTAATATATCTGCCAACCATTTGGGTATAAACGTGGAGTATTCAGTTGTCTAGATGTGTGTAACAGAGATATATGGGGAAGAGTAACAATCTATTTCAAAGCCCATTTTAGCATTGATTTTTATGTGTCTGTGTTCATGGGCTTATGATTTAGTACTTTTAGTTCTTATATTGTAGTTAAGTGATATTTTGGTTTTCTGAAAGAGATTTGAATCCCCTCACAAATTCTCATGAGCATTTGTATCAAATGTGTAGTCACAAATTCCAATCTAAGATTTAGAACAATTTTATGAAGCAATGCCCTTCCTTTCAGCTTCATCAATGAAGGAATCACAAGAGTAATTTGAGCTAATTTTCTTTAACGAAGAATATAATGCATTCACTGGCTTTAACCAGCTGGAACAGGTTAAGATTTTAATTATGTTCTTTGCATGCTACCTATCATTGGTCGTATCTTTAAATAACTCAGGAAAAAGGGAGAGAGCTCTCTTTGCTACTGTTATAAATCATAGCTTTTTTGTGAGAACATTCCTTTTTGACATCTGTTCATTTTTCTAGAAGATCATTTGACTTCCAAAAAAAGCTGTGAAGTAATCACTCTTTAGTGAGAAATAATTAAATATGACAATTAACATTAGAATTTCCCCATGAGTGGACTTTAAAATCTGATAACTAAATGAACAATTCAATCACAAAGATGGCTTTTCAGGAGAAAAATAAAAGAGATTTATTCACTGCTATCAGTGCTGACTTTTAGACTGTCAATGTCCTTTGATTTTTTTGACAGTTTAATTTTATGCTAACCTGAAATTACAAAAATGTATAATGATGAAAAAAATGATTCTCTGCTACACTTGAAGAACATGGAGATAATCTATCAAAACTATCAAGCCTGATCAAACAAGCTTGGAGGTAACACAACAAAGAAAGAGAAATGGATTGATTTTTCTCTTGGAAATTAATGGAAATTAGTAATTGTTTTTGTTAACATTTAGTAATACTCACATCTTTATCTTATGTCACACACTGGGATAAAGCAGTTGTGAAAAACATTACGTGTATTGATAATGGCATGTAATCTAGCTTAAATGAAATTACTGGTGCATATGATATATATATATATATATATATATATATATATATATATATCACCAATCATACATTTACATTTAATGAACTGATTTTCCTCTATGTAGACATCCTTTAGGACAATGTGTACAGCAATAAAATATTTTAAACTTAAGTACAGTCGTGCCATGAGCACAATTTTGCTTATTGCAGCACTATTCACCATAGTCAAGGTATAGAATCTGCCCAGATGCCACTCAATGGTCAAAGTGGATCAAGAAAATGTGGTATATATACACAATAGAATGTCACTCATCCATTAGAAAGAATGATATTGTATTGTTTGTAAAGAAATGGAAAGACCTGGAAAAATTATGATAAGTGAAATAAGTCAGGCCCAGAAAGACAAAGGACCCATGTTTTCTCTTATATGTGGAATCTAGATTTGGCTTACAAACTCTTAAGTAAACACATTGTATGATATACAAGTGTATACAACTGTATTAACTGAAATATGGTAGATTTAAGGGAGATCTCAAATAGTGCAAATCAAAGTTCAGAAAAATAAAGCACCATGAAGATAGTACTCAGAAGGGGTGGGATGAGGTCTAGGAAAAAAAAGATAAATGAATGAAGATGAGAAGAGAGGAAGATGCAGACAAGAATCCAGTGTATATTCTACAAAATTAAGACGAGTTAGAGAAGAGGTAAGCAGGGGAGGGATGGGTGAGAATGTTGAAGGGGTGACATCGATCGAGGTATACTGTATTCATAAACTGCTTTGTTAAGTGGCAACTCCTTTGTACAACTACTTAAAGATAATAGTAAAAAATAAAATAAAACCATTCAAATAAAAATAAATATTTTTAAAGGAGGGAGGGAAGGAAAGAGGGAGAGAAGAGAGGGAGGGAGGGAGAGAGGGAAGAGATGATCATAGAGTAGAAGGGACACTTTCTAACCTTTAACAAGTTTTAAATCCTATAGGTAAAGGCAGATACACATCAAATAACCACTATTCAATGTGTTAAATGAGTGGGGAATAAAGAAGTAGGAGGAAAACAGAGAATGGCAAAGGCTGCTTATTTCAATTTGAAGACTCATCTGAAAATAACTCCAGGGTGGAAACCCAGAGAATGTCTGATTCATGTACAGGAATCTCATTACAGATGTCTCTTGTCAGTAAGTCCGACCCTGTTTGCCACCCACTAGCCCCTTCAGACCTCATCCATCAGAACCTCATCCATCTGCACTGGATTCAGGATTGCTTCCTACACTGATTTTTCTCATCTTTTTCCTTCATTCTTTTTCAGTTCTCTGGCATTCCATAGATAACTAGTTGTATTCATCTCTGTTCAACTATCTCAAGTTTTAAGTCCCGTTTCACTGCAAATTACAGTGCCCTTACCTATCATTAACAATGTTTTAACAAAGCACAACTCTATCTCTCATGAAGACTGAATTACCAGGTGCAGGTGTCTCACACCTGTAATCCTAGCTGCTCAGGAGACTGAGATCTCAGGATCTCAATTCATAGTCGGCCCAGGCAGGAAAGCCTGTGAGCCTCTTATCCCCAGGAAGCTAGAAGTGGAGCTGTGGCTCAAGTGGTAGAGTGCTAGCCTTGAGCCTAGGCTCAAGTCCTAGCACTGGCGAGAGAGAGAGAGAGAGAGAGAGAGAGAGAGAGACAGAGACAGAGAGAGAGACAGAGAGAGAGAGACAGAGAGAGAGAGAGAGAGGAGAGAGGAAAGAGAAAGAGAGAGAGCGAATATTGTCCATTATGATAACCTGATTTCTTTTGTCAGATCACTTTTATTACGGAAAAACATTTCTCATATGTGCATAAATATCCGTTTCTGACTGTCTCTCTGTATGTGTCTGTCTCTGTCTCTATCTGTGTCTCTCACACACAATCACAATTCTGATCTTAATCCATTAAATGTAAATACAGGAAAGATGGAAACAAATTCCTCATTAATGAACAGCTTCAACTAAATGTAAAGATTTAAAGTTCACTTCACATGTGGAGAGACAGCATAGTGTACTTATTAAGTTGAATATTTTCCCTCTGTGCCTAACACAGCTGAGTTCTTGAAAGGCCATCTTCAAGGCCACTTGAAGTTCAGGTCCAAAGTGAATTCAAAGGTTGTCAACACACAGGCCTTCTTTAGAATTCACAAGATGTGGGTTGATGTATGGAAGGAATAGATGACTTTTACAGTTCCTTTTTATAAGCAACTATATTGAGATTTGACTTATAAAGAATAAACTGAGTCAATACAATGAGTCATTGAATGACTTGAAAAATCATGTATTCTCCATGAAAACACTGCCAAAATCAAACTACAGAACATCACCATCCCCTTCAGCTCTGATCTTCTACCTTCTGCAGTGGTCCTCTCTTTGTATTGTCAATGTAGATATTTTCATTTCTGAAGGTAATGTAAATGGAAACTGATAGTGCATGATTGCATCCATCCAGTTTAGGAAGTTCTAAGTTGTCTTGCATGGGAGAAACAGGGCTACTTGGAGGAAAAGGTATGAAATGAATAGTGTAAGAGCAGTGTTAAGCACAAGCTGGGACCATAGCAGCAGTTGCAAAAATAAAAACTTAATAGTTTACAAGCATTGGCTTTATTTTGATATTCACATAATTGTAGATCATAAAATGTGTTAACTAGCAATTCTTTACAGATATCAAAGAATGAGCATCATAGAGAGTGAAAGGAGACATCCTGTCCTGTTAGGAGAAAGTTCAGCATACTTTCTACAATTAGACTATGTGTAGCAGAAATATTACTATCTGGGATTAAATGCGATTGAAAAGTATTTATAGCTGCCATGTTGAAAATGGGTAGACTCTGCCAGCTTTGTAATCTGTTAACTTGAAACTTGACTAAGCTCTGATTCCAGAGTTCTGAGTATCTTTTCCATTGCAGTGGGAGAAAAGAGCTTGAATGAAGTAAGGCTTGAAAGGTCAAGTGAAGTAGCAGCCATGTGTGCACCAGACATTTCTCTTGCTCACACATTTCTCCTGCTCTGCTGGCTCATCAATTTGGACTAGGCAGTAGCCTGGCTTGCAGTAGCTACACTTAGTTTCTCCCTGGATTTCTCTAGGTCTTGTCTAGACATATGTCTTTATTCTCCCACAAGATTCTCACAAAGCTGAAGTTAGAAGTATTAAGGGTCTGGGTCACCTCATTGGTTCCCAGCTCATGTAACTGGATCCCAGTCTATCCTGATTATGCTCATTTGTCCCCACACCTCAGTTTTTGTTCCCTGCAAAAGTCAAGGCCCAGATCAAGTATGAACACAGAGGCTTTACAGATAATAAACAATCAGTTCTCACTTTGTTTAAGGTCAAGTCCATGTGATAAAGCCCTTTGTATAATTTATGTCATATATCATGTAGCATATTTTACATCTCTCACACACACATACTTATTTTGTGCTGGTTCTGAGACTTGAACTCAGGGCATGAGCATTGTCTCTGAGGTTTTGGGTACAAGGATAGTGCTCTCCTACTTGAACCACAGCTCCACTTTTGTTGTTTAATTGGAGATAAGAATGTCACAGAAGTTCCTGCCCAGGCTCACTTTGAATTACAATCCTCAGATCTCAGTTTTCCCAGAAGCCAGGATTATAGGCATGAGCCACTGGCTCCGAAGAACTGATCCCCACCCTATAGTCCAGACACATCAGACCAGGCAAAATCCCAAGTATGTGTGAACTTGTTTGAAGTGATGGCAGGGATATCCATCTAAGCCCAGCTGTAAACATCCCACTGTGAACCCACTTGAAAAGCCCCAACTCCCTAGACCGAATGGCTTTTTCATTAACCTTTGCCTCCTTGCTCAGACCACTTATAAATCGAATCCCAAATTCACTCCCTCACACAATCTCCAAACCTGCTGGAAGGTCTGAGCCCCTCCCCGTTCCTCAATAAACAGTCCTGCCTGTTGATGATAGAGTCTGGCTCATTCCTTTTCCATTCTTCTCCATTTTCCCAATAGCCCCTGGGCACACATATTTTTGAATATGTATTTTAACATATAAATGCATTATACATCATTTTAATTTTAGTGACTGTTTCTCTTACTAAGCTCTGATATACTACATGACATGACAAGAGAAATCACATATCTAAAATACAAGCTTGAGTCAAAATTGGTTTCATTAATGTATGTGTAGAAATGAGATTATGTAACAAATTTCCAATTGTTATCCTAAGAACTGGCTTTTAAGACATCATTTCTATTTCAATTATTTTATAAGAGCAGTTTGTATTCCTGTGTGTGAAGTTGATCTTGAAGCATTTTCCTTACAGGCAGATGCTGACTCAGCATCACCATTCATCTGGCTGATGGGCTTTGATATTTGTTTGCATCTGGAACTTGATGTTCCATTTGGACAGAGAAGGTCACACTTTTAAAGGTAGAATTGCAGATTCTTTTTTTTTTTTATTGTGAAAGTACTGTACAGAGGGGTTGCAATTACATGGGCAAGATAATGAGTACATTTCTTATCAAGCATTGTAGCTTTCTCCTTTGTTTCCCCTTCCCATCCCTTCCCATCCTCCTCCAGCCCCCTCCAATCCTCCCCACTACCCTCCCCCCCCAAAGTTGTAAAGTTCGTTTTCGACATAACAACTTGTACGTCTCATTGTTGCAATGGGTCAACCTGTATCCCTGTTTAAACGATTTGTTTTTCCCCTTCCCCTCCACAAATTATACCAACATCAAATACAGTGAAAGCAGGGTTTATACTGTGGGGGAGGGACATACAAAGCAACAAATTATAAATGTGTTAGAAACAATTGCATGAAAGAAAAAAAAACATTTGAATACATATCTTAGGGTTCATTTCCCTAACATCACCTTATCTGACCTTTTCTGCTTGACTCAGACCTATACTAGATATTGCAAATAAGGGAAACCATGGGACCTATGTTTCTTTGAGCCTGGCTTACTTCACTTAATATAATTTTTTCCAAGCCTTTCCATTTCCTAACAAATGGGGCAATGTCATTTTTTACTATAGCTAAGATATGGAACCACCCAGATGCCCCTCAGTAGATGAATGGATCAAGAAAATGTGGTATATATACACAATGGAATTCTATGCCTCCATGAGAAAGAATTGCAGATTCTTAAACAAAGTCCCTGCAGTTCCTTAGGGCCACACCACAGGCAGATT
This sequence comes from Dipodomys spectabilis, assembly GCF_019054845.1. NCBI lineage: Eukaryota > Metazoa > Chordata > Mammalia > Rodentia > Heteromyidae > Dipodomys > Dipodomys spectabilis. The sequence continues at coordinate 22,609 of NW_024870876.1, forward strand.
CAAATCCTCTGCTAAGCTTCTCTTTGAGACTTAGACACAGTGGCATCCCATGGCTAACCAACTGCCATCTTCCCATAGAATTTAGACCACAGTGCAGAGAAGCTATGCATATCTACAGGATTTTAACACAATCCATTCCAAAAACATTTTAAAACAAATTGGCACGTTATTGATTGTGGACTTGGTACAGCCTTTTGTGGTTTGCAGAAAGCACCATGCTGCTTGTGTTTCTCCCCAGTAATTTTCTTTCCTGACAGTGGGAGAGAAAACACCAGCTGGAGTTGAGGAGAGAAGTCTGACAAGCTTATTGCTAGATGCTGGGACCCAGACTGTACAGAGTCATCAGACCACAATGGCTCTTTTGCTAAATCATCTGTAGATGGATTTCTTCTGTATCGGGGATGGTTGCAATGGGCTATGTGCAGTACTTCACAACTTTCATTAACCAACACCAGTGTTATAGAAGGACTAAATAGGCTATATTAAAATAAATGCCATCAATGTTTCAAGTGAGCAAACAGTTGCTAAACTACTCTAAGTACTGCTTTTTTACTATAAAATTATACTACTGATTTTTTAAGTGTCAAGTTTATTCTCTAAAGAGAAGAACAATGGGACACATCATTGTGTGAATTTAAAGAAGGGGTAAAAGTATACCTATCTCACCCATGTAAGTTCCCTTATATACTTTTATACTTATTAGGCGATCTCAGGAATTTCTTAGATTCCTGCTAAGGATGTAGCTTCCTAGCCAACTCTCTCTTCACGTCTACAGACAACACAGAAACTCCATTTGGTAAGGATGGTGATTTCTCCATCTATTTTGAAACTTTTACTACATATTACTGCTTACTTCTCCAGGTAAACTTCAGAGTCCCATGTGTACTTCCCTCCCTCTACATCTCATTTATTCTATTTTGTGGACATTCCCACATTCCTTCCTCCTGCTCTCATAGTAAGGGCACATTTTATGTTCAAGCCTTTATGTGTATGTGAGGACAGAAGCCATTCATCTCCATAGAACAGCCTCTATTCACCTTCAAAATGACATGATTTGATTCTATGTCCTGGGGCTTAGCTTATTTAAAAAAATAACTGTGCTAGGTTGGGATTATAGCTCAATGGTAGAGCACTTGCCTAACATGATTCTGGTTGAGGGTCTGATCCCCAGCACTGCCAAAAAGTAAACTAATTAAATAAATCCTGTGATTTTTCATGGGAATGTGAGCACTATCCAAAGGCTTTTTGGAAATTTTACCATGGACAGATTACAACAACCCTTTCATTTAAAATACCTGTACTCTATCAAGAGGGCTATGTATGTACTTAGAAAATGACTTCCAAAATAACCAAACTACACAATTAAAAATAGAACCTCTGAAAAAACCATTTTATGAGTCATTATATAGATTTCTTTCCCTCTTTTCTAACTCCTTCCTGTCTTCTGTTTTCATCAAAACCAAAACCAAGCCAGGTGCACTAGGCTCAAGTCTATAATCCTAGCTACTCAGGAGGCTGAGATCTGAGAGTCAATATTCAAAGCCAACCTGGGCAAATAAATCTTAGACTCTTATCTCTAATTAGCTAGGAAAAAAACCAGAAGTGGAGCCATGGCTCCAATAGTAGAGTACCAGCCATGATTGAAAAACTAAGGGAAAGCTCACCCTTGAGTTCAAGCCTCAGTACCTGTGCAAACAAATCTTCAATTCCCCATTTTTCTTGCTAGGTAGAGGATTTTTTTAAAAATCACAAATCTCTTGCTCTATAGAGGATTTTTTAAAGATTATAAACGTGCTGGGAATATTCAGATCTTCATACTAAGGTTTCTTGGATGGGTGTTCTTGTTTGTGGAAGTTTGTCAGAGTGCTTGATATAAATCGTTTACTTTTATATACATTTCAGATATTTTCAAATACTTTTTTTAAAAGGAAGAAAATTGAACCACTTCAATTATACTTAATCTAGTTTTTCTTCTTAGACTCATTCAATTCTATGCATCAATATAACAACTAGGAAATACACTAAGTCCATTATCATAGATCTGAAGCATTGATTTCTTTATTTCTTCAGTCACTACTACATTTCCAGGCAGGCAGACAGTGATATTTCCTACTCTTCTTATCGATCAGAGTCCAGCAAGCATCCTTGTCACATGATCTAACTTGGTAGTTTTGTGGAAGATTCCTCTATTTCAATAGTTTTGTGGGAGTATCTTCTTTATTGGTGTTGTAGGCAGCCTTAGCACTAGAGCATCATTCTGAATAGAGTATGGGAATGACTCCTGTATTTAATACAGTTCAAGAACTCACATCAATGTTGTCATGTTCCTTCTTACAAACAGGATCAACAGTCTTCTGCTACTAGTGTTTATTATCTTGGTGTTCCTTCATATCAGAAAGCAATGAAGCATTAAAAATGGAATCTTATTATGTAAAAGGTCATTTACAAATGTTGCTTCTGGATGTGTAGACACACTAGACACACTAGATACACTCACACACACATGCATGCATGCACACACACACACAAACATGTATATCTGGCATGCACTTACACATACACCTGAGCACAGGTGAACACACATCTGTTAGGTTTTTAAAGAAGAGGTTGAGTAAGAACAGCACTACACATGTGGTATTCAGGGGTAGGTTTATTCATCGTTCCGGCTGGCACCAGGCCAAGGTGGCACTCCACGTGACTGGGAAAGAGGGCATCTGGCCCTGGCCTAGGCCTTATCTAGGATAGGTGTGGCCACATCGAATCAAGATGTGACCTTAGCAGATACAGATGTGACCTCTTCCAGGTGTGCCAGTTGTCTAGGCAATGCAGGTACTGAGTGGAGACTTGGCTGTGAGGAGGGCAAAGTTTGCTCGCCATCCAGGAGTGGACCTTGCAATATCCTCCACCTTTCTTAAAGCATGCTGTCAAGATATCAGACTCAGTGTGCCACACCAGTCTATTCCCAGTAAATGAAATCTATAGTCATGGCAATCTCCCCAAGGATTATCATGAAGACAACAATCCCATATGGAAATCACTGCTGCAGAACAAGAGACAAATGGCTACTGTGCTCAATGATTTTTCTGTACTCAAATTTTCTGCACTGAACAATTACTACAGTTTGAAGTTTTTAAATTAATTTTTTGTGGAAACTGGTGATTCTACTTTCATGTTATAACACAACATCTTTGATTTTGGCTCTTTGTGAGAAGTCAAGATAGTTATTATTTACAGAAAAGTCAGCCAACTCCTGCTTAAGCTTAGTAAAACGGTATGAGATAATCAAGATTTGCACATAAAATCACTTTTTAGCTATGTACTAACATTTGAAAATTCTGTGATCTTATCCAGGCATTGGTGGCTCATGCCTATAGGCCTAGCTCAAGAGACTATGATCTCAAAATCATGGTTTGCCGCCAGAACAGAAAGGAAACTCTGTGAGACTCTCATCTCCAATAAACCATCAATAAAGTAAAATTAGAAGTGTGGTTCAAGTGTTAGGAGCACCAGCCTTGAATTAAAAAAGCTAAGGGACAGTGCTCAGGTTGAGTTCAAGCCCCAATAACAACACATGCGTGCGCGCTCGTGCGCACACACACACACACACACACACACACACACACACACACACACTCACTCACAATAAATCTGTAATCTTGTAAATATACATGGTTTACTTAATTTCCCTAAAGGTAATATATATTTCTGAGTATCTTTATATAGAATAACTGCCATGGTTCTGTCCTTGATCCCCAGTCTTTAAATGGATGGTAGTCTGAGAACATGGCATATAAAGTGTCAAACTTGACACAAACTTAACACAAACTACAACTACCCAAGAAAAGCCAGGCCTCAGATATCTAACTGAGTTTCCAAACAATTTGTAACAAGATTTAGCGTTTAGAGATTATTTAAAGGCAAAAGGCTGTAATTTCCAGCAAGAAAGGCTAGTTTGAAAAATCAACCTTGTGATCATCATCCTCTTCTTGGATAATCAAAAGCTTGATTCAGGAAAATTGGTACCTATTGATGCATGATTTTGATGCATGAAACATCGTTTTTTTAAAAAATAGATGAATGTTCAGAATTGTTTTCACTATCTTTAAATAATATGTTTGGGGAGGGACGTAAAGTATTGAAGTATGAACTTAGAGCCTTATGATTTTAAGTCCTCTACCATTTGAGACATGTACATAGTTCTTTTTGCCTTTAGTTTATTTTTCAGATAGAGTTTTACACTTTTAAATAGGACAGGCCTTTATCACCACAATTCTACCCTAGCTGGGATTACAGGCATGTATCACTACGTATCACCACATTCAGTCCTAAATAATATACCTTTTACTTTATTAGTGTTTTTATTAATTTCCATTCTCTCTCTCACACACACACATACACACACACACACACACACACACACACACACACACACACACACACACACACACACTCTTCTATGAGAACTTGACCTCCAGAGTTTTGGTTCTGTTAATCAATGTACATTTTCATTTATTTGGTTGGTTCCCATTGAACGTTGAAAACAGAAGCTTTCTACTTTATTGGTGACCTTTATTTCCTACTTTTCATGTTGTTGGTAACAATTTAGAATTGTTTGTTATAGCCTTCTTTGTTAATGTCAGGAGAAAGCATGAGGAAAAGGGAGTTGGAAAAGGAGAAAAAGGAGATGGAACTACCAGAAGAAAACAAATCAGCAGCTCAAAGCACTGGGATCCATTTAATGAAGAACCAGAAAAACCCTTGTGGAAATTACTGCATAAGACTTGATAGCCATGAGTCACCCCAAAAAAGGTTTTTTTGTGTGCTGGTTCATTCTTTTTGAAGGGCAATGCAATGAGCTTTACAATTTAGAAAGATTACAAGAATCTCAAATAAAATTGTCTTGGTACTCCAACATGTTACACTTCAATTATCTCTATTGAGAACAGTCTGTGAAATGTAGCCAGCCTGTTCTCCAGAGCTACCAATGCCCATAGAATAGTGGCCTCCTCTTAGAGGTACTCAGGAAAATCAATGGAGTAACAAGATGTAATATCAGGGCCTCCATTTGTACCCAGTTTCTCTCATCCTTCTCTATTTTGTTCTTATGTGCAATATTTAAGACTTTTAAATTTAAATATGCAATATTTAAGACTTTTAAATTGCAAATACATACAGAAATGCATATTCAAAAAATTTTATGAGAATGGAGTACAACCAGAAAAGTTAGGAAGCCTCTGTTGTATATAGACAAATTTGCAGAAATAGTGTTAAGTATAATATTAAAACAAATTGTCCTTTGCCCTTGGATAGCTACCCATTTTCAGCATAAACATAGTTGTAAAGTACCTCTTAATATGTGAAAGAAACATATAGAAACATATAGAAAATCAGGAAGACTTTAGGAAGACTTTACCATGCTTCTTATGTCCTGAAATTCATGCCTATGAACTCAAATTCTCCTGTGCACTAAAGCAATACCAACAGTGAATGTCAGTAACAAACTCTCGCCATCCTATTTGTGTGAGGTAGAAAAGTGATGGTTTATGGAATATAGACATAAAACATAAGGTTTATTCTCTCTCTTTTTATTAGTTATGGTGATTAATTGTATGCATCCAATTGGCTAGTCATGGCATCCAGTTGTTGGTCCAAGACAAGTCTAGAGATTTGCTGTGAAGGTATACTTTTAGTTGACATTTAAATCAGTTGACATAGAGTGAAGCAGACGATTCTCCATAATGTGGATGGACTTCATACAATCAGTTGGGGACCTAAAAGCATGTCTATGATCCTCCAAACAAGAAGGGATTCTGCTTTCAGAGTGTGACACTATTTAGGCCAAGTTTCCAGATCTTAAATCCAAGTCTGAAAAGCTAACCTCCAACCAGAATGTGAGAGCTTTATTTTGCTTGTCAACCCACATGACTGTATGAGCCAGTTTCTTTAGTCTTAATTCCCCCACCTCTTACTACCCTGACTAATATAATCTCTCTCTCTCTCACACCTCCCTTGTTTCTGAAATGTGAGAAATTTATTTTTATTTCATATGTAAATAAAAAGATCTCAAAAATAATACAACAGGTCAATATAATGTGTGGAAGATGTACATGACAGTTTGAATTTGTTTCAAACTGAAGTGGTTGCAGAAACATGTACACGGATATTTTAAGATATCCAAGCTTAACCACATAGAGAATAAAGCAAGTGGGATGTACCTTCCACTTCCTTGACAAGTAGTTTTTTTTGGGGGGAGGGGTTGAGTTTTTTTTGCTGGTTGTGGGACCTGAACTCTGGGCCTGGGCTCTGTCCCTGAGCTCTTCAGCTCAAGGCTAGCACTCTACCACTTGAGCCACAGTGCCACTTCTGGCTTTTTCTGCTTATGTGGTGCTGAGGGATGGAACCCAAGGCCTCATGCATGCAAGGCAAGCACTCTACCAACTCAGCCATCTTCCCAGCCCGACAAGTAGTTTGTAAGAATGTTTTTGGCAAGCATTAAGTTAATGTCATCCATTCCTTCCTTCAAGCCAATACATTAACTGAGCATACATTATGTGACTCTCACCACAGAATCTTGTACAGCTACTCCTGCGAGAGATTTATGGTCTTACGTCTCCCCTTTGAACATCTTTGGGCCTGAAATACTTACCTTCATAGTTTATTTCTACACATTTAATCTTATGGTCATGACATAGTCACCTTCAAAGTAGCCTAATGGTCACAACCATGCCATGTGAGTATAGTTTTTGATACTACTCTAATATCTTCTCTCTGCCAGCTGTCTAACTGCCATTGAGAAAGCACATTCACCCTGCTTATAAGGATCAGTGAATGCATAAATCCTAATGTTTACTTCATGATAGTCTTTACGCTTTTCTCAATAACCTCTCCCTGTTACCTCAGCTTACTCAAATGTTGGATATGATGCCTCTGTTTTGGAAGACATGGATTTCCCATCAAAGTTGTGCCTTCTAGATTCCTACTTGAGAGTAAATGCGGCATATTACAGGGTGACACTTAACTAGCTGTGTGACCTGTAATAACCTACACCTCTCATCTTCACTTTCCTCTTCATCAAGATGTAAATTACCAGGTTTCTCTGATTTCTTCCAAGAGTGATTAAGATAAAATGTGATGATGTATGTGTATATAAAAGATCTTTGACTATAAAAAGCTCTACCATAGAATCTTCGCACAATTGCTCATTTTATACCTTAAGTATTTCTAGAATCTACTTCAGCCTTGTATTTATATCTTATGACATTTGTGCCATATTGAATTCCTATGTGTTTACCACATGTATTTTGTATGTTGATCTATTCAAGCTCCATTGAATGATTTATTGAACTTACTTCCTTATTATTTTCACTGAAAAAAATAAGAGCATCTTATTTTATTGTTTTGACAATATTATTTTTAGTTTTAATTCATAGAATTGTTTTCTGAACATTTGTAACTCTGAGATAAAAGGTGTCTTTAGTGCAGATTATTGTCAAAAATATTCATTTTGTGATATATAAGGAAAATGTAAATCCTATGTGTATATCCTGATTATGAAGCCTAATCTCTGTCATGTAGGAACTTTCTATTAAATAGGAGAGGGGAAAGGATTCATTCCTTGGGTGAAAAGACACAAAATTTTCAACCTTTTATTCTCTCAAGCATTAAAATTTTTAAAAAATATTTTTATTATCTTTAAGTAGCTGTACAAAGAAGTTGTCCTTCAACAAAGAAGTTTATAAATACAGTGCCTCTTGATCAAATGTCACCCTTTTCAACATTCTCATTCACCTCTCCCATCCACCCTCCCTCCCTTTTCTTAATTTTTAGGTTTGTGTATTGAATTTCTTGCCATTTAAAACAGCAGTTTATGAATATAATGCATCATGATCTGTGTCAACCCTTCAACATCTTCACTACCACCCTTAAACCCACACCTTTCCTTATTTTTCTCGGTCCTGTGGTATATACAAAACTTTTAAATGTTATTTTATTTTTGTGTTTCTCAAACACATGTGAACTACTTTCTGGATTGAATTCAGAAGACAATTAACTGAAAATTATTGGCACCCTAAAACCTGTAGCAGCTTATCATGCTGATCATGATGTTTGTCTTATTGCACCTTAATAGTAACCAAAAATAGTGGCTCTAACCCTGCACCATATGGTGACTATTTTGCTCCTTTGATGCTTTTTATTACTTAATTCCATACTAATCTAGGATGCCCTGCTATTCTAACAAATACCTTTCATTTAACCAGTGCAAGCAAAATGACCTCAGATAGCAAAAACTAGCCTGTAATTATTTTGGAAGTTTATCTTGGTTATTTGGAAGAGAAGGGTATTGGGAGTTGAATTCAGAGCCTCGTGCTTGCTAGAACAGCACCCTACCACTTATGCCACACCACTAGTCCCTTTTTTCATTGGTTATTTTTCAGTTAGGGTCTTGCTTTTTGCCCTGGGGGGTCTAGGCTGCAGTCCTCCTACCTGTGTCACTGGGGATGATGGGCACATACCACAGCTGTTGTCCTTCTCCCGGGGCTGGGATAAGAGGCCACTACTGCCCCAAGCCACTGACAGAGACAGCCTCACAAACTTAAATTCAAACTGACCTTGAACCGTAACCCTCTAAGCTTCTGTTCCCAAGCAGCCAGGACAGCTGGAGCCACCATGCCCAACTAAATGTATCTTGTCATATTATTACAGAATATTCTAAACCCTCTGTAATCATTTTCTTTTTGAAGTTACTAAAGATGGAACTCACAGCCTTAGGTATGTGCTGACTTACATTTTTGCATAAAAGTTTCTTTCTGAATTTCCACAAAAGATTTGAGGCAGTAACCACAATTATAAAGGCTCTCTCCAAGTAAATAATTAAAAATAACATTTTATGCCAAATCTGAGACAGTTATTGGCATATCTTTGCATATATCTGGCACATAAGGGTTTAAAAACAAGCCTTAATATCTAGAATACGTGGTTACTTAAAAAAAAAAAAAAAGCTTTTTGCTTTGTGAAAATCACTAAATTTTCTTGGTGCAATTGATCTTGTGTGTGTGTGTGTGTGTGTGTGTGTGTGTGTCCTAAGGCTTGAACTTAGGCCCTGGGTGCTGTCTCTAAGCTCTTTTCCTCAAGGTTAGCACTCTACCACTTGACCACAGCTCCAGTTTTGACTTTTTATTGTTTAATTGGAGATGGGAGTCTCATGGATGTTCCTGTCAAGGCTGGCTTCAAACCACAAACCTTAGATCTCAGCCTCCCGAGTCAATTGATCTTTCTTTAACAATACTGTTTTACTCCTTGTATGATCTATCTAAAAACGAAGAATTTTTTTGTCTAATCAAAATAATTTCTAATGCTTTGTATTGTTTTTTAATCAAGCCTTTGGTTTCTTTAAGAAATTGAACCTTCTCTATTAAGAGAGTTTTAAATTTGTTTTTTCCTACAACTGTGCAAATGTTTGCCACTTAGTCTTATTATTATTATTATTATCATTGTCATTATTATTATTAAATGAGTATGTTTCACAATGACCTGTAATACTAAAACTTAATTTAGGAAGTCTGATAAAATCATACCTCAGTTTACTTGTCTTTGAGATGCTCCAGAGAATCCCTGGTAAGTCTCAAAAAGAAGGTATCTCTTGTCTTTTAAGAGAGCTATTAGATAGGGCTTATTTGATAAGTGAAATCACATATGAAGCAGTGTCAAATAAAAAGTGACACTTAGCCTTCAAATTGTATCTGTAGTTATGCTACTGACATGAGAGCTCCAGAAATTATATAATATTCCTAGAAATATTGATATGGCCTGGCAAAATAATATCAATCATGATACTGCTTATTAGGCTAACATGTTTTAGTTTTCACACACAACTAAATATCCTAATCAATTAATCCATTATAATGAACTTTCATCCATTTGTTTATATGTTTTGAGACAAGTTCTTCTAGGTGGTCTGGACTGCCTCAAACTCACAATCCTCTTACATTAGCGTCCCAAATTCTGGGATCATAGATGAGAGCCAACAAGCCTGATTCTCCTCAGATTTTTTTAGTATGGCCATCTTAAAGTCTTGCCTTCCATAGATGGCTACTAGTTTGGTATTTTCCTGAAAGCTTTAGCAAATAACTAAGGCTTAAACCTGAAGTGCTTCATCTTTAAGAAGATACTCCCAAATATCTGCAAATCAAAATGACCACACTGTACCTCATAACCATGCATATTAATTGTAAGTAATCGAAAGATTAAAAATAATTTTAAAAAACCAATTAACTCTTCAAAGCTCAATTTGTTGAAATTGTATTCTTTGACAGTACTGTAGACTGAAATATCTGGCTGGTGTGACACAGAGTCCCAAGACAATGTGCTCTGAGAAAATGGTCCACACAAACTATAGCATAGAGTCAAATGACATAGAGAATCTGCTGTTTGCTTTTAGTCTAGTTGGTGTATAATCATTATGTAGAGTAATGGTATAAACAGAGGAAGTTGAATGTGGAGTGTCTTTGGTGAAGGAAGTAAAGAGAAGGTTTTCTGAGCACAAACAGAACCATGTAAAATAAAAGAGCACACCTCATCTAGGGGTGTAGGAAGGGGAGCAGACACCAGAATGGAGCCAAGTTTTACAGGGTTCTAGAAGGAAGTAGGATTTAGGTAAAGCTATTAAGTAAACAAAAACATTAAACACAAATGTTGGAGATAAAAACATCTGTGAATGAGAATTACAAATAATTCAAAGAAAATGGACACTGAACCACAGAAATCCAAGGCTGTGAATAGCAAAGTGCTACTTTGTTTTTGTTTTTTTGAATTTGCTTTTTAAATTTTTTAAATTTTCTTGTAAAGATGCTGTACAGAGAGATTACAGTTACATCAGTAAGGTACTGAGTACATTTCTCTTTTTTTGTACATTTTTAATTGTAAAAATGCTGTACAGAGGGGTTACAGTTACATGAGCAAGTTAATGGGTACATTTCCTATTGAGCATTGTTGCCTCCTCCTTTGTTTTCCCCCCTACCATCCTGGAAGTTGTTACCCCTTCCTTTGTTTTTCTTCCACTGTTCCTTTGAGCAGGACAGAAGGGGAACATTAGTGAAAGGTCTTTGCTATCCAAAATGGAAACATCATCACAGGTGTTACATCAAGAAATGAGTTCTAGCTTCACAAAGAAAGTTCAGCACAGGTTGAAGGTTCTGCATAACCATCACCACCCTGTTTAGATCCAGTCATCTTTTGGCTGTAGGCTGCAGAATCCAGTGTTTCTGTGGGAGACCTCCTTCCTGGGAAGTCACCTTAGGAGACATAAGCTTAGTCACTCAGGATTAAAAGGTTCATTCTTAGGTCCTCGTTAGCGCAGTAGGTAGCAAGTCAGTCTCATAAAAGGTTCATTCTCTTACCTGGGCCAGTTACAGGTAAAACCGAACTCCACATTTCCCCTTGACCTTCTTAGATTTCTACCCTTTCCCACTCACCATGTTTGACATATGAAGAGCCCTTAATGCTCACTTTATAAAAAGTTGAAATTAAGATGTGTTATAAATTTCTTATTCAGTTTAAAATTATATTGCTTTACAATCAACAATTTTTCCTTTGCAGATTGTGATAGCATTTCTAACCTCTGCATATAAAATTCCAGTAAATTTGACAAGAACTTATTCTCTATGTACTATACACTAACAGCTCAAAGGTAGTGATTTTTAAAGGAAGTTTGATAAAGATATTAATGAAGAGCAGGGAATGGAATGATTTATAATTCTCAACTAATATTCATCCTTGAAAGTTTCCAAATTCCATTCCAAATAATTTTATTCAGGTCAGTAAAGACTTAGAAAAAATAACAAGTACTGCTCATATTTATTTCTAAGTTAAGTAAAAATGCTTAACTGATGACACATAAAATTTTAAAAGGATTGTATGCAATCACTTGTAATTGATTCTTTCAGGAAAGGGAATGTTTTCATGACTAACAATAAAAGTGACATGACACTCATTTCACTGCATGGAAAATGTAATTTTCATTTGATTCTATTGCAAAATTCTGAAGCAATGAGGTAAATAACACAAATTAAAAGCCTGACATTTGTAATTTATCCAGATTCAATTCAGCTATAAAGTTATTTTTCTATTCAACATTAACATACAATTTGAAAAAAGGATGGCAACTTTATCCAATTCATTATGACCAGTGACTACAACATATTAAAAATAGACATTTTATTCATTTTTCCCAGATTATTTGCTATCCAGATTTTATTAGTTTCTTGGGAAAATGAATTTTATAAAATGGTATTACTTGAATGTCATTTGCATAATTGTCATTACTGATAATTGTTCTAGAATAAATTTAATTTTGAAAATGAATGCATGAGCAAAGTGTATGTTATATTTCCATCTTTATATTAGTAAAGATATATTTAGCATTTTACCAAATTATAGTATTTATCAATGAAGAAACTGTACTTATTTTTCTCATAAAATAAGGGAGTCCATTTGCATGGAAAATTCAGATGCCTTTGAAAAATGAATGAAAATGAATTTCTATTTGTTTTCCAAACAAAGCACTAACACATGCTGTTTCATTGTGTTATATTTAGCACATTGTTTCTTGGTAGAGAAAACTGGAAACAAATTCTCATTTTCTGAAATTATTTGAATCCTCTGTTATTCCCAATTCAATTCATCTTGAATTAGAAATGTAGATGAATAACCCTAAAAATGGAAAGCCAATGAAACTGAAATAACTATTTCATTAGTACCTATAAGCTTTCTACTAAGTCCACTCCTATAAAACTATATAATCTATAATTGAATCATGTCTGTATTCTACATTAAGCCAAATGTATTTGTCAATGTTGAATGGCACTTCTGAATGTATCCATGTTTCAAAATCCAACCAAAAGATAATTCAGCCAGACACTCAGATGCAAAACAACCAGTATCAAAACCAGGCAAATGAACGTCACTACAGCCAAGCCAAATCAACACTTTAACAACTTAGAAATATGGATATGTCTATATTGCAAATTTGTTTACATTTAAGATTTCAGTAATAACGTTTAATGTGTATCCAATCAATATCTATAGTGTGTCTTGTAGGACTTTCAAGAAAATAATTTTAGACTTTTCTGTGAAAGCACAGGGTGTGTGAGATGTTATATGATGTATTCAAATGGAAAACAATTGAGAGCTAAAATATATCCATTATAGCAAGTTATCATCATATATCTCTCAAGAATCATCCATATGTGAATCTATAAATAATTGGATTTATCATAGAACTAATGGTAGAATTGGCAGAGGAAGAAGATTGAAGGTAAGGAGATTTCTGAGTTATCTGCTTCTAATGGACTGAATCATGTCAATTCCCACGAATACTGAATTCACATGTAAAAATACAGCCCCCCAATATCTCAGAATGTCACTATATTTGGAGAAAATGCCTTTAAAGAAGTGATTAAGCTGAAATGATGACATTAATGTGGACCCTAACCCAATATGGCTAGTGTCCTTATGAAAGAAAATTTGTCTGCATGTGACGATAACCAGGGACAGGCACACAGAGAAAAGGGCATGCAAGGACACACTGAAGAGGCTATTATCTATAAGGCAGAGAGACATAGGATTTTCAGCCTCCAGAACTATGAGAAAATAAATTGATATTGCTACAGCCTCCCACTTGGTGCTATGTTATGAAATCTCTGGAAGACTAATGTATCAACCAGAGCAGCTTCAGATTTTTATCAGATTATTTAGCTGAACTTGTTTTACTTGTTTTTCTAGAAATAAGAGAATTCAAAGTTCTCCTTTTTGTTCTATTAGAACAAATATCCTCTCAGGTATAATTCTTACATTTCTGGAGTATACATGTTTCTGTAGGTCAAATAAAGAACATTCTCCATAATAAATGTTTAGTGTGATGATAATCGATACATAATATTGGAAGTATTTAGAGAATGCCTTCAGCATATGTTACAGGCATCAATGGAAATGCTATCTGGGATGTCAACTAGCTTCAAAGTTTATAGAAAAGCTAAGGTTCAAAGTTTGGCTATCTCCCAACTACCCATACATCTGTGTAGTTTTTATATCCTTTGGTTATAAAAATCCTAGGGATAGAGTTAACTTGGTCCCATCTCCTGATCTACAGATGTATGGAATTAAAGCCAGGCAACAAAGAAAAATCTTACCTTTTTATTGCTAGTAGATTTGGAACAACCTGAGAAAGTCTACCCACAGAATCAACAGTTGGATATGAAAATTCATATAATGGTACCCAGCTATCAAATTAAAGCACATTATTAGCAATAAAATAGTACATGTCTTGTACAAATTCATGTAGGATGTCTTATTAAAAATCAATTAGATTTTACACTGCCAGGAAAACTATCAATAAAAGAGATATTACTATGAACTAACTTAAGATGCTTTAGTAATATTTAAGAAAAGTTAGAAAAGGGATAGGTTGGGAGAGATGGGCAAAATGTTGAAAGGGTGACATTGATCAAGATGCATTTGTATTCATTAACTGCTTTGTTGAATGGCAACTCCTTTGTATAACTACAAAGATAATAAAAATATTTTTAAAATATGTTTTAGTACATCCTTGTGGAAATATCATATCTATCTATCTATCTATCTATATACATATCCTATAAAGCCTATCCTAGAGTTAGATATAACTTCAAATTCATGCCTCTTTCAATTGTATTTTTTTGTTTGGTTTTGCTTTGGTTCATTTTGCATAATAACTTCAAAGGGAACTAATTTTGGCATTTATACATAACTAGAATTTTAAGATATTCTGAAGAAATAACAAAATTCATAAGAGTTTATAGGATATTATATATATGTATGTGTATAAATATGATATTTCCACAAGGATGTACTGAAATACCTTTTAATATTTTTATTATATTTGTGGTTATACAAAAGGGGTTGCCATTCAACAAAGCAGTTAATGAATACAATGTGTCTTCATCAATGTCAACCCTTTCAACAATTTTCACCCACCCCTCCCAACCTATCATGTATTCTATATTTTAGAACAGATGTCAATACAAGCTGGACTTTAGTCCAGTCTATTGTGAATGTGCTCAAGGGGAACAATAGAATCATTATCCCATGCCCATTTAATAAAATGTGATGAAAAAAAAAAAATGTAACTAAGCATAATAGTTGCCCCAATTTTATATTGATCTGTCATGTTTTTTCGAAATATCTAGAATCTATGTTCTGATTCTGATTGTAGTCTACTGCTGTAGGTTCATGCTTGAGCCATCATGAGGTCTTTAAGACTCTGTTCACCATTGGAGTGTGTGTGTGTGTGTGTGTGTGTGTGTGTGTGTGTATGGAATGAACTCTACTAATTGAGCTACATTTCCAATCTAGACTATCCATTGGAACAGTGCAAGGCTTTCACAGAGGACCATGACATAATCAGATGCATTTTTTTGGAAGGATAGTCTATGGAGAATGAATTTAAGTGAGAAAAGGTAGGCAAACCAATTTACTGTCTATCCAAATAAAAATATTTATTCATTCATTGTTATTATTTCACCAAACTTTAATTGAGTGCCTATTGAAATTCACACCACAAAAGAAGTTTTCTTTAAAGTTTGGACAAATGGGATTGCATGAAGCTGCAGAGCTTCTGCATGGCAAAGGACATAGCTAGCAAGATCAATAGAAATCCCATGGGTTGGGCGAAGATCTTCACTAGCCATACAACAGACAAGAGTCTCATATCTAAAATATACCTGGAACTCAAAAAATTAAATCCTCCAACAACAAATCCTCAAAGAAACAGCTGTCCGTTAAATAAATGGGCTATAGACTTAGAAACTTCTCTGAAGAAGAAATAAGAATAGTCAAGACACATGAAGAAATGCTCAACCTCTCTAGCCATAAAAGAAATGCAAATCAAAACAACATTGAGATCCCACCTCACCCCAGTTAGAATGACTATAATCAAGAAATCTAATAACAACAGATGCTGGAGGGAATGTGGCCAGAAGGGAACTCTACTGCACTGTTGGTGGGAGTGTAAACTTGTTCAACTACTTTGGAAAGCAGTATGGAGGTTCCTCAAAAGACTCCACATAGAGCTCCCCTATGACTCAGCAATCCCACTTTGGGGTATTTACCCAATGATCACAAACAAGACCATACTAAAGCTACCAGCACAACTATGTTTATTGCAGCATTATTTACCTTAGCTAAGATATGGAGCCAACCCAGATGCCCCTCAGTAGATGAATGGATCAAGAAAATGTGGTACACACACACACACACACACACACACACTCACACACACACACACACACACACACACACACACATAGGAATTCTATGCTTCCATCAAAAAGAATGACACCATCCCGTTTGTTAGGAAATGGAAAGACTTGGAAAAAATATTAAGTAAGCCAGGCCCAAAGAAGCATAGGTCCCATGGTTTCCCTTATTTGCAATAACTAGTATATATCTGGGACAAGCAGAAAAGGTCAAAAGCTATGTACATATGACCAGATAAGATTATGTTAAGTGAAATGAACCCCAAGATAGGGACACAAGTGGTTTTATTTTTCTTGCTATTGTTTCTAAGGTATTTATAAGGTACCATGTGTTTTTTCTTGTTTCTTTATATGTTCTTCTCCCATGGTTTTCACTGTATTTGATGTCAGTGCCCTGCATCTTGTATATACACTTCTCTAATTTAGGGAGGGGAACGGAAAAAACAAAATGCTTAAATAGGGATACAGTTTGACCCATTGTAACAATGCGATGTACAAGACACTATGTTGAAAAATGAACTTTACAATTTAGGTGAGGGGGGTAATAGAGTGTAGTTGTGGAGGTGGGAGGGAAGGGATGGTAGGGGGAAAACAAAGGAGGAGGTAAAAAAAAGAAGTTTTCTTTAAAGAGGGTCTTAGTATTTAACGTTACTTCAGCTGTATTTTTAGAATAAATAACGATAAAACAATTGTTTTTCCTACAAAGCAAGACAATGTTTTATTGTGCTGTTGGCATAGTGCCACAAAACATGGCGAGCCAAATATAAACAATATCCAACAATAGATGATGGGAATTCAGATGAGATCACAGGCAACAGAATTGAGAAGGAAGATATGTAGAACTCCTCTTTTCAGTCTTCATTAAGTACATACATGGTGGGAATTTTGGGGGACCGACCTCTTTTATGGTTTGAATATAAAATGTCCCTATAGATTTGGTCCCTAACAGTTGTTTGGTGTTGTCATTTAGGACAGTAGTGAAAACTTGGAATGATATCAATAACGGCATGCATGCCTTTATTTTGAATATCTTGTTCCTGTATGCTCTCTTGCTCTCTCCTCCCTCTCCCTCTGTCTCTCTGCATCTGTCTTTCTTCTCCCTCGCTACCATGAGTTGAGTAGCTCTGATCCTCTACACCCTTCTACCATGATTTCTGCCTCTCCACAGGACCAGAAACAATAGAGCTGACCAACTAGGGACGAAAGCCTCTGAAACCCTGAGCCAAAAGAATTTTGTCACTACAATGAGGAAATAACTAATACAGGTCTAACCCCTAATTAGGGGTTCTCTTAGCTCTGAAGAATCAGTAAACTATGACTTAGTTAACTAAACATGATTTCATATAAAATTTCAAAGAACTAAAGAATTAGCATGTAATCATATTAGAGAGAAATCTTCCACTTAGTTAATGTCCAACTATGATTTCCTAATGCCCTTTTTAACTTGCTTTGGATAAGGAGCTGGTGAAAGGTAGCAATGCTGTATGGAGAGGTTATGCAAACCTTCACTCATATTTTAAGTAAATCAGAGATAATTTCCCAATTTGAGTCCATAATGAGAAGCAATTTTATTCATGAAATTCTCTGTCGTTCTGGTTATTACCTCTGCAAACGATTAAGGATTGTAGGCATGGCACTTGTTATGCATGGTTCTTTTTCAGATTGCCCTCTCATTCAAATCTCATTCTTTGCTCAAATGCAGAAAGACAGTCCATGAGAAAGAAACTATTGTTTCTTGATAATTACTCAGCTGCTCTCTATATAGTAATGCCTCTGTGCCATGTGGTTTCACAATTTAAATTTTTTTCTTTTAATAAGGACACTAAATAAACCCAGCAAGAAATTTTTAAGTAGGAAGTTGGTTGACTTATAACTCAGAAGTGCAAATTGTACTACATAGTAATATTTCCGTTTAACACAAATGAAAAATTAACAATAATTATTCCAAAGCTTTGTTTTAATTTGAATATAATAATTTATTCTTTCCATTCAGAGATGGAGACCACACACCTCTGTAGTAACACTAATAATCAGCTTTTATTATGCTTCTCTGTCTTGGGACTAGGTGCCCAACAAATCCAGTACCAGAAGGAGAGGAAGGGTGGAGCCATGAAGGCAATGTGTAGGGATAAATCAAGTTTAGGAAGAGTATATACCTTAATAGCAATAATAATAATAATAAATTATATCTTAATAATCCTAATTATAGTCTATCATTCTAATATTAGGCTATAACAATTATACCCTAATTACTCCCTAATAATTGGGATCAGATGTTTGTGTCTCTCCAAAATTCATATATTGAATTTTAACCTCCAGCAAGATGATATCAGAAGGTGGATACTTTGGAAGATAATTAGCTCATGTGGGTGAAGTCTCAAGAATAAAATTAGTGGGAGAATGCAGTCATAAAATTCAATGCATATCCTACACAATTAAGAAAAGTGAAAGAAGGGGTTGGATGGGGAAGGATGGGGAGAAGGTTGAAAGAGATGGCATTGATCAAGATGCAGTGTTTTCATAAACTGTTTTGTCAAGTGGCATCTCCTTTGTAAAATTACTTAAAGATCATAAAAAATACATTTTTTAAAAAAGAATAAAATTGGTGCCCTTATAAGAAAAAGGCAGGGAAACTGAGGATCTTCTTTTTGCTCTGTGAAGTTAAAACAAGAAGTTGGCTAGCTGGAAGAAGCACTCACCATAATTCAGCCATGCTGACACCTTGATAAGTTTCCACTGGCAAGCAGTAAAAGAAATATTTTTTTTATTGTTTATTAACTACCGAATCTCTGGTACATTGTTACAGCAGCCCAAACTGACTAGAATGCTTCATATAAAACTAGTCTGCATTCCTTTACAAAGTTAGCAAAAAAAAAAAAAAAAAACCCAGAGCTAAACAATAATTAAAGCAGAAAAAACTATATTTTCAGTATAAAGGAAAAATAAAAAAGATAATGGCATGATGGTCATCTTCAACTATGTGAAGAACTCTCGTCCAAAGCTAGGAGGCTCCTTGGAGCCTCCATTGGGAAGGTAGGAGATCACTGAGTGGGGTGATGCATGGCACATGGCACATGAAAAGAGAAAAAGGTTCCCACAGCTAACGCTGGGCCTGCTGCGGGTCCATTTCCCTGGGGTAGCACAGTTGGGGTTTCTCTCATCGCTGGAGTACAAGGAGACAGAGCTGGGGCCACCAGCTGTCATGGTGCTGATGAAGGCCAACTTTCCCATGGACACATTGACAACCAGCTCCGTGAAGGACATGGGGATTGTCATCTTCCTCCCACTTCATCCCTCATTCGGCACATTTGTTGATAGGATCTCACCATCAGAGCAAACATTCCTAACCAAGCACAGAGATTAACAGTAACTCCTCACCTCTGAAGGACCAGAGTAAGCAGGAAAGCAAGCCAGTAACACCCCACCAAGACTCTCCTCCACCATGTCCTGCTGGGCCTCCATCTACCAGAGGAACACAACAAAAGTAGCAACCCACCATCACACAGACTTCCAGTGAGACCCCAGGAGCAACTGAGTACTTGGTCAAGTTCCAATTTGATGCTGCCTTGATTCGTTTTTTAAATCAATGTATGCCTCCACTTAAATGCAATATAAACAACTGAATCAGCAAGAAAAAGACAAAACACTGGAGAACTAGCAACAGATTTTCCAAAAGAGGATAATCTAATGGTCTGGAAATATTCAAATACAGTTGGACATTTAAAAACATCTCTTCCAAGCAGGTTCTAGTGGTGCACACCTATAATCCTAGCTATTGAAGAGGCTAAGATATGAAGATCACAGCTCAAAGTCGGTGTAGGCAGGGAGGGGTAGGGGCAGGAGGGGGGAATTTGTGACACTCAGATCTCCAACTAACTGTCACCTAAAACAAAAGTAAGAAATAAAGTCAGAAATGGAGATGGGACTCAAATAGCAGAGCTATAACCTTGAGCAAATAAAACTCAAGGACAGCACTCAGGCCTTGAATTCAAACCCCAGGACCAGCACAATAAACAAACAAACAAACACACACACACACACACACACACACACACACACACACACACACACACACAAATAAATAAAATCTCTTTCAGCAATGCCTTGCATCTATTTCTGGAGTCTGTACTATTCTTTCTTGGCTTGATTTAGTAACAAACTTTATTGGTCACTTTTTATTTTTAAAAAGTTAATAAAAATAAAATTGATTAAAACCAGAAGATACTACTAAAAGAACATAGAAGTAAATAAAAAGACATACAGGTTAAAACTGATTAAAACCACAAGTTACTACGGTGTGATCACAAGAGCTAAAATGAAAAGTCTGTGCCGGGAGTTTGCATGGATATGGGAGCCGTGGAAGTCACTGCTGGACCCAGTGCTCTGTGCAAGGGCTGCGTGTGTAGAAATGTGTGCTTCCTTGTATCTAAAGACTGGTGCAAGAATGTTCTTGGCAGCATTGTTTATGAGAGCTAGCAACGAGAGTGCGCTTCCAGATATCTATGAAAGAGAAAACAGTAAACAAGTGTTGGTACACACATGAATCAAAACACTTTATATCAACGTGAACATGAACATCATGTAACGACACCTTTATATCAACGTGAACAGTTTACCGACATCTGACCACATGAATGTTTCATAATATTATGAGAAAGAGCATGGATGAACTGGACACATACTGTACAATTGATTCCCTTCCTAGGAAGTTCTTTGACAGGACACTGGCTCGGTGGTGTTAGAGGGAGGACAGCGCTCAAGATGGAGAGGCCTGGGCACCATCGTTGGTGCTGGGAGTGTTTGATTGCTGGACTTGGGGAGCAGACATAATCACTTTAGTTCACTGGGCTGTGTAGTTATCATTTGTGTGCCTTTCCACATGCCATAGGTCAAAAGAAGTTTTTCAAAGAAACCAGGTGACCTTGTAACCTTCAGCCCTTGAACTTCCCAGATACAGTTCACTTTCTTCAATACTAAATCATTCTAAGAGTCAGATTGGTGGTATGCCAATTCTAGAGAAAGGAGAGAAAATCCAGTTATGGGGTGTAAAAACAGTGGATGTGTTTTAGAACCATGCAAAGCCCATGCCCAGAGAAGGGTGGGTTTCCACCTGAGGGTGGTGAGGAGCCTAGCACACCACTAGAACTAGATAAGAGGAAACCATCTGTGGGAGTCTAAGGAGTCATTCACAAGAGGTGGTGCTATTTCCAAACACACACTAACCTGCAAATGCACATGTACGAGTACACAGAGCCTAGATCTGCTCACTAAAAAACAAAACAAAACAGAAAACAACAACAAAAAACAGAAAAACAAGTTGCATCCAGAACTAGTTCATAAGAAAGAAAAAGATCTCAGTATAGTACTTACATCCAAGCAGTGGGGGAGAAATCTGTATGAAAGTTATGACAAGAAAATGTAAGAAGTAAGGGCATTCTGCCTAAATTGTCTTTACTGCATCAACTATAACCTGGAGGATGGTGGAACATGAGAGACCCAATCAGATATCAAAGGTGACCAGATATTGAGGGCAGAGAGTTCTGTAACACCACCTTAGCAAGATTGTTTTTTAAAACTAGATTTTACAAGGATGGGAGTAGGAGAAGGCTCAGAAGCTCTATTAGTTTGGTCAAGATTGCCAGTTTTCCAGATTCTTATTCAAGGAATGAAGCTGTCTTTCCTGAGTACAATATAAGTTCTCTCAATATCTCTTACTCATAATATCTAATTGGGCCCATCAACCTCCATAGTTGACCAGGTAAAGACACTTCATCATGGCCATCTTCAACAAGATTCCTGTTAGGTCACTTAAGCCAAAATCTTTCTCACCTCTGATTCTCCTTAGAGTTTTTCTGTCTTCTGGCCAGCTATGCTATGGCTATAACTTCCCACTTGCTCATCCTATATTTGAAGCTGAGTTCAAATCCTCTCCTTCACTGCCAAATCTCATTTCCACATTCCCTATATTTACAATGGTCTTGAATAAAAGCTTCTTTACTATGGATTCAATAAGTATAATGGAATATTTCCTTTATAACATGGCTCGGTTAGAATTTTTGTTATTATGAGAAACATGTGAAAGGAATAGTTTAAAGGAATAAAGAGTTGTTTTGGTTGGCAGTTTCAGAGGTTTCAGTCTATGGCCATTTTGTCCCTGTTACTTCTTTGTGATGGGACAGAATGTCATGGTGGGAAGCGTGCATGGACCAAAGTGACTCACTTCTTGGCAAACAACAGGCAGAGAATGACCAATGCAAAGGGGCCAGGGACAAGATATGCCCTTCAAAGGTACGTATTCAGTGGCTTCAAACCCTTGTGTTCCAATCAAGTCTAAAAGCCCAACCAAGCATTTAACACATTTTAAAATTCAAGCCATAACAATGACATAGGTATTTTGTCCAGGAACTTTGTTTCAGATGAGAATAATGGCCTTCATGTTCAATTGTCTTATAAATTTATAGCACCAATAAGAAAAGACAGCTCTTAATATAGAGGTCGGTAAAAGGATGAAGGTTACTAGTTTTTTCAATTTCAATTGTTAAGCATTGAAAGATTAAATAAATCTGAATATGATCACAAAGACAAAACTAGTCTATACTAGAGTAAGTTCCTACAAATGAGAGTAAGTAGCTCTGCAATGATTGTTTATATACGCATTCATAGTTTGTATTGTTTACTTCTTTTCAGACACTGCTTTAAAAGTTTGCAATGGTCAGCCCTATGTCTTTGAGGATGAGGATGACATTTAAAGCCTGGATATTGTGAATTGTATGGTTATTGAAGTTCTATATACTACGAAATAAAGAAAAGAGATTATAATCAAACCAAACTTGGGTCTCCCAAAACTCACTCAAGCACAAATAAAACATTGGTGACATATATCATATACCACAAAGGACAGAACAATTGTATTTAGTTTGCAAGTTTTACTCCATCAGAGCAAAGAAGAGACAGTTCCTAATCACCAGAAAGTGCCAACTGGTCCTGAATGTCATTAGTAATGGGGAGACTCTTTCTACTCCTAACAAAATAAAGATGATCCCTCTTGAATGACCTATGTTGAAAACAAATGCTATTGGAATACTTCCAACTCCACATGTGACTGAGACACAGTACCTCTCACCAACCATTGCAGCCTTATCCCAGTGCCTACAGAAATAACGAGTTTTCGCAAGATGTCACTTTCTCATATAGAAAAAGATCAAACAAGTTTTAATGAAATACATATTGCATACGAAGGGTTGCAGACTCTTGCCTTTACGCTGACTTCTCTTGGTGAGCAGGTTCTCAACTGCAGGGATTTCCACAGCTTTCTATCAACAAGCATGAGTCTAGCCCAACCCACCTGTTCTTCATCCACATGTACATGCCATCTAGTTCAAGAAAACAAAACTCACACAGAGAAGCACTGTCAATCATGATGGGTTCCCTGAAACTTTCCTTACTGACCCTAACTTTTCTTCATTTTCAACTCATCAATTGGGAATAGATGGGCTTTTGTGCCAAATGGGCTTTGGTTTAAATTCCAGCTACAGTATTTAGTTTGAACAGTCTTGTAGCTCAAAATAAATTGCTCTATTCATTTTCCATTCCTAACATTGAGAGAATCCAGGACTGTATTAAATAAGAGATGCAAAATTCTAGTGTGACACTGGATGGAGGCAGAGAGAGAGTGCTTGACTTCTACCACCAACTGTACAATTCCCACCTTGATGATTTGTCACTGATCCCAGGAACTTTTGCTGTTGTTGTTCAGCTACATCCTCTCTTGTATTTAAAACTCAGTTTTCTTGCATGAATTCTGATTTAATATAAGTCTGCCTTTAATTTCAGTATTTCCTAATGAACTATGGATCCCCAAGGTTTATTGTTTGATAGAAACCTCAGAGAAAATCACAGGAACTAATTTTTTTATTCCAGCCACTTGGCCAGGAAAAGTTAACTTTAATAAAAATAAAGTGTCTTGTAAGATAAGACTCATGCAAGGTAACTCAGTTTTAACTGAACACATTTAAGAAGTTTTCTCTCAGTTCCATGCAATTTATGAGAACTGCAAAACACAACAAGATTTCACTCATTTTGATTATGCCTTTTAAGAGGCTGTTCCATTCATTCTTCCTTCCTGGGGTTTTATTCTCACTTTACAGGATTAACTTAACACTTCACAGCACTCATGGTGTTATAGACTGCTGAATGCCTCATCAAAGTTTGAGGTATCCTACTAGCAAGAGAGAGAGGCATGTTTCAGTCAGGATTTCTGTGGAATGCTCATCTGAGACGCATATAAAAATCCAAATTGGCTTTGCATTTGTTGGAATAAGTGTAACACACAAAAACCACTTTATAGAAAACAATTTTGAAAAGATGATACCTCGTTATAATTATTCCCTTTTGCACTCATATCTAATTGTTCTGATTTTTCATTCCAACCCTGTATTCATGTGAAGAAGTAATTAGAATGGCTTAAATGAATAATTCCCTCTGAGAGGAATGAGCAAAGAAATACTGAAGTACAAATGAAATAAAATAAGCATGGTGTATCTGCTCAAGTTCAGTCCACTTTGGTGTCTCCTTTCCTGTCTGTCCAGAGTGAGAAGAGCTAAAGTAAAGGAAATGTACTTCTCCAGCCGGGAACGCCCATACCTTATTTCCTGGGACTCTAACCCTAACCCTTGTAGGTCCCTCATTCTGGCTTCTGTCTCTTGGCTTCCTCCACTTTCCTGTCCAAGACCATCTGTATGCCCTGCCTACTCTGTCAGCTATACTTTGAGCAAAACTCACTACTTGGGATCCTGATGGAGAGTTACCTGCACCACAGTCAGCTGCTCCCTCCTTCTAATGGTCCTCTAGCAGCTGTTCTATTGATGGCACTCAGCTGATATAACCTGATCTAAAAGAAGAAAAGGTTCATTTGGGTTTAGGATTTCACATGTTTCAATCCATACTTGCTTAGTCCCATTTTGGGGACCTATGGCAGCATAGTAGGTCATAGGGGGAACATGGGGCAGAGGCCTGTTCATGTCATAGAGACAAGAAAACAAGGCAAAATGGGCTGAGGTTTAAAAATCTCCTTCAGGGCCTGGGAAGGTGGCTCAGTGGTAGAGCGCTTGCCTTGAATACATGAGGCCCTGGGTTCGATTCCTCAGCACCACATAAGCAGAAAAAGCTGGAAGTGGCACTGTGGCTCAAGTGGTAGAGTTAGCTAGCCTTGAGCTGAAGAGCTGAGGGACAGTGCCCAGGCCCAGAGTTCAGGCCCACGACCAGACCTCCCCTTCCCCCCAAAAAATCTCCTTCAAGGCATGATCCCAATGACTTAATTTTATTTTATTAGATCCTATCTTCTAAAGGCTACAAAACCTCCCAATAGTGTCACAGACTAGAGATCAAGCCATCAATACAATGCATTCGAAGGATTCTAGAGCCAATATAACCTCCACTATTTTCTATGGAAAAGTTAGTGATGTGTGCTAGGTACCCAACTTACAAAATACACTTCTGTCCATATTCTTATCCTGTCTTTCCTTTACGTTCAATCCAATACAAGATCCACATTTTCTTTTAAGTGTTAAATGCATTGTTCACATAAGAGAATTCTTTTTAGTACTTATGATTGGGAATTGTTACAGCTCCTTGTGAGGAATAAAATGGATAGAAGAAATAGAATAGACTTGTTTCACTAATCTAACCTTGACAGTGAATTTGAAAAGTATCTAAGGCCAAATGTCATTCTGAATGCCTAGAAACTAGAAGCTCACCAAGAAGAGAAAACACAGGTCATAACCCAAGTTATCTCAAAATGAAAAGTGCAGCTGGAACTGATGAGGAAGAACGGTTCTTTTTCTTTTTTGGTCTTTGTTTAGTTAATTTGGGAGTTGAGTGGAAGATGTTCATATTCTACCTACCAAAGTGCTATAGAAACCATGAAGATGAAATCTCACAGGACTCTACAAGTTAGCCTGAATTTATTGTTGACACAAGGAGAGGTATCCTGGGCTGTACATGCACAGACCACCTCATGACCCAGCTCCGCCTTGGCCTCAGGAAGACAAGGTTCTCATGGGATAACAAGAAAATAACTCATACTATAAGCCTCAGTTTTGGAGCCTGAACTCTGGGCCTGGGCGCTGTCCCTCAGCTCTTCATCGCAAGGCTAGCACTCTACCATATAGCCACAGCGCCACTTCCGGCTTTTTTCATTTTGCTTTTGTGGTGCTGGGGAATCAAACCCAGAGCCTCATGCATGCAAGGCAAGTGCTCTACCACTGAGTCACCTTCCCAGCCCCTGTAAGCCTCAGTTTTGTCTCCTCATTTGCTCCCCTAGCAGGGCACTTTCATGAAATGCCAAGCCCATCATTGTGTGGTTTCTAGAACCACCTGTCCATACAGACACCACTTCCATCTTCATCAGATCCTGGTCCTGTTTCACTAACTCTACTGAACCCAGAGCATCTGGAGTTGTGAAGACAGAGCAGGTTGACATTCTGAGACACAGGGGGATGTGAAGTGCCCCTCTGCTCTGCCTGGTCCTGGTACCACTTACAGTCACAGTCAATGCTCTACCTTTTCATTCTCATCATTCCAATCGCTGTGATGACATGTGGGGCCCAAGGAAGCTACAAAAATAATTCTGTAGAGAAAAAAATTAACAAAAATATCATACAAGAAAAACTTCCACAAAAAATAAGTTTTAGGGAGGTATTAGAAGCTGTTCTTCAACATGGCCACATGTTATTGAAAATCTTATGAGCTAATACCTGTTTCTCCAGGTGAAATCAACTGAGTATGAATGTTCCATCCACTTTCCTCTTCCAGAAGGTCTACTATGCATAATAAAATCTTCATCTAATTTCTTAGCACTTCCAGAAATGTGGAAGATTGTCACTGATCCCGAAGGAAGTCCTCCATCACCATGCTCAGAAATATTTGATTAATTTGGTAAAATCTGTTCCCCTCACAGGCCGGCTGAGTGTCACCCAGTTCTGACAAAGGACAGCAAATTGATATTTTGATTACATATGCTTATACTTTTTCAGCCCTGTGCAATTTAGGCAACAGCTTCATTTTATAATGTTGTCATCCTTTCCATAAAGATAGCATTTACTTTAGGCTGGCCTATGAAATAGCAGCTACTCTATGCCCTTCATACTCAGTAAATATTAATTAAGGCGCTAAGGCCTGGAACTAGACAGGTTGTCTGT
Source organism: Dipodomys spectabilis (assembly GCF_019054845.1). Classification (NCBI taxonomy): domain Eukaryota; kingdom Metazoa; phylum Chordata; class Mammalia; order Rodentia; family Heteromyidae; genus Dipodomys; species Dipodomys spectabilis. Next base: position 50,096 of record NW_024870876.1, read on the forward strand.
GTTTCTTTTTCTAAACCATATTTTTCTCATACCTAGATAGAGAGGGGAAGGTATAATGATATTAAATATTCAAACAAACCATTACCTTCTTTTTTGAAGTCCGGGAAAGTAATCTCAGGTTTGAGTAATAGAGTAATATCATTTTGTGTTTGATTTTAGGAATCAATGGGTGAGGGAGGGTATTGATATCAGGTAATGGAGATGGGAGTGGGAAAATTGAGGCAGTATCTGATATATCTTGTCTGCTCAGGTTAGAATAATTTAAGAGTCATATGTATTAAAAGCAAGTTTCCTTAAGGGAAAAAATGACAGCAAAGCATCAAATTAATTAGAATTGAAACTTCCAGCCTGCTAAGTGGTCACTTTACCTATACCTCTGTCCTTTGTGGCAGATGATACTTGCTTGTCAGGATGTCCCTGCACTCTCATCACTCTGGGCCGGGGTCCGGCAAGAGCAACTGAAGAAACTCTGACTCCACAGCCAGACTCCATCCCTCAGTGCATCCCTCCTGCTCCCTACCCCCACCGCAGGACACTGAAGCAGCATAGTCCATCCCTCCCATAGTCACTCTGGTCCTCTGTGGAACTACAGCCTTTCTCACTATTTAAAGCATAAGTGCTTGAGCTGGGCATGGGTGGCTCAGACCTGTAGCTAGCTACTCAGGAGCCTGAGATCTGAGAATGATGGTTGAAAGCCATCCTAAGCAGGAAAGTCCATGACTCTTACCTCCAATTAACCACTGAAATGCTTGAAGTGGAGCTGTGGCTCAAGTGGTAGAGCATTAACCTTGAGCAAAACTGTTCAGCAAAAATGCCCTGAGTTTAAGCCCCAGGACTGGTAAGAAAAGAGAAAAGAGGAGAGAAGAGGAGAGAAGGAGAGGGGAGGGGAGGGGAGGGAAGGAGAGGGGAGGGGAGGGAGAGGAAAAAAGAAAAGAGTGTGTGCTTGGTTCTAACTTTTAAAAATTCACAACAAATATGATGTTTATATTAATTTTATTTATAGGAGAAGAAACTGAGTTTCAGAAAAGCTGTAAGTTATCCCGCAGGGTCTATCTTTTCCAACCTAACTTGAGATGACTGAGGCTATGGGGAGATGTAAAGACAGGCTGGACTCAGGCATGGGTTTGAATCCTAAGATTTAGTTGTAGGATGTGCCTTTAGGCAAGTTATGAATCTTCTCAAAAAAACAATTTCCTTAAAAATGTAAGTGTAAAAGAATACTATCTCATATGAAAAAATAGAATTGTAAAATGGAGACAATCTCTACTTTAAACAATGTTTACTTTAAGAAGTTAAAGATGATCCTACTAAAGTGTAAATACAGTGCTTGAAATAGACTAAGCACCCCGTAGATGCAGGAATGCTAATATCAGCACAAGAGACAAAAAGGGACCACAGGAACATGAAAGAATGAACGAGACTAGAAGAGCATTGCTAAACTGCCATCGGAACATAAAAGTAGGCCAGACTTACTTGCTAAATCCCCAAAGGGTAACTGTTAAAAAGAAAGATGTATTTAAAATATGCTCTTAATTGAATAACCAAAATATCTAGAATATATCTGAAAAAAAAAGCAATTGTTCCTATGGAGAAACAATTTGGATGAGAAAAGTCAGCTGATTGAAGCCATGTCCAACATGAATCAGATGATGGAAATACCTGACCAGAGTTTTAAAACAACCATCACAAACTTCTTCAATAATTAATTACAAATTCTTTTAAGAAAATGGAAGCTATCAGTAGAAACTATTAAGATAGAAAAGAGGCTATACAATAAAATTAAATAGAAATAACAACTAAATTCAATAACCAGAACAAACTCACCAGAAGTAATCAATTCAGAATGGAGATGACGAAGGATAGGACTGGTAAATTCAAAGACAAATAAATAGAATTTATTCAGTCTACATAACAGATAACAATGAAATGAAACAAAAAATCAAAAATCTGTGGGAGAAACAAAAAACTCCTAACTTTTATATCGTCAGAGTCTCAAAAGAGTAAAAGTGGCACTAAAACAGTATTTCAAGAAAAAAAAAATGGTGCTTGCTTCAGCAGCACATATATTAAAATTGGAACAATACAGAGAAGATTAGCATGGCCACTGCACAAAGATGACACGCAAATTCGTGAAGTGTTCCATATTTTTAAGACTTGGAAAAAATTATATTAAGTGAAGTAAGCCAGGCCCAAAGAAACATAGGTCCCATGGTTTCCCTTATTTGCAATAACTAGTATATGTCTGAGACAAGCAGAAACGGTCAGATAAATTCATGTTAGGTGAAATGAACTCCAAGATAAGAACTCAAATTGTTTTTCTCTCTTGCTATTGTTTCTAACATATTTATAAGATGATTTTTTTTATTGCTTTGTATGTCCCTCCCCCACGATATAACCCCTGCTTTCACTGTATTTGATGTTGTTATAATTTAGGGAGGGAAGGGAAAAAACAAATTGCACCAATGAGAAGTACAAGACATTATGTCGAAAAACGAACTTTACAACTTTGGTGGGGGGGGGGGGAGGAGAATGGGGAGAGCAGGGATGGTAAGGGGAAACAAAGGAGGAGGCAACAATGCTTGATAAGAAATGTACTCATTATCTTACTCATGTAATTGTAACCCCTCTGTATGGTATTTTCACAATAAAAAAACTTATTAATAAAAAAGATGGCTCAAAACTTCCTAAAATTGATAAACAATGCATACCTACAGATTTGAAAAATGTACTAAATCCCATGTAAGAAATCCAAAAACATCCATGCCAAGACACATAAACTTCCCAATCTGAAAGCAGGAAAAACACTTTAAAACTAACAAGTGTGAGAATGACATATCACCTATTATAAAGGGATACAAACTTGAATATTAATAGCCTTTCCCAATGAATCCATAAAGGGTTCAATGGAAGAAACCCACCTCTCCACCTATGAAGTATAATCCTTTTCAAGTAATGAAAGACATGTCAATTTCAAACCCTACATTCAGTAAAACATTCATTCAGAAAAGAATAAGAACAGAATGATTTTTTAAAAATAGTTAACTTGATATATCACCTTTCGCTATACAAAAGTCTTTAATCCTATGTTAACTTGAAGCAAAAATTACAAAACAATCTAATGTGCTGTCTATGTTAATAAAAGGAATTGAAAAACAATTATATTTTAAAAGTAAGATAGTCAAGGGATATAAATAAAATACTATCTCTATACTTCACTTGGATCTGGTCAAATTCAACACCAGTAGATGTAATGTTTTGATTACATATGCATAGTGTGATAACTGGATCAATGACTAAGAAAACTGTATGAAGCATTGTAATCAAAACCATAAATGAGGGAATGAAGAAAGGAGGGAAGAAAGGATGGAAGGGAGGGAGGGAGGGAGGGAAAAAGGGAAGGAGAGAAGGAGAGAGATCTGAAAACTTAAAAGTAACCCCACAGTAAGGCAAGAAAAATGAGAAACAGCATAAGCAGAAAAATAAATGCAGAAAAAGAATACACAATTGACTTTTAGTAATTGTTAAAAATAATTATCAGCAATTCCTGTAAATGTACATAGCTAATGCTGGCAGAGTAAATTAAGAAAATATAGCCCAACTCTCTTCTTCAAGTTGCCCAAGAGTAAAACTCCTGTGTTGTCTGTGGTATATATACTCTTAGTTTTTAAGGAACTGCTGATTTAGTTTGAAGAATCACTGCATAATTACTCACTTCAAACATAGCTTAGTTAGGTTAAAATAAAAGGAGAGAGAGAGAGAGAGACATATATATATACATATATATGTATATATATATATCACATAAACATTAACTTTTAAGAAAAATACAAGACTGGCTATATAGATAGCAGTAAAAGCAGACTTCAGATGAAAGAAATTTACTAAGAACATTATATCATGATAATAAGAACAATGACAGTGTACCCAAAAGACAGAAATTCCAACAGACATTCAAGATCATGAAGTGAAACCAACATATCTGAGGAAAGTAATCAGCAATTTTCAGGCTTCAACACTACTGTGGGCAGCTGGTATAACTATACACCAGACAGAAAATCAGGAAAGGCTAATGGAATTTATCAAACATTTTACCCAACCACAGGAGAATATACTCTTTTCAAATGCCTATGGAACACTTGTTAAGAAAGGCAATTTTCTAGGACATGAAACAAACTGCAATGACTTTTAAAATCATACAAAGTATGATAACTACCACTACACCAAGTTATATGACTCAATCCTTGTCAAAAAATTCCATTTCTTCCCTTTTACTCCATTTCTCATCACTGGCATAACCATTAAAGTCCTACATATTTCTGTAATTCTGCTATTTCATATATGTTAAATAAAGGTAATTATATAGTATGTATCCATTTCAGGTAGTTGTTTGTGCTGTGGTTGTCATTTATTTGAAGACAGTTTCCCCTTGTTTTGCCAAGACTGGCCTTTAACTTCAGATTTCTAGCATTGGCATTGCCGGTATAAACCACCACACTCAACACTAGATTGTTTCGTTTTGTTTTTGTATTCAGCACAATTCTTTGAGGTCCATCCAAGTTGCTGCATTAAGGAACATTGTGTTTGGTTTTTTTTAAATTGTGATTAAATAGTATTCTATAACAGGAATATGCCACAGTACAATTCTTATTTTAGTTTGAAAAGAATGACTGATTGTCAGGAATGGCTGCAATTCTGTGAGTCAACCTGTTTTTCCACATCCTTGCCAACATTCGCTGTCTATCTTTTTATGGTGGCAGATAAAGATAGGCCATGAGAGCTCAAGGTGGGATTTTTGTTTGGTTTGATTTTTTGTTGTTTTTTGGTGAAAATGAAGATTGAACATAGCCAAGCACTCTACCATGTAAGACATATCCCAGTCTTATTTGCTTTGAATTTATTTCTCAGAGTCTTGAGCTTTTGCCTTGGTCAGCCTTAGAATGGAATCCTCCGACTTCCTCCTCTGCAGTAGCTGGAATTACACCATGAGGGCTCAATGTGTTTTGATTCACACTTCTACTAAAACCCAACGATAGTGACCATATTTTATGACCATATTTTTATTCTAATTTTTATTCTTTGATAAAAATTTTATTCATGTGTTGCTTTTTCAGTTCTGTGGAGGCTATTTTGTCTTGGGGGCTTGAGGGTTTTTTGGTGCCATTCTTGGGGCTTGAAATCAGGGGCTTGGCCCTGTTCCTGAGGTTGTTGGGTTTTGTTTTGTTTTGCTTTTGCTCAAGGCTAGTGCTCTCCTACCTGAGCCATAGCTCTATTTATGGCTTTTTTAGTACTTAATTGGAAACAAGAGTCTCATGGACTTTCCTGCTCTGGCTAACTTCAAACTGTGATCCTCAGATTTCAGCCTCCTAAAAAACAAGGATAACAGGCATTACCCACTAAAGCCCAGCTACTCATGTGTTTTTGCCAGTTTTTATTTGTTTTTCTTTGAGCTTTTGAAACTTTTTATATTATTTTATATTTTTTGTTGGATACATGATTTGAAAATACTTTCTCTCAGTCTGTAATCCATATTCAGCCACTTTTGGGTGTGCCTGAAAAACCAGAATCCTGCTCTTCAGACCTGTCTGATCATTTTCATAGGTACAAAAGATGAGAAACTTGGGAAAGAAGAAGAAATGTTAAAATCCCATCTACTGTTATCTAGATTCCACTAGATCTACTGTTGGCTCTAGTTTTCTTTTTCTATCTCTACTCTTTCCAGAAATTAAAACAGTAAAATTAGTGAATCTAGATGGGTAAAATGTGTAGAAATGATGCATAAAGATAGCTTATTGACAGGGTAACAGGCAGAACACATTCTCCACAGGTACCCAGACACTGATTGGTAAATAAGAATTCCCCCCAGACCATCCTGCCTAAGGATCACGTAGATACTCCTGAAAGAAATTACCTGAGACCACCATAAAAGTGCTGACATCGATACAGGTACATTTCCTGAGGAGCCAAACTGGCACCAAGTCTCCATAACCAATAAGTATAACCAGCAAAAAAAAGCCTTCAAATCAGTACACACTCAAGGGGGCAAGGATGAAGACAATTCCAATAACTTTTTGGCCCTAATGCCCAAGACCTCAATTCAAGATTACCCAGTCTCCACAGAGAATACCCAAGGTAAATCTAGTGGCCCACAACAAACCTGGGCATGTAGCATATGCATATCTGTTACATAAGCTCCAGTTGATCAGGGTTTTCACCAAAACAAAGCACCACCCAAACTCTACCCAACAAGACTCCCTCATAAGAGACAAGAATTAGTTCTGTCTAGTAGGCTGCAGCATTTCAGCTCCCCGGCTTGGAGTCCTTTCCCTTGACTATCTTTCACTGCTATGTGTCTGTATCTTGCTCTTTTCCTTCTTTGGGACAACCTTGTACCAACATACTTATGGAAGACACCATTCTTGACATTCTCCCCTGATAACACTAACATTTTTTTCAAGTACCTTGAAGATGGCTAAAAATAAACTGAGGTGCCACTCCAGGTTTTGTAGAACCCACGCAAGCTCACTCCCTGCCCAGCCTGCCTCCGTGCTCTCCCACAGAGCATTTGTGCTTTTAATGAACTTTTTCTATCATTTCACAGTTTTGTATCTTGCCTGAATTCATCTCTTGCTTCCATGTGATCCACCTTGCTGGAAATCTCACTGATGAGAATATGGAGAGTTATGAAGAGCTATTTTGAATATGAATGCAGTCCTCAAATGCCAGTCAGAAGTTCAATAACTGGGAAAGAAACAAAATTTCCTTTAAAAGAGATCTCCTTGATGGAAAAATATGATAAAGGCTGAGATAGATAAAGGCTGAAATAAAGCATGATGTGGATCTTTTACTGGCGAAAGCATTCGCCCTATTGGAACAGGTACTTAAAAGCTGACTTTGCTGAAAGTCCCTGACACCCACAAAGGAACAGGATAAAGAATAAGCATTCAAGGTTCCATTTTGTATTTGTATCATTTGGTCCTAGACATTTCTTTCTGGAAGTCATTTTGAAGCCATCTTGAAGTCCAGAAAGGACACCATAAGGGACAAAGACCAACTGACAGTTGTCAATGACCCTCAATGCTGAGGCCTCACCAGGTCAACCCATAGAAAATGAGCTTCCAGACCACCTGTGGACATACTGGGACTAGGACTGCATATGAATAACACCCATCTCTCCCTTCCCCCAACTCTTCCTTTTATTTAAACCTAAAGCAAATGTCTGTTTGGGGAAGATGGGTTGAGACTACCCTTCCTCTTTCTAAAACTGCCTCTGCTGTGTAATAAACCTCCTTTCCTTGTCCTTTATCATCACTCATCTTTTTTCCTCGGCATACTGGGGAGAGTAGCTAGATCTGATCTTAGGAACCCAGAAGTGTGAGTCTGTCTCCTACAATACTTCAACTCTACAGTTGTGGATTCATGTTCCAATGGAATCCCTAATACAATGTGGATTGGAAATACACGTGTTCCCACACAAGAAGCCATCAATCTATGCCTAGGCATATACATGGACTTGTTACTATCAAGGCGCAAACATAGAACTCGATGAGAGGTTTTTCCCAGTAAGGAAAATAGACCTGTACTGAAAATGACTTACATGCCTAGGATGTGTCATGCAAGACTAATATCTCATATGCTAGACTCTTATTGACTGGCTAGTCTGAATGGCCCAGAGCAAGTGATCTGAACTCCATCTTAAGCCTTAGTCTTCTTCTCTGTTGCAAATCAGCAATAGCACACATTTTTTGATTGCATACCAATCAAATTATTTTCCTTAGAGGAACACGAATGAGGGGTTTAAATAGTTGCTACAGATGTTCCATTACGGCAGCCAATCCAAAATAATCCTCTAGACAAACAAGAATCAAAAGCACCCCCAAAGATAATGGCTTTCTCCAAAAAATATTCCATTCCAAGGAAATGGATATGTGAAAATAAATTGAAAAACAAATATGTACAATTTGCAGAGGGAACAAAACTACCCTTGTCAAGTGCACACACATGCATGCGGGTACACTCACACACACACACACACAGTACTGTTTGTGAGTTTGGACGTTTTTTTACATCCTACATGTGGATTTTTACTCTAAATTTTGGATTCAATATCCTGGAAGTGACCTTCCAGAGAAAGCCACTGCTGCCGCCACAATCAGATGGGGAATCAAGACTGTGGTATAGGGACAGCAAAGCTGCACACATAGTGATGTGCTTTAAACTGTATCAAAAGACCAACATGACCAAAAATTGGATGTCCCACATTAGCATCAGGTCAACTATGCAAGTGAAACTGGGTTTTGAGATCTCAGATCTGAACACTATGAGCTTAATATGTCAAGTCCATCTCCTTTTCCCCTTCCCTATATAATAAATAAAGTGATACAGTGAAGAGAAGAGGAAGGAAGTATATTACATGGGAATACAGTACATCTACCAACAATCTTAAGGGTACAGATATTTACCTTAACTTTAAATAGAAAAGGAACTTAGGGAAGGGAGTGAAAAAATATGCATAATTAAAACAGTCCCAAGTCATAACTATTGTCTGATGATCATTATTTCAGTCTTCATAGAGGGTTCTAGAGAAGTTCTCATCACTTGAAGGGAGTAGAAACAAGTCAGTCATTCTTGCCTGGCAAATATAGATTGTTTGTAGCTTTTGGCTGCTCTCTTCCTTTGGAACAGTTTTTCCTTTTTCTACAAGATGATAAGAAGTTGGTATTGCCTGTCTGAGGCACAGTTTATCTTTTGTGACAAGGTTCTTATAGGTAAATCCTGTCTTTCCTAGAGCCTAAGATGATTACAAAATGACCACAGGAAGGAATGGCTTAGATGAAAGCATAGAGGTACCTAGCCTTTATTCTGCTTTTAGTTAATTCATAGGCCTAGCAAAAGCAACTTTTAAGTTGCCTCTTACATAACCATATGTGTTTTAGTACCATATAGTGTGATAGGGCTTATCAAACCTCACCACCTTAGCCTCTGTAACTCCATTTTGTTTTTGTAACTCTATATTAAAGGAAAGACTGCATCTCCACCTGTCACACTAGTTCCTTATAGTTTGACATTTAAAGATATATGTAGCCACTGTTCCACTTATATTCCTAGGTAATGATCATAGAGATAATCATAGAAATGCTTACAGCATTGACGATTATGCTTCTGTAACTTCTCATTTGGTTTGCATCTGCAGGAAAGAACCATTAGGGACTTTTCATCCTTGAGCAAACAGGGATGTGGGTTTTCTGCTTTAAAAGGGGCCCTGAGAACAGGCTTGGGACAGTACTTTTTGTCATCCAACTGTCCAGTGTAGTCCCAACCAGTAATAAAGACTTACTTTTGGCTGTACTCTATGTGTGGTGTCTCATGGTAGTCTTCCCCACAGCAACACAAAATACAAACATCTCCAGATCATACCTGTCAGCAACAAAAGATGAGGTAGCAAAGGTACCCATAGCTTTATTCAGCTTCTCAGTGCTCAAGAAGGATGTGAAGTTGTGATTGTCCAACATTTGGATCCTGTCTTCCTCTGCAAGATGTGTCTCACAAAGAGGAAGACAGAGAGAATGGACTTCTGCTCTGCAGTGGCTAATCCCTAGTATCCTCTACACTCACTGAAACAGGGTTTTTAGAACTCAGGCCCCCAATCCAAGAATTGCACGTTATTTCTGTCCATCACCTCCATATGTCAAATAAAGAGACATGGCGAGGGAAGGAGAAAGGATATTTATTATATGCCTGCTATTGGAAAATAGAATTTCCAATCTTTAGCTGTCTTCAGGGGTACAGATATTTGCCTCACGGGTTAACAGGCCTATGTGAAACAAAGCTCATAATGCAAAATGTTTCCTATAGCAGGGGCATGCTCCAGTATTAAGAAAACAATCAATTCTAAAGGTGCTAATTTTTGCTTTCTGAATGGACATATTACATAATCTATATAAAAATCAGCCTTTTCCATGAAAAATGGATGGAGCTATCATAGATCAACAAAAACATATTACTAAAATTCTGGAACAGTCTTTGTTTCTAGAATAACTAAAACATATACAGAAACTAGTAAAATAGGGTTTTATTTGAAAATTTATAAAATGTATATGGGTTTCTTACTTATAAGTTAAAATAACAAGAAATTAGCTCCCATCTTGTATAATAAATATTCTACTACAAAAACCCGACATCTCAGGGGCTGGGGGTTTAGCCCAGCAGAAGGGCGCCCACCTGGCATGCACAAGGACCTGGGTTCGGTCCTCAGCCCTGGAAAAAATGAAAAACAAAAAACAAACCAAAAAACAAACAAACAAAAAAAAAACCCGACATCTCTATATCATATGGAAGTGCTACGTTCCTATTGTAAGCTTTGTATAGTGTAGTGTAAAAATCTATTAAATATTTACAAATCTAAAAAAAAACAGTTATTTGCCTCAGGTTGAATGGGAGAATTGGGGACAGGGTAAGAATGGTTTGCATCTTTGAGACAGACCCAAGTCCTGTGACCATTAGCTCAGTCATTGTTTCTAGAGGGCTGGCTGGTGGTCTGTAGCTTTTGGCTATTCTCTTCAAGAGGACAAGAAGGTGACATTACTTGATGAGGGGCAGATTGCCTTTCACCACAAGATGTGTATCAGTAAATCCTGTTCTGCCTGGAGCCCAAGGTTTTTATAGAAGGATTGTAGAAGGAAATAGTTCCGATCAAAGAACACAGATGTAAAATTAAGGGGTGGGAGCTGAGTGTCCAGCTTTTAGTTAATTCACACCTAGACAAAGCAATTTTGTGTGTATGCCTATACTAGGGCTTGAAGTCAGGACCTGAAAACTGGCTCTCTGAGTTTTTGTACTCAAGACTTACACTCTTGATCCATAGCCCCACTTCTGGCTTTTTGGTGGTTAAGTGGAGATTTTCCTGCCCTAGTTTACTTCAAACCTTGATCTTCAGATCTCAGCCCCCTGAGTAGCTAGGATTATAGGAGTGAGCCATTGGCATACAGCAAAAGCAGTCTTCCCTGTTACATCAGTAGAAACCCCAATAAAACTATCAAGTACCATTGCTTTAAGTGTTGCCTTTAATTGCTGATGGAAGAAAACAGCACAATTGAACGAGCTCTTCCCAGTGTTTTTCCCAAAGGAGTTAGACGTGGAATTTTATAGGATATAGTACTACTTGAAATATTTTGATAATTCATTGTGTTTATTCCTAAATTATCCAGAATTCATATTTTCTTACACAAATGCTTATTGATATGTTTATAGAAGAAAGAAAGAGACAGCAGTGCCTATTCTGGAACCCCCATCGGGTGACACAGCTAGGATAGAAAGGGGAGTAACTGTCTTCCTAGGGCAGGAAAATGACCTTCTGGATTGTTCTGATTACTTTCTACTTGTGTTTCTGCCTCCTTTTAAATGTGTACATCCAGGAGTAACTTTTTATAGCACTTCCCTGGGGGCAGATTGCACAAGGACCCCTCATCAGTCACAGCTCCTCTGCTAAGAAACGAGATTGCTCTTTTGTTGAAAAGCCCAGTGCTGAGAGACTGAATCAATCATGCCAGGGGCACCATATCTCCTCTTGCTCACAAAGTTCTTCTGGGAAAGCAATTTTCCAACCTCTATTGATGATCTGTTCTATTCTTAACCTCCTGCTGCCAGAGAGATGCCCTGCTTATGGACCACTAAATAGATTTGTCATCAGGTGGCAAAATGAAAACTTTCTTGTTAATCATAAATATGATGAGCTCACTGGTTTTGAAACTCCTCAATTTGAGAAGAAAGCCTAAGAAAATAATTTCTCTCTAGGAAAATTATCAATTTAGCATGGTTGTATCTTAGACAAAAACGTAAATTATAAACAAGCCACACATACATACTGGCAGTCTTTATTAGTTTGTTATATCACCTTAAATTTATTCTTTTTTTCTTGGTGTGGTTCATAAGAAGGATTTTTAAAACTGTTGTGAAAATGAAAATGAATCTTAAAGACAATTTGACAAAACAGTATGAATATAGTAAATGTTCTACAAATTGTACACTTTAATATTGTTAAGACATGACACAACATCCATGATAGCCATATGATCACTCCCCAAAACAGCAGCAGAAAGATAGGACAGGCCAGGCTTGCTTCCCTTATAAAATTTCTCTCATGAGAATTTATATTACTACAGCCATCTTGACTCTGTGATTGCTCTTGGGTAACCCCAATCAGTTTTTCCTGCAAAGTTTCCCAGAATAACATAAATAGACAAACCACCAGAGCACTGAGTGAAGCTCTGAAACCAGACGTAGTGCCAGGAATGCGTTTGACTCTGAATATTAGCGTAAGATAAACATTCCAACTTGAATGAAGTAATTTTGTCTGAAGCAATATATTCATCCCTCCCTCTGACCCAAATTGTGGTGATCCACCCATAGCCATGCTTCTGTGGGTAAGTCCCCAGTAAGTTGTACTATGTGTGATCTTTATCTGTCTGTCCCTTTCCTTCGGCCTCACAGCATTTGGTACCGGTTCTCATACATTAATGTCAGGTTCAAAGAATGGACTCTGAGACAAGAAGTACAACAGAAATGAGACTTTAATGGAAGTCTTGCAAGACCCAGTGTCTGGTAGCCAAACATACCATGCCCCCAGGCAGTTACCACCAGCAACTGATTTTCTAATGCGCAAAACTCTCCCCTTGTCCCTCATTAGCTAAATATCGTGGGGTATACAGTCTTGCCAGATGTCACTGAAGTATCATTATTTTCTATTGGATAATTTTCATATATGTACTTCTTAGTATTGGTTGAATTTTAAAAGAATGCCTTGGTTATCTCTACAAACTTTGAGGGGGAGAACTTTCTTGTGTGTGTGCTGTCTTATACATACATGGTTTTTGCTTACTTTCCCATTTTATTGAGGTCCACTCTGCCCCCTGCTAATCGGCCTTCTTCTGGTGTCCTATTTGCCTGCCCTGATTGTCTAGGACCTTTCCTGGTGTGTAAACTTTACAATTGTCACGTCAGGAACCATTAAGTCTTTGTGTAAGCAATCTCTTAGAAACTTTTCACTTAGTGTCATATGCCTTGTCTTTAGAATGGACCACCACTGACTTTATTTCCCACTTTATTTCTATAGGTTAGACAAGTTAAAGTAGTAACATATATAACTAACTAAATCTTATGGACTAGTATACACTGCAAGCTATTTAGTTTTGTTCCTTGCTTTTAGCATCATATACTATTCTTTATGTTGACATAAAAAATCATTTTAAATCCAAATATGGAATATTCCAAGAGATTGAAGTAGATACAAAGAGGCCAGGCAGTATATTTTTATAACCAGCCCTGCAGTTCTGTGCATATTTAAGGTTGGCTTCATTCCCTATTGGTACCAGTGTTACATTTGAGGACTCTTGTTTAACTAAGAGACCCTATGTTATTAACTTCTTCCAGAGGTCTAGCAACATCTCGATGATTTAAAGAAGTATTGATGAGCATTAGGGATGACCCGCAAGTATTTGACAAATGAATGGACTCCAGTATTTTTTTTTTATCATTTGTTTTCTTTTTTTAATTTTTTTTATTGTGAAAATACTATACAGAGGGGTTACAATTACATGGGCAAGATAATGAGTACATTTCTTATCAAGCATTGTAGCCTCCTCCTTTGTTTCCCCTTCCCATCCCTTCCCATCCTCCCCATCCCCCCCCCCAATCCTCCCCCCCCCACCAAAGTTGTAAAGTTTGTTTTTAACATAATGACTTGTACATCTCATTATTGCAATCGGACTCCAGTATTTTTGACAGTAGTATTCTCCCAGTGAAAAGAACCAAGTACTAAATTGTGATAGACTTTAAACCACTTGAAATTGGCACTATCATTGTTATTATAGTAAATATTTTATTAATAGCTTCATTTAAGACTTTTTAATAATTTGAAAAGTTCTGCTGGGATCACTTGGTAAACCTGAGCTGTCGTCAACACAAAGCTTTCTATTTGATCTTAATTCCTACTATTAACTCTCATATCACACACTACAATTTTGCAATACTAGAAAGGTTAGAGAATGCTAACAAAGGCTTAAAGAGGCCTTAGTTCTAAGAGGCCTTGCTGAAGGCAAGAGCAGGTTGCTGATACAAAAGCAGAGAGTCACTGAAAGCAAGGGGATAAGTTACTGGTACAGAGATCTCAGATAAGATGAGAAACCACAATCTAAGTCTCAGGGATTCAAGGCTCACCTATTGTAAAACAGAAAGCTGTTCTTAGACATAAGGAATACAATCCTTGTATATGTCCTAAATACATTGCAGGTACATAGATGATTCCAGGCTTGCTGGGCCCCTGAGGAACTGGGGAATGGAGGTACTGAGGAACAATAATTGAATGGATCACATCAAGCAGGAAGACTAAGCTAATCTGTAGCCCCAGGGATAGAATACAAAACCACCTGTCAATCCCTGAAGCATATACCCAGTGGTCTGTGACTGGTCAGTGTCTTCTGTTATAACCCAGTATTAGGCATCCTTTTTTCTTGAATGGTTTATATCTATTTTAGATAACCCCTTGAAGATGGTTAAAATGTCCTCTCCTTTGGAAAAAAATCTGGCAACTCTGAGTTTTCTCTCTGGAGAGAGACAGCAAGATGGGAAGGTTAACTGGGAAAAAAAGAAGTCCAGAAACTCATGTTCTGTTCTTAGGTTTGGGGTAGACTCAAAAATGTCTCCATGTTTTAAAATAATAAGCAGCATCTATCTTGGCCTCCCAGAACCATTGCCTAATGGTTAGGGCTTGCTAGACAACATGTCCATGCATATTCTCCAGCTCAGGAAAATGTAAGGCAGCAGATAATAACTGTCATTTTGACTCTTTAACCCTCATTTCCTGCATTTCACATTTCTGTCTTTTTATATTCCTGTATCTTAACTCTATTACACTAAAATTAATCCTTGCTAAACCTTTAACTTGGTAATATTTTGCTTTTTTTTTTTTGAGACACCCTGAAATTCTTTACATGAATGGATCTCAAAGACCCGTGAGTTTTCATGGAAATGAGAAGCTGAGGTCCTGGTGACAAATGTATAGGTGGTACTCTATGATTCTAGGTGGGACTTTACAATAAAGGATTGGTCTATCCATGGCTAGTGCTGGAGGAGGGGTGGTTGTTTACTTGCACAAGCAAGATGTAGAATCATTCTGGAAGCAAGATTTTAGACCATAGGTCCAAAGTCCAAAAGTCCCATACTAGGTCCAGCCACTCACCCCTCTAGGCATAGTTAAAGCCAGTAAAAGATTTATTACATGGGAACTATGGGAAGACAGCCCTTCAGTACGTTTTCAGCCATCATTAAGATTCAAACATTGACTTCAAGTTTAACAGGTAGAATGAAAACTATATGATAGTTAAAACAGTCCCAAGTCACCAGTGTGACCTGGTTGATCATTAGTTCAATCTTTGCTTTTAAAGGAGTTCTGGAGAAATTGTTACCACTTTACCACTGGGACAAGTTAACAGAAGTGATCTGAGTTTTTGGCAGTTTCTTTTAAAATTATAAGAAGAAAGTTTTGCCTGCTAGAGAGGTAGTTTACCTTCCACATAAGATACTTATCAGTGAATCTCCTCTTTCCCGGAGCCCAAGGTAATTGTATGAGAAACATACTCATCTGTCCTGACTCAAACGCAAACTCTTAAGAGATAAGAAGTACATTAAAAGTGAGACTGGGCTGGGAAGGTGGCTCAGTGGTAGAATGCTTGCCTTGCATGCATGAGGCCCTGTGTTCAATTCCTCAGCACCACATAAGCACAAAAAGCTGCAAGTGGCGCTGTGGCTCAAGTGGTAAAGTGCTAACCTTAAGCTGAAGAGCTGAGGGACAGTGTCCAGGCCCTACAACCACCACCACCACCACCATCACCACCACCACCAACAAGACTCTAAGGTGGTCTTGAAAGACCAGGTGTCTCATAGGCAGGCCTACTTTTACTGATTACAAGCAATTTTATACATAGGGTGTGGAGATCCCTCCCCCAAGTTCTCATTGGTCATAGCACTATGGGATTTACATTCTTTCTCAGATGCTGTTGCCTAAGTTACATTGCTTGCTAATGGGATAACTCGAATGCATGCATCTCTTGACATTGGTTGAATATTTGAAGTATGCTTTTGTCAATCTGTACCCCACTTTGTTCTTTTGTGCCAAGAAGGCTTTCCTGGGTATATGTTTTCTAGCAATCACACAGTTTCTACTCATTTTCTCATTTTATTGCTGTTCATTCTTCCCCCTTGCTGATTGTCCTGTTTAACCTACAGCTTTCCAATACATGAACTTTATCATGTCTGAAAATCATCTTTCAAGCAAGCTACTGGTAATTTTCTACTCTGGGTCAAATACCTTGTCTTGAAAATGGACCCTCACTGAATGTTTCTAACAATTGTAAAGTGACTGCAACAGAGAAAAATTCAGATCAAAGGGCACAGATAGCAAGTTGGGGAACTTTTTAGTTAATTCACAGGACCCAGCAAAAGCATCTTTTAACTTGCCTGTTAGAATTCTGCCTCAGCATTTGCACTCAGAAGTAAACCGTAGTTGCATAGAATGGAGTCACTTAGGGCAAAACACAGCCTTGCATATGTAGGATATTTTCCAATTCTGTTGCTGTGGGTTTTCCCCAAGAATATAACCGTAAGCATTCTTCCCCAAGAAGAACATGATTTCTGATTGTCTCACTTTTATGAAGTTAGTATTACTGAGGGTCATGACCTATAGATCTAGTAATGTATTAGTCACTGCAAAGTGTATCATTCCAATACTATCACTTTTTAATTTCTTAGCTGGAATACTTCTCTGACTCTTCAGTTAAGTCAACATCGAGTATCCATTTACTTAAATGAATGCTGTTATCTCAGCTGGAATTTTTAAACTCTTAATTTTAAATTCAAGAGAGGAGATTGAAGCTCAAAGCTAATCATCAATCCTGTCTTCCCTAGAGCCATAAACCTTAACCCTAAAGTCTAACCTTAATTGAACAAAAAAGCTGCTGGAAGGAAATGAGATAACAAATGATTGAGTAGGGAAAATAACCTAGGTGAAATTCTAAAACATTTTCCCACATATCTACATTCAGTTTAAAGGTATATAAGAGATGTATTCTGGGTTTGAAAATCTCAGTGTCTCCATGGTAGTGCTGGCTTCACTGTAGCCAAAGGTCAGAAATACTCATGTATTAATCAGAGAACATTTATTAATAATACAAATGCTAGTATGGCATCTCTATTGACTGCAGAACATCTTTTTCCATTGTCTTCACCTCTCCATTTATCTGATATTTGATTAGAAGCACAGAATTGGGCTTCACTATCAAGGTGAAGTATGTGTTAGGGCTAGGCTCATCAGCAGTACTGATCAGTGTGTGAGTCCTCTGGAACTCATGTGTGGTTTTCTCTGGGCATCTTCCTGTCCTTTCTTAGCTGCTAAAGCATCTCATCTGTGGAAGAAACAGCCTGTCCTGCTTTGATCTTGTTTGGTCAGCAGGAGGCTCCCAAGGGAAGAACTGGAGAGGCTAGGGGCTGGCAGCTGGAGAACCTAATGCTGCTAGAGCCACTTCAACTTTTGTTTTGCCAACAGCCCTAAGAATCACTGTACCACTTACAGAAGAGATGCCAGGAGATAGAAGACAGCTAATGTATGCTGGATTCAAATATGTGAGACTCCGCTCTAGTGGCTTGGCCAGAGTTCAGAGCTGTCCGAGCCAGGAGCTCCACCAGAAAAGCTCTCAGGCTCTCTGCTTTTGGGGAGAGGACCATAGAACAGCAGTTTCAATGCCAGAGACACTCAGACTCAAAGTCTGATAAAGGATGGTTTTACCAATGTGTGGGGAAGTATCTAAGTAAGTTACATTTATTTGAATCATAACCTTGATTATATGAACAGAATTAAGAAGTGGGAATCACAACAGAAAATCCATTTGAACAGCACTCACTCAGAAAAGCAGCCTGTCACAACCCTAATTGGCAAAAGAAGTCTACATGTACTTAGGACTCTGCTTGTTTATTTAAAGACTCAGGTAGAACAACCAATTGCTTACAACCACCATCTCACACTGTTCTTGCTGGGTGTGTGAGTGTACACGTGGTCCCAAATCTTGTTGTTTTGTTTTTTTTTTCCCCTGAATGTGATTGTGATTTGGATGATATCCGAGTAGAGTTGCCTTTTTTATTTATTATCATTATATATTTTATTATATTATATATTTTTTGCTTTCTTACAATGTTAGAGAAGTCAAATCTTGGTATTGTTAAAATTGTTTAAAAAAAGAAGTGGTCCAGTGGATAAATGAAAATCTCTGGTTGGTCTTGAGTGAATTTTTCCTTGATTACTGTAGAATAATGTGCCAGCCACTGCTGTCAGAGCAGTGATTTTGTATGTACGATAGGAAGCAGGGATGCTTTCAATGGGAAGACGTGCAACACAGCAAGGGGAACTCCACGGATTTTTTTTTCTACTTCAGCAATGGAACTGCAACTTGGAGCTTTTGTGAAAATTAGCTGCCTTGTATAGTCCTCTGAAAGAGAGAGACCTGATCTGTGAGGGAATTGAAGTTTTTTCTAGAGGAAAAAGATATTTGCAAAAGATATTTCCAAAGATAAATGTGCCACAAATCTTTTGTTTGTTCTCTGTAAGGAGGAGTAAATGCTGTTTTTAAAAAGTGTAATTGTTCATCTTCAAATTCTTTCCTTTTCACAAGAGGATCGAGCTGTAAAAAATAAATAAAAATTTATAGTAGAGTTTGAAATTTGGTATTGATATTCCTCCAGCAGTGTTCTTTCCATTGTGGAGCGTTTTTGCTATTCGGGGTCTTTTATTGTTCCATATGAATTTTTGGATTGCCTCTTCTATTTCCTTGAAGAATGAGGGTGGAATTTTGATAGGTATTGCGTTGAATTTGTAGATAGCCTTGGGAAGTATTGCCATTTTCACGATGTTAATCTTTCCAATCCAGGAGCATGGGAGGTTTTGCCATTTTTTAAGTTCTGTGTTGATTCCTTTTTCAAGATTTTAAAGTTTTCATCATAGAGGTCCTTCACTTCTTTAGTTAAGTTAATTCCTAGGTATTTTATTTTTTGTGGGGCTATTACAAATGGAGTTGCTTTCCTAATTTCAGCCACACTTTTCTCATTGTTGGCATACAGAAAAGCCATTGATTTTTGGGGGTTAATTTTATAACCTGCTACTTTGCCAAAGTTTTGAATCAGCTTGAGTAATTTGGGAGTGGAGTCTATGGGACTCTTTAAATACAAGATCATGTCATCTGCAAAGAGGGAGAGTTTTATTGGCTCAGGCTGAAATTTTTTGAATAGAGACCCGGAAACACAACAAATCAAAGAAAGGTTGGACAAATGGGATTGCATAAAGTTGCAGAGCTTCTGCAGGGCAAATGACATAGCTAGCAAGATCAATAGAAAGCCCACGGATTGGGAGAAGATCTTTACTAGCCATACAACGGACAAGGGTCTCATATCTAAAATATACTTGGAACTCAAAAAATTAAACCCCCCAACAACAAATCCTCAAAGAAACAACTGCCCAATAAATAAGTGGGCGAAAGACTTAAAGAGAAACTTCTCTGAAGAAGAAAGAAGGATGGCCAATAGACACATGAAGAAATGTTCAACATCCCTAGCCATAAAAGAAATGCAAATCAAAACAACGTTGAGATATCACCTCACCCATTAGAACGGCAAAAATCAAGAACTCTAACAACAACAGATGCTGGAGGGGATGTGGACAGAAAGGAACCTTACTTCATTGTTGGTGGGAATGTAAACTTGTTGAACCACTTTGGAAAGCAGTATTGAGCTTCCTCAAAAGACTTCACATAGAACTCCCCTATGACCCAGCAATCCCACTTTTGGGCATTTACCCAAATGTTTACAAACAAGACCACACTAAAGTTACCAGCACAACTATGTTTATTGCAGCATTATTTACCATAGCTAAGATATGGAACCAACCCAGATGCCCCTCAGTAGATGAATGGATCAAGAAAATGTGGCATATATACACAATGGAATTCTATGCCTCCATCAGAAAGAATGACATTTCCCCATTTGTTAGGAAATGGAAAAGCTTGGAAAAAATTATATTAAGTGAAGTAAGCCAGGCCCAAAGAAACATAGGTCCCATGGTTTCCCTTATTTGCAGTATCTAGTATATGTATGAGTCAAGCGGAAATGGTCAGATAATGTGATGTTAGGAAAACGAACCCTTAAATATGTATCTTAATGTTTTTTTTTCTTTCATGCATGTGTTTCTAACGCAGTTATAAGATTATTTCTTTGTTGCTTTGTATGTCCCTCCCCCACAGTGTAACCCCCGCTTTCACTATATTTGATGTCAGTATAACTTGTGGAGGAGATGGGGACAAACAAGTCGTTTAAGGATTCAGGTGGGCCTGTTGCAACAATGAGAAGTACAAAATGTCATGTCAAAAACGAGCTTTACAATGTCGGTGTGGGGGGGGGAGGAGGGGAAGGACTGGGTGGGGGGAGGGGGGAGGCTGGGAAGGGAGGTGAAGGGTAAACAAAGGAGGAGGCTGCAATGCTTGGTAAGAAATATATGCATTATCCTGCCCATGTAATTGTAACCCCTCTGTACAGTATGTTCTCAAATAAAATAAAATAAAAAATAAATAAATAAAAATTTAGAGAAATAAAAAAAAAATACTTCTTCTTGCCACAGGCTCCTCAATGAGTCATCCTGGCGATTCCAATGTCTCCATGATCTTTGTTGACCCTGATGCATCAATTGGAGGCCGGTGACAATAGAAGGGTCTTGTATCGACACATCTAATCCCCATGAGCAAGCACAGCCTTGATGTCCTTCATATGCACTTTGTTTCATGACTGTTCTTAATAATTCTATTCCCTTAGAAAAATGGTTAAATTTGGAGAGTCTAATGTGGGTTGGCATTTGTAAAATGTCTTTTCCAAACTGAAGTAGATATAAGAACTTTCATGGGGACAAAAGAAAATCCATAACCTGGTGCTCAGCAATAGTACCTTTCCTCCTCTTCCCACCATGGATAAAATGTACCTATCCCCTATTTCTTCTTCTTATCACAAGAGAAACATGAAGTAACAGGTGCAGGATGGCACCATGTGTCTCCAAGGACAAAGTGGCCACTGATCTGTATTTTACATGGGAATATCTCTTATTCCATAAGGAAGATATTTGTAGCTGGGATCCTAGGCCTAGGCCAACTCTGGAGGACTCCAACATGTCAACCCCAGCCACTCCCACGGTATGCCAGATAGAGATAAATAGTAGTGAAGGGTAGAGTCACAGGAAAAGGGGGAGTGAACATCACAGCTACCTTTGGGGTCCAAGACTAGAGGGCAAAGAGTGAAAAATGAAAGATCCCACACACCCATCCCAAGGAACCACGCAGAGGCAGAAAGGCACAGGAGAAAGATTATTACAAGGTTTAGTAGAGGAGCCATATTTCCCCCCAAGAGGGAGCACATGGCATCCCTCACCATCCAGGTAGCAGGAGGGGTCTGAGGGTTGAAAGTGAGGTAGATGGGAGTCCAGGTGGATCTGGACAGAGAGAGAGA
Organism: Dipodomys spectabilis; assembly: GCF_019054845.1. NCBI lineage: Eukaryota > Metazoa > Chordata > Mammalia > Rodentia > Heteromyidae > Dipodomys > Dipodomys spectabilis. Next base: position 71,678 of record NW_024870876.1, read on the forward strand.
GGGGCCAGCTGTATGGTGGGAACTCCTGGGATGGGAGGGGCTCAGGTCTGAGGACCAAAGTTGAGCATAATACTAACAAAAAGTACGCATAATATTAAACAGTCTCAGTCACTAAAGTTGGTCTGGTGGTCAGGGTATGGTCTGGATGCCACTGTCTCAGGATTGGTCCGAGGGGGCCTTGTGACAAATTAGAAGGTCATTTTTTGCATATGGGGTGGGTAGTTTTGGTTATTCTCACAAGATATGTATCCATTATCCTTGTTCTAGAATCCAAGGTGTCAGCACAAGACATTGGCATGAGTAAAGGAGACAGATGTAAAAGGAGGCAGACAGTTGCAGGTCCAAGCGGAAACTCAGTGCTTTTACTAAGACTACTTTATACGTATCTAGTGTATTTTCTTCAAAATTCCATCCTCATAACTGACAACACTACCAGACACCAGATCATTCCTGTGACCCACAACACACTGTCTGTTCTTTTCTCTGCCAGTGATCAACCCTAATCTCTTGAAACTAGTGTTATCCCCTTAATTCCCCAACTTGTTTTTCCTTAAAATTAAGACGTTTGTCTAAAAATCTATTCGGTACATCTCTGATATTATTTCCATAATCACTGGGATGAAAGTTCCCTCAAGTCCAATATCAAAACTCAGAAAGCCACAACTACTGTTATTTAGTTGAAGGAGTATGATTTACCTAGTCATTTCCCACATATTTTTGTGAAAATACTGTACAGAGGGGTTACAATTACATGAGCAAGGTAATGAGTATTTCTTATCAAGCATTGTTGCATTGTTATCTTCTCTGTTTCTCCTTCCCACCTCTTCCCATCTCTACCCGCCTCCCCTCCCACCAAAGTTGTAAAATTCGTTTTTTTGACATAACGTCTTGCACATCTCATTGTTGCAATGGGTCCACGGTATCCCTATTTAAACAATTTTTTTTTCCTTCCCCGCTACAAATTATACCAACATCAAATACAGTGAAAGCAGGGGTTATACTGTGGGGGTGGGACATACAAAGCAACAAAAAAATCATCTTATAAATATGTTAGAAACAATAGCAAGAAAGAAAAACCACTTGAGTCCTTATCTTGGGGTTCATTTCACCTAACATCAACTTATCTGACCGTTTCTGCTTGTCTCAGGCATATACTAGTTATTGCAAATAAGGGAAACCATGTGACCTATGCTTCTTTGGGCCTGATTTACTTCACTTAATATAAATTTTTCCAAGTCTTTCTATTTCCTAACAAATGGGGCAATGTCATTCTTTCTGGTGGAGGCATAGAATTCCATTGTGTATATATACCACATTTTCTTGATCCATTCACCTACAGAGGGGCATCTGGGTTGGTTCCATATCTTAGCTATGGTAAATAATGCTGCAATAAACATAGTTGTGTTGGTAGCTTTAGTATGGTCTTGTTTGTGATCATTTGGGTAAATGCCCACAAGTGGGATTGCTGGGCCATAGCGGAGCTTTATATGGAGTCTTTTTAGGAGAGAACTCTTGAGTTTTTCTCAGACAGTATAAACTATAGAATCTGAAGACTGGTAATTTGTAAATTATGATTTCTGTGTGGTTGAGGGATTCTCAATTCTAGTACTGAACACAATGATTTTCTTCTTTAAGTTCATAGCCTTAATTAAGTCTACAGAATGCATTTTTATTTTGTTTCATTCTGTTAGTACAGGGGATAGAACCCATGGCTTTGCACATGTTAACAGTGCCCTATCTAACCTATACCATTGATCCTAAAGTATAATGATAATCATAATTATTATATGATTATAGCACATCATCATCATTATTACCATTGTTATTGCAGCACTGGGGTTGGAAATTAGGGCATTATCCTTGATAAGCAGGAATTATCCTACTTGAGTCATGCAGCCAGCCCTAGAATTGCACTCATGTAAAGTATGAGCTCTGCAACTAGTTTCTCTTCTATCTTCCTCACTTGATAACTCTGAAACATTAGGTAAGTTAGCATTTTCAAGCCTTTGATACTTGGAGATGATAATAATTCCTATCTCAAAGGTTTGTGAAGAGGAGAAAGCAAAATTACTATCATATTTAACCCAGAAGAAGGCTTAATCCATGGGAACTTCCAGCATAGGTATCAGCTTTTATTCCCAGAGGACATTATCAAAATTTACTGAAACTGCTAAAGCATACAATGGCGGAGAAGACAGAATGAGAGAGGGTTAATCTGATTAAAGTATAATGTACACATCTATGAAATACTATAGTGAAACTTCTATTAACAATTAATGAACATTAACAATAAATTAAAATAGCAAAAAGCTCTTCTTTGTTTTCTAAAGACAAAGTCAGGTAGAGAGGGTTCCATGATTAGAGGAAGTACCGCCACTAAACTTCAGGTCTCTATGTATGGATCAAACTTTGGAATGCTGTTTCCAGATTATCCTCCACTGTACATCTTCCATCAATTCCTGCCATTATCCGGATCCAGCCTGTAGTCACATGGGAGCCAGGAGGCAGCTGGAGAGCCCAGATGGTTACTGCCTGCTGAATGTTCATCAATTTTCTGCCTGCTCTGAAAATGTTCTGGCAGCCCAACAAGACATTCTAAACCAGAAGAGGGAGTTTCTGCCTTCTCCAAGCTTGGCTTCCTAGAGAGAAGGTTTTTCTTCCAAATTGCTGAAAACTGGGAGCAAACCTGACAAAGTAGGCAACATGTTGTGCAGGTGCATAATTTACCACTCAAGTCAGAGATCCTCCAATCATCAATACCCACATCTCTTGAGCATTGAGCCATACATTAGACTTTTATTATAACAAAAGGTTATGATCAGAGCCTTCCTGACTTAGTTTCCTTCTGCAGCCATTAACCATCCACCATGCCTTCTTGGACTTTATCCTAGGTAAAGCTAACTAGACCAGAATGAGAATGTCCTCACTCTCCCTACTATTCAACTGTGCACTTGTGAAGATTTTGTTGAATGACACAAAAATCTGTGAAGCACTGACCAGGTCCTTCACCTGGCCTGATGGCCCTCCCAACTTCCTTCCACTGGGCTTCACTTCCGAAATGAAGTGCTTCATCACGCCCTTCCCCCAACACATACATACACACATCTGCATTCCAGATTCCAGAGAAGAAAAGAAAGGATAAACTGCTTTGTGGAGGTCTGTGGTTATGCTTCAAATCACAAAACCCAAAACAACAGAGTGAGATGGAAATGGAGGGATGCTGAGCAAAGTGCCTATCTGGATCATGTGTTTCAATTTAAAGTAAAATCCAGAAGGGATAACATGTTTTCTGCTTCTGTGAATTTCCTCTAAACAAGGCTGAAGTACTATTTCCACACAATGGCTTCACACATAAATATTCTAGTATCTTTTTACTTCTGGAAAATTCATTTTAAGTCTACCAGTTGATGCCAGAAACTGAATAGTATTGAATCCTACACACAAATATGACGATTTTCCCAAACATAGCTATCTATAATAAAGTTTAATTTGAAAATTAGGCACAGTAAGAAATTAATACAGTAAGTACTAATAAAATAGAACATTTGTAACAATAAAATTTTAAATATATACTATGTTTTGTATAATTTTTTCACTCAGTTTTTTCACTTTGGATAATCTAAAACCAGGGAAAACTGAGATAATCATAAGTATCTAAAACCAGGGAAAACTAAATGAATGATGGGCACAGGGAAACTACTATATTGTCATAAGACAAAATAACACCAGATTTGAAGACCTTAATTAGATTTTGTTCACCATACTAGAATCAGAAACCCTCCAGTGCTGACAGTCTTCAAGAATTGTATGGTCAGATACAATGTGTAGGAAAATGGAAGCAAGAGATCAGGTTTAAATGGTCTGTCATGTTTAAAATTCTAATTACACAAAACTCAGTCATTAGTTACATGAGTACACTCCTAATTTAGTCCTGCTTAGCACAAATGACACCATATTGGTCTGATTCATTAGGCCCCTTTCAAAAGCATAAACCAAATCAATGGCCTCCTACAAATTTTATTTTACAGTATAAAAGGGGGAAAATCCAACGAGTCACAACAAATATCCCAGCCTTTGAACAATCACAGAATCATTCACAAATATTTAACTAAATGCTTTAAAACAGCATTGAAAATAATTATAAATGATGCCTAGAACTTACAAAATATTTTTTATTTTTAAAAGTCACTTTTTAAAAATTTTTATTTTTTATTGTGAAAATACTGTACAGAGGGGTTACAATTAGATGGGCAAGATAATGAGTACATTTCTTATCAAGCATTGTAGCCTCCTCCTTTGTTTCCCCTTCCCATCCCTTCCCAGCCTCCCCCGCCCTCCCCCCAACCAATCCTCCCCTCCACTCCCCCCCCCACCAAAGTTGTAAAGTTCGTTTTCGACATGACAACTTGTACTTCTCATTGTCGCAACGGGGCCACCTGTGTCCTTATTTAAACGACTTGTTTTTCCCCTTCCCCTCCACCAATTATACCGACATCAAATACAGTGAAAGCAGGGGTTATACTGTGGGGGAGGGACATACAAAGCAACAAAGAAATAATCTTATAAATGCGTTAGAAACAAATGCATGAAAGAAAAAAAAACATTTGAATACATATGAAGAGAAACTGTAGAAAGTATCAGTTTCCCTGAATTATAAGATGTTCTCAGAAGCAATTGAAGTTTTCAATAGTACTCTTGAAAATCAGGCCAGAAACCTCTCCAATTTCAACTTACTTTCTTCGGTGACATTTTCTGCCTTCCCGTGTTGAAGTTTTATTTTTCAAGAGCCCTCAAAATTGTGACTATCTATGACCTGCATCCCAATCCTTTAGATTATAATGAAAAATGCCATGCTCTTCATTTTCAGGATTTGTGACCAAGAAACTTACATGAAACTTTCCTTCAACTTTCAAAAAAATTTCAGACTAAGATTCAAACCCCTCTTCAATGTGACTCTATTACTAAGTATCTCAGATTAGAATCTTATGTTGAATTGTCACTGAGTGACCAATCCTAGAGAACAATGTTCAAGGCAAACCAGGAGCTATCCCACAGGGCTGGGGGATGTGCTGAGGACACAATGAAAGAAGCTGCTATCCTATGCAGCCCATCACCAACTGTGGCTTGTTCATGAATGCTTAGGAATGTGTTTGATTTAACTTCAAATCCATTCAAGCATTTCTTTGTGCCTTGTGCTGGTTGCAAAGGAGCCGATTGTCATCTTTGTATTCATTGAAAAGCTTATTTCCCTCTGGTTTATTGTTCCCACCAAATCCTACATTTCTTTAGGACTGAGATATATAAGCCTTTAACCACTGGCTGGAACAATGTTTTGTACCCATGAAAAGCTCCATGAAACTACGGAGTGATGAATAAATATCAGTCTTCCACAATTCACTCACTCATACCCTAATTTTCTCTCATGTGTTAACAGCTCCTTTGTTACAGAATAGCAAATCTGATTTATTCCAGGTATTGAAAGAAAAGGCAGGTTCTACCTATTCTGGAAACTGTTGGAGAAGCAAACAAGAATGAGAAGGATGGCCACACTGAGGATCATGACAGGTGAGAGAAGACAAGGAACTGCGGAATACTTAAGAACTCTGAAGCCATCTGATAGAGTCAGGTCCTAAGATTAGCCACTCATTGTGTCAAAATGTGTACCCACTCTTCTTTGTTGTAAGGTAACTTACCAGGGAAGCCACACTTTGGAAGATGGAATTTTGGAGTCTTTATTACACAGTTAGCAGGCCAAAGCCATCCAGTTGTTACAAAGGCCTGCAGCCCCCCAATACACTTAACACCTCTAGGAAACAGGCCAGAGAGGAAAGAAAGAACAAAAACAATACCAACAAACCAATTCAACTCCAGTGGAGAGCTGAATTGGGATCTCATGATGACCAAAGACAAGCCAGGACACAGAACATGATCACAAAGATACAGGTGGCATCTATGCCGTTCCATGCCTAAATAGGGTCAGGCCAGGGAGCTGGTTCACAAGACACTCAGTCCAAGGCACTGAACTGATGACAGGTTCAGTAACCTATCAGCCAACTGCCTGCCCCTGTCTCCAGGGATCCAATGCCCATCACCCAAGAAGGGGGGAAGGCATTACCCTCCCCCACCATCAAGACAAGATGCCAGACCTTAAATGGGTATACTCAGGTACCAGCAAAACTTTTCCATCTAGGGACGATAGGCCTTAACCTTCCATTTAGGGTATGCTTAGAGGCTATAAGAGGCTGGTGATTTAAGCCATTTAGGGAGCTAATCAATGCAGCATCAGAGCATTTTCTATATGCAAAGATTTCCTAAGGCTGTGATATCTGCATTTCTCCAAAGCAGAGTTCTCCTAGCTCACCCCATGGAGCCAGGCATCTGTACTTCAAAGGATGGCTTGTCTCAATTCTAGGCATTGGAGCTGGGTAGACAGCCCACTATATCCTGCCCAGTCACTAGGATGCCTCAACCAGCCACCTTACTTCACTTAAAGTGTGTTAGATACAAAATAAAGACAAAATAGTACTTGTAGGGTAGCCATAGGATTGAAGGTCAATAGAGTAAGTACATGCTAAACACTCATAAATGTTCATTGGTATTATTAGAGAGGGAGAATCAGAATTTCAAGAGTGTAGCAGTTACTGAGAAAGGGCTGGTTGACCACCATTTACCAATTCCTAGGTAACACTTTATCATTATTCTTGGCTCCCAACTAAAACTGCCTCGATTTTAAGCAGCATAGATAGTAGTGAGAGAGGGGAACTGAAGGACCTGAATTCAAGTGCTTGTTCTTTGTTGATTGGCTGAGTCTTGAATGTGCCCCCAAAATACCTTCTGAACCTCACATTATTTATCAGAAAGTGCTGGGAGTAGTAAGTGACACAACAGAAGCAAATCCTTCTCTTCCTCTTCCTTCTTCACTTCCTCATCTTCCTCCTCTTCCCTCTCTTCCTTTTCCAGTTCCTCCTCTTCCCTTTCCTCCTCCTCTACCTCCTCTCTGTCTCTAGGTCTCTGACTCATTGTCTGTCTCTTTTTGCCTGTCTCTCCCTTCCTTTATCCTTTATTTCAAATAAAAATCTCAAACTGAATGGAAATATGCTTCATGTTTGTTTCTTTACCCCAAGCATCTGAGCAGATGAGAGACAATTGAAATAATACACTCCATGTGTTGAGATCATGCCAAAAGCCAAGTGGAACTTGTCTCTTATGACATGATGGAGCATAGCTGAGACCCTGTTCCTCCAAAGCCTGACCCAGCATGAGAGGCACAAGGCCTTCCAGCACCACCAATGTCTTGAGGCCTCATATTCAAACCAAGTTTGTCAGACTTTGCCTTTCAATGTACACTGGAGGAATCCTGCTGTTTTTTTTTGTTTTTTTTTTTTTTTTGCTCTGCTGTCTAGTTTGTGTTGCTTCTTCTCTTTTCTAGATCATACTCAGGAAACACACTGGTGACGATGAATAATTGATAATTGGAGATTCTCCATGTGAAAGAACTCTTATTCCTGAATATATCATAGAAAAGTAATCAAACACCAGGTAAGTAACTGAATGAGTCAAATTGCTTATATTTACTATGTGTTGAAAGAAAACTCCATAGAGGTATAGGCCTAATCCTCTTCTGTTTGCTCAACAAGGACATGCATGAACTACTTATTTGAGTCTCCCACTTGGCTGGCAAACTCGATCTCTCCTGGCAGAACAGCATGAACATTTTCAAAGGGAGCAGGGAGAAGGGGGATCACACATGCATCTGATGATCAATAATCACGAATCTGATGATAATAATCATGTCATGTAACATAATCTTCTCAGTGACTCCAGAAAATAGGATAAGTTAAGCTTCCCAATCACAATATCCAAAATTCAAAATGCTTAGACTTTTCTAAGCATTTACATGTAGCCAGAGCAAGAAATTCCACTTATTCTCATGTTACAGCCAAAGTGCAGATACACTCAAATAAAGAGTACACACCTCAGGGTTAAGAGGAAGAGTCTGAGGGTTTTATTACAGCATGGTGAATATAGCTAAAAACCAAATTCTGTGTATTGAAATTTCGTTAAGATTATTTTCAAATGAACTGATCACAACAACTGTTAAATATTTGAAGTAATGAGGTAATAGATATGTGAACTACTTGATTAATTATCCCACATTATAATGAAAAATTATAGCAGCAATCTAGGTGCTGGTGCGTCATACCTGAAGTTTTAGCTACTCAGGAAGCTGAGACCTGGACAGTTCAAAGACAGCTTAAGCAAGTTTATCTTCATTTAACCAGCAAAATTCTGGACTAGAGGCATGGCTCAAGTGGTAGAGCACCAGTCATGAGCAAAAATACCCACAAAAAAAAAAAAAAACAAGCAATAAGCTAGGTGATGGTGGCTCACACCTGTAGTACTAGCTACTCAGAAGGCTTTGATCTGAAGATTCTGGTTTGAAGCCAGCCTAGGTAGACAAATCTGTGAGACTCTTCTCTCCAGTTAACCAGCAAAAAGACAGACATTCAAGTGATAGAATACTAGCCTTGAGAAAACTAGCTCAGGCACAGTACCCAGATCCTGAGTTCCAGCCCCAGGACTGGCACACAAAAGAAAAGGGAAAACTTAGTAAGATCATGAAGTCCTGAGTTCAAGTCCTGGTACTAATACAAAAAGAAAAACATAAAAGCATTCATTACTACTATGTACCCCATAAATATAGATAACTATAATTTGTCCATTTATAAACCAAAACTAGAAAACAAAATGTTTGAGCCTTGTGGCTAAAAGAAAAAAAGTTGATGAGGTCAAATAGGAAACAGACTTACTAAACTAGGTTATTTCTTGGCCCTAATCAGACATAGATCACCACTCTGTTCTGCACACTGTAGTCCTATGGAATTTCCTAAGAAATATTTAAAAGCATACATCTGGACTATAGAAAAATATTGCTGATCAAGTAATTGTAACCCCTTTGTACTTGTTTAAATAAGGATACAGGTGGATCCATTGCAACAATGAGATGTACAAGTTGTTATGTGGAAAAACGAACTTTACAACTTTGGTTGGGGGAGGAGGAGAATTGGGTGGGGGGGGTAGATGGAAAGGGATGGGAAGGGAAAACAAAGGAGGAGGCTACAAGGCTTGATAAGAAATGTACTCATTATCTTACCCATGTAATTGTAACCCCTCTGTACGGTATTTTCACAATAATACAATATAATAAAATAAAATCTTATTTTAAAAATATTACTGAAAGAACAACAACAATTTTCTAGAGGTCAGTAATTATTTATGGAATGACTGAATGAAAAGCCAAAATATGGTCTCTGAGTGCTACCATTATCTTTTACTATTTCTCCAATTTTAGTGTGCACTCCTTTGCTTGTGTATGTGTGTATGTATGTGTGTATGTGTGTGTGTATGTGTGTGTGTGTGTATGTGTGTGTGTGTGTGTGTGTGTCTCCTTCTGTGAGTGCCTTGACTTTCTCCTGTTGGAGGGAAAAACTGAATGAAATCCTCTTAAAGCTATAAACAAAAACAAAGGTAAGTTATGTTACTAGTGCAAGAGAAATCCTATGTAAATAGGAAAGACAACCTTAAGGGAAATGAGCCTCTTGTAAATCTGGAAGGCCTGGCATATACAGACTGCCTCTTGGTGGAACAGAGAGTCTGTGTCATGATGCCTCTGACTCAACAACAATTATGCACCTGCTTTCTCAGCCCGTTGGTGAAACTAACTCTTCGAGCCAAATTGCCTAATTTGCTGCTGCTACTTCCTACTAGCCAGAAACTTAATTAATTATCCAACAGTTGTGCCCCAAAGCCCTCCTGCCTCTAGCCCCCTTTTACCTGCCCTCCTTTCCTATCTCCATCATATCCCCTCCCTCATCAAAGTAGTTAAGAAACATTCACAAACACATACCTGGCAAATCAGCCTTTCGTAAATATGTAGACCTCAATATTCCCATGATTTCTTCTCATTAAATGTTAACTAGGTTTGGCCCATTAATTTATTCAAAAGTATAACATTTCCATTCTTTTCAAACCATGGAAAGAGTTTGGCAGTTTTACTACCTTCTGGATTAGATCCAAATTAAAACGGAACTCTCTTTGAAAAGTGATCAGATGACATCATGACAGCCCTTCTTTGCTATGTTAGTGTTCGCTCTCAAGTCTAGACAACAGACTATGGAGGTTCTTGCCTTTTGTGGGATAGCTCTTCGCTAACAAAAAGAAAGCAAAAGGAGAAGCAAAATCCAGGTTACTGGTGGCTTTCCATTGGGTTCCATTGTTTAGTACTTTTATTCATGCTTAGACTTGGCATCTTGAGGAGCTCCTTTGATTTGCAGTGGTAAAATGGAACTAACTCAAAAATATCAGGCCATAGAGTTCTTAAGCATGCACTAACATGAAGTGGAAATTTCTGGACCTGGCAAGGCATTCAAGAAATCCTTTGTGTGTCTGAGATCGAGTTCTCTGTGTTATAAATACAGCAAAGAACTCAGAAATAGTAGTTACGACTTTGTGGGTCTTTCCAGTGGTCAAACTTGTGAAGGAGTCCAGTATATAGAACGGATTGACGCCTGGCTCTGGTGGCTCATGCTTATAATCCTAGCTATTCAGAAGAATGCGATCTGGGGATCACTGTTTGAAGCCAACCCCAGGAAGAAAGCCTGAAAACTCTTACCTCCAATTAACCAGCAAAAAGCTAGAATCAGAGGTATGGCTCAAGTGGCAGAGTGCTAGCCTTGATTAAAAAAAAAAACAACGTGAGAGTGTGAGGCACTATGCTCAAGCCTCAGTACTATACCAAAAGAAAAAAGAAAAAGAAAAAGAAAGTTTGAGAGGTTTGAGGTGGGGAAACAAAGAAAAGTTATTTCAAAATCACTAACTAGAGGTTGTATAGAGCTGAGCTGAACAGATGAACAGGAAGGTGACAAGAATGAGGCTGTGGCTTGGAGTCCATTGGATCAAATCAGTGCTACCAGTAATAAGAGAAAGGTGGAATTTTGAAAGGTTTGGAAAGAACATTGATTATTATATATATATATATATATTCAGTTTAAAGACATATTATAAAACCTACTTGGAGATGTCCAACTAGCAGTGAAAATCTTTGACCTAAAGCTTGGGGGAAAAAAGGGCTAAGTCCATGTTAGAAACTTCTAGCTGAAAGTGACAGAAAGAAAGTAGAAAAAAGATGAGGGACACAAATTAGTCTTTGTAGAAGTTGAGCAGAACAATAACAACAAAAAATAATCCATCCTGCATTTCTCACATTCTATCACCTGTGTTTACACAACTGTGCTGCCCATGAAATACTGTGGAAAGGGCAGAGAGGAAAGCTCCGACTCAACGCATTCTATCCGCCTTACATGAATGAAAAGCAGATGATTATGTACTCTAAAAGGGAAGGGATTAGCCAGTATTTCTGCATGGGTCAGCTATTCATCAGAGCTCTTAGCAATCTGGAATCTCTCAAGAGTGGCAGGTCCCACGTTCGGTGTGCCTTTAACTAGTAAGAGAGATCACAGTGTTCCAGGACCATGGTTGTTTGTGAGAAACATGTTAGACAGTTGTTGAACGTATTCCCGAGAAGGGATTCATGAGAACAGATGACTGCTCCACACATGCTAGTCAACTACCATGAAAGGTAGCTTTGCTGAAGTGGAGAGGGCATGGAAACCCACACTGTTATCTTGAATATGATCCAAACCCAAGGAACAGCTCTGGAACTACAGAATTAGGCTTTGAGAAACTAATGTTGAAAATAAAATCCTTAAAGTTTATTCCATGCAAAGGTAATGCTATGGTGTTTGCTAAAGGGCCACCTATAGTATTTGGGAAGAAGGATGACCAACCATATATATTACAGACCTCTTAGTTTTTAAACTTCTTAATGAGGAGTAACAATGTATTTATCTTCAATTATGCTACTGAAATAACACACATTACTAATATGAAACAAATATGATAAGTATCCCAAGACGCTTATATTCATATATGAATGCACTTATATACATATATGTACAAATGTAGTTCATGTCAACAAAATATGCGAAGAACTGTAAAGGTGATGTACAGAGGGTTTACAGTTACATACATCAAGTAATGAATACATTTCTTTTTGAACAGAAACTCCCCCATTTTCTCTCAGTTTTTCCCCTCCCAACCCCCAAGTTGTATAGTTCATTTTCCCTATAGTGTCTAGTGAGTATCATTGCTAATTGGTTCACACTTTGTCCCATCATTTGTATTCTTCCCCTTCCCCTTCCCAAATCAGAGAAACTTATATGCAAGACAGAAATTAAAAAGATGATAAAAAGGAACAAACCAAAGGAAAACAATAACCACAAACAGTGCAATAAAAAAAATCTTGATCCCATTTCTTGGAGTTCATTATGATATGCATCATTTTATATGATCATACACACATAACCATTGAGCCCTTGTCATCCTCCCCTAAATCCTTTGTTCTCACTGTGTGAATGTTTAAAGTTCTGTTTAATTAATGATGTCCAAGTGTAACTAAGAACTGTTTTAATCACATTAAAAGTTAGCATTATTATTTTATCAAAGCAAAACACTGCCCCTGCCACTCATGCCACCTTTAAGTTCCATAGCAGCCTTCTTTTTCTTTCCACACTGAAATAAATTTTGGGAGAGTAAAAAGCTAACACAAGGAGTAAATATGCTTAATAATGGATATTTGCTCTGAGCTTTTATCTTACTATTTAAGTTTTGTATTTTAGAACAATGACTTCCAGTGTAAGGCCCCTCTTTTATAAATAAACAAAGCTACACTCATTCACGTACATATTCATGACCATTGCAACGGGCACTTTATAGACTGAAAATTATGCCCCATCTATTATTAGTAGAAGACAAAGAAGTTGTTATAAATTTTTCAGGTTATAGCACAGATATCTCTAGGTACAAACAGGTTGGCTTTTAAGAATCAGTGAGGATTATAGCTGCAATTGATTAAAACAATAAATGCAATTAAATAAAACATGTTTCTAATTGTACTTTTATAATGCACTGGTTGTCTTTGAAAGATATGAGTGAACTGCTCATTATTTTGAAAGCTGGTAATTAAAAGAAAAGCATTTTCCTGCCTTTTCAATGTAATCCTGATGTCAGAATAATCCAAGAATTGATAAAAGGAATTTTCTCTTCATGGAAATCTTCTAGATAATGAATAAAATATAAATGAAGGTTAGATTTAGGGTTGGTTTTGAAGTTTCAACCCAATACCACGATCAAAGAAAAAAAGAAGAAAATCAACAATAAATGAAAAATTGCAGTTTATAAGAAAGTAATAGACTGCGGCAATAAGCTTCACCAATGGCTTGGTAAGCTGACAAAAAACGAGATTGCCCAGTCTGTGCATCTCCAGATGAAGGTAAATACCACCATGTTAGACCAAGTCTTGCTCATATTAGCATTTCAAAACTGAGTTTGATCAAGTATTTAGATCTAATTACCAATTTACAGAAAATTCAAGGGACCAACACCAGGTCCATGCTTCACAGATCCATACATGTGCAGTCTACAGAAACATGTAACTTGTATCTCAACAGAAGTAAATGCAAGCAACATAAATGACAGGCATTCTATTAGATCACTGAAGGGGAGATCACTAGTCTTAATATATGGAATTCACTTTATTCCTGTTAACTCAATCATACTATAAAATAACTTAAACCCTGTGAGAGAAATGTGAATACTAAGTCTTGATGATGTTGAATAATTTATTCATCTTAGGCATATTAGTGAGTTCTCATTTTTAAGAATATATATTAAAATATGTATAGATGAAATCCTATCATACATGGGTTTACTTAAAATAATCCTTGCCATAGGACAGTAAGTGAAAACATACATGAAAATGATGACCAACATGAAGAAGGTTCTGGAAACAAAAGCTGGAACACCAGATTCATTGTTTCATACCCTTTTCTCTTATGTCTGAAGGCCAATTTCCTAAATAAAACTTATTATTATTCTTCTTTTCATCCAGATTGAACAGAAATGTACTAAATAGAATTCCAATTATGTGTAGATATATTATTGAATTTCATCAATGAAAAAGAATATAGAAGCTAATTCTCTAGTTTATTGAATTAATTTTATGAGATATCAGTTATAGAGTATATTATATATGATGTTTAGAAAGCAAGCCATTGTTTTAGATAGTAGAACACTTACAAAAACTTTTAGTTTCTGTAGTATTAATTTAATTGGAGAACACTATGAAAGAGAGATGTAGACCAAAACTCTCTCCTCAAGTGTTTAGTCACTGGAACACACATGTGGAAGCCAGAAGGTACAGAGTTAAAGACTGTGCCAGAGAACTTTCATTTTATTTTAAATACCAAAGCTATGTCTTATAGAAACAGTAATAATATTATAAACCCAGTCACACAAGTTTCTCAATGAGTGAAGGAAAAATGTTATCTTTTTCTGTACTGTATAACACATGTAGTAAAATGGCAATAGAAGAACTTAGTGTTAATTTATTCATTTATTTATTAATGTTTTCCTAGCTGCCAAGCCATATGCTAGGAACAGTAAACACCAACAATATGGAAATATGTACAGTATTTTCACAGTGTCACACCTGACCAACTAAAAGCAAGTGACAAATAGTTTTCCCAGAGTGAAGGAAGATGGACTTATTTCCTGGGGCTCTCCGACAAAGCCACGCTTGAAGCCCCTCTTGCAGATTGTCTTTGAAAGTGTGCTTGTGATTTCTTTTAAGGTATCCCCAGCACAGAACAAGCTGCTTGAGATTTAACAAGTGTTTGAGAAATCTTGTGGAAAGAAAGAGAGAAAGAGAGAAAGCAAGCAAGAAAAAAAGAAAGAAAGAAGAAGAAGAAGAAAGAAAGAAAGAAAGAAAGAAAGAAAGAAAGAAAGAAAAGAAAGAAAGAAAGAAAGAAGAAAGAAAGAAAGAAAGGAAGAAAGAAAGGAAAGAAAGAAAGAAAGGAAAGAAAGAAAGGAAGGAAGAAAGAAAGAAAGAAAGAAAGAAAGGAAAGAAAGAAAGAAAGAAAGAAAGAAAGAAAGGAAGGAAGGAAGGAAGGAAGGAAGGAAGGAAGGAAGGAAGGAAGGAAGGAAGGAAGGAAGGAAGGAAGGGGAGAAGGAAAGATCTGGATGTCCATAAAAATCAGCAATAAGCTCAATTTATTGTGTAACCCTTCAGTAAAGATAGAGTAGGCCTGAACAAATATATCTTGTGTCATCACAAACTTGAGACAACAGTTACGATCTATTTCATTTCAGTCCTTTGGTGTAATATGCAAAACATGACTGTCTTAAATAACATGTTGTGTTTCAGGGTAGATACCGAAATGCCATGAATTTAAGTGTAAAACTAATCTGAAATTCTCCAAGTATGTTTACTGTGAAGTCATGACCTCTTAACAAAATGAGGAAGATAATAAATTTACCTAGATTCAGGCAAACTATTTTCTGCTTTCTAAAATAAGGCAAAAGTCTCACTAAATGGAGAATAAAGTATTTGGGAATTGCAATCCATTTTTTAACTAGAAAACAGATTAAGGTTTAGAAATATGGAATTCTGCAGAAAAAAGGGATTCTGAAATTATGTATTTTCTTTGTTTTCTTCTTACTATTTCAAAATGTAGGATTTTATAAAGACTTCTCCGTATTCCTTTCAATTTGAAAAAAGAGAAACCATGACTTGAGTTTTTTCTCCAGGATGGACTAATTTCTTCTGAATGATGGATTTAGTCCCAAGGTATAAATGAGTTGTACAAAAAAGTAAATAAAATGAAATAAAGAGGAGCAGCAAAGATCAGAGAATCTAAATAGCCATCAAACTCACAGAACTACCTTCTTTTCAATGGAGTGGAAAGAAGAGAGAGAGAGAGAGAGAGCATCGAGTCTTCAGACTAGTACTCTTCCATTTCTCTTGAGGTGGGGGTCTCTCCCCCCTCCCTCTTTCTCTTGAGGTGCCCCCCTCTCTCCTTTTAAAACATTAGCTCCCCTAAAACTTGAGACACATTTGGACATAGAATGTACTCTCCAAATTTGTATGAAGTAATTTTAAAGAAATCTGAACCTGTTTAGTGAATTAGGGCTAGGAAAGGACCAGTAAGGCACAGGCCAACATTGTGGGGTACAATGGAGCAGCATTAATCACCTTTCTTGTTCCTGGTGAATCCAGACAATAGGTTGCAAGACCAACACGTGTGTTTAGACCAGATGCAAAAGCCCCATCACTTTTCTGCCTTCATGTTCTCAGATGGGAGGATATCCAATCAGATGAGGAGATCATTGCTGGGGAAGCCAATCACAAAGTGCCTACATGCCAAGAAAAAGACCAGCCCTTCACTTATGTCCTCTTATTCCAAGATGAGAGGGGTCCAGCCAGATAGGAATTTACATGCTCTGGTTTCCAGAAAAAAAAAAAGAATCCAATTAGAAAAACTCTTAGTAGCACACTGTCATTGCTTACCAAATCAAACCAAAGATTCACCTCCAAGAAGGAGGAAACTAGGGACCAAATATCTGGAGGAATCAGACAAAGAATCCATGGACATATTTCCACTGACAGGGAAATCTACTCGTCAGGCTTGAGTCTCTGCTAAGTCTTTATTCTTTCCTTTTCTTTTTGCTTTTCCTTTAAGTTTCAAAAAAACTTACCACGTTAAACTTCCCTGCCTTTTTGTTCTTTGATTGGAGAGAAAACAAACCTGCCCCTAGAAGGTATCACTCTTTCCTTCAAATCATAAAATTTACTCATAAAAATAAAAAGGAACATAATGAGTTCTTTGCAGAACTCCAGAAAATCATGCGTTAGCTATATTCTTCCTCTGTACAAAAAGTCAAAAGTCATGGGCCTGGACCCTGTGTGCTGATTATTAAATTAATTCTGAAAACTCGTGTGTGTGTGTGTGTGTGTGTGTGTGTGTGTGTGTGTGTGTGTGTGTGTGTGTGTCTTTGCTGGTGAGAACTTAGGGCATGAAAACTACACTTTCCCTTAGATTTTTCATGCAAGGCTAGTGCCCTACCACTTACTTTTTGGTGACCAGTTGGAGATAAAATTTTCATGGACTTTTCTGCCTGGGTTTACTTTGAACTACCACCCTCAGATATCAGCCTCTTGAGTAGCTAGGATTATAGGCATAAATCACCACCAGCACCCAGCTGAAAACAATTTTTAAACTCATGTTGAATGTATGTATTTTTTTCAATGAGGGGTATTTTGAAAAGGGGTAAAAACCCTCTATGGAGCAGGGAAGCAGGGGTATGATAGCCAATTGAACAGAAACTGAATTCATACAAGAATTCTCTCAATACGCAGCACTGCAGATTTTTAAAACTAAATGATTCAACTTGGAAGCTGAAATATTTAAGAATACTTAGAATACCTCAATGTATTGGAAATAAAGTAATGAAAATTTAACTGGCTATATCAATACAACAAAATATGGCTCTAAATGCCTATTTTCTTTGACATTTTGAAGAAGAAATTGGTATTATCATGAATTCACAATTTTTTCCTGCTGTGGAAGGTTTTTATTTGTCCCTCCTTTATGAATGAGAGCTTAGCTGGGTACACTATTCTTGGTTGGTAGTTGTTTGTCTTAGGGCATGGCATACCTCACTCCAGGCTCTCTTTGCTTACATGGTCTCTGCTGAGAAATCTGTAGTTATTCTAATTGGTTTTCCTTTATAGGTGATTGTTCTCTTCTCCCTGGTAGTTTTAAACATCCTTTCCTTGGTCTCCATTGATCCTTTGCAGATTACAATGTGGTAGTGGGATGTCCTTGTCTGTTATGTTTGGGTTTGTAAAGGTTTCTTGTATCTGGATAAGCCTATCTTTTTGGACATTTGAGAAGTTCTCTGCAAGGATTCTGTTAAATATATTTCCTATTCCATTAACTTCTTTCTCTAGGCCCTTCTTAATACCAATTACCCTTAAATTAGGTTTTCTGATTGTATCTGGTATCTCTTGTAGGGATATCTTGTTTCTTGGATTTGTTTTGAATAATTTCCTGTTCCTTTTCTGTGAAGTCTAGACTACTTTCAATTCCAGAGAACCTATCTTCTGAGCTCTCTAATCTGCTATCAAGACTCCACTTTGTTTTTTATTTCCCTTCCTTCTATTTGATCCATTTTGATGGCTTCAATTGCTTTGTTTAAGCTTTGTTTTAGATCTTGTATGGACTTCTATTCTTCCTTGATTTGGTTTTCAGTATTCTCTCTCAAACCTTTTAGCTAAATGGTTATACTTTCATTGGATACCTTTTCCTTCTGTTAGAATTTATTCTACTTTATGTTTGTGGATTCCACGAATCCCTCTATTAATCTTTGGTAAGCCTCAACACACTCACACATAGCCATTTGCAGGCTTTAAATCTTTTCATTCATCATGTTTACCATTAGTGTTTGTATAGCATTTTGAGAACCATCCCCTAGGTTTTTCATTGACTGCTCTGTTGCCTATTTATTTTAAATGGGAATTGAGGTTCCTTGACTTGGTTTCTTGTGCTTCTATGACTGTTCTACCCATTTAGAAATGAAAGCAAGTTCAGTAGCATACCCGAACACAATTTTAAGACATGGACTGAACCAACCCAGAGCCTTGCATTTGCACAGACTTTGGTATTTTCACACTCTCTCTCCTTTTTTGGATATAAAAACAGATTCCCCAGATACCACCACAAGACAAAAAACCAACCCCAAGTCCTGTAATTGCATTGATTTTAGAGGTTCAAAATCATAGATAAACATTCCTCTATCTATCTCGGCTTCTCTTTATTAGGGAAGGGGTATTATGATCTAGGAGTGGGGGTTATATGTAGTTGTTACCAGTGAACAAGACTGTCATGAGGTTTAAAGCAATCTGGAACAAAAGGACATGATGAGCCACTCTGACACTGTCAAAATGAATACAGATATAGTCTAGCTCAACAACAAACAACTAAGGATCAATGAACTAAGAAAAACAAAGAGGGCATAGAGAATCAGAAATTAAGAGGTATAATAAAAAGGAGGAGAAAAGAAGAGTAGAGGAGTGCAGGGAAGGAAAAGAACAGAAAGATGATAACTAATACCTAAATTCAGAGAAAGGAAAGAGAAAAAGAAAAAGAAACAGATATGTAAAAAAAAATAAAGAAGTAGGGCTGGGAAGGTGGCTCAGTGGTAGAGTGCTTGCCTTGCATGCCTGAGGCCCTGGGTTCAATTCCTCAGCACCAAATAAGCAAAAAGAAAAAAGCCAGAAGTGGCGCTGTGGTTCAAGTGGTAGAGTGCTAGCCTTGAGCTGAAGAGCTGAGGGACAGCGCCCAGGCCCAGAGTTCAGGCCCCATGACCAGACCCCCCTCCCCAAAATAAATAATAAAATAGAGAAGTAAAAAATTAAAAAATATATGTATAAAGAAATAATTACAATTAAGTTAAATTAATATTTAAAAATACTGATTGAGAAATAAAGAATTGAGTAATCAAAATATAGTCTTAAGTATGCACACAATGAAGGAGAAGGCATTTAATCACTATCAGCTATGTATCTAGGAATGAATAGGACAGCAAGGAAGTAGAACATAAAGAAAAAAAAATGGGAAAAAAAAATAAAGTAAAAATAAAAAATAGAAAAAGTAAAAAAAAAAAAAATAGAAAAAAATCAATTTATTTGGGTGATCTTGTTGATTGCCTTGTGGTGGTCAGTTTTCCTTGTGGCTTTAGTTAGTTTCTCAATGGGTTTGTTTGAGCACGCAGAAAAACGTTCTACCTTACAGACTTGGGGTCTTTGTGTCCCTCCTTCCAAACTAATTTAGTGGCAGAGTGATCTGCTTTGTGTGTCATGCAGGAGGGAGGTGCTGTTTCCTGTAGCTTGAAGTCACTGTGAGCAAGCTTAAGTTTGGTTGGGGTTGTGGCCTGTCTGGAATCAGTGGCTTTTCCCAAAAGGGCTAACTCCTGAGACTCTCTTTTGGCCCAGCCCGGAGCCACTCTTGGCTTTCATGGCCTATCTAGTTTTTTATTTTTGTTTTCTTCCAGTGAGAGTTGTTGTCTTTTTAACTCCTGGGGCCAGCTAAGCTGCAGTTTTCCCCGCTGTCTGGAATGTCTTTGTTTGCTGCAGAGGGGTGGGGCTCCTCTGGCTGGTTTACTAGGTAAAGGAATTTGCCCTTTCCTAGGAGAAGCTACCTCCTTCTGGGTGGGACAGCCTTCCCAAGAGCAGAGCTGACTCTCACCTGTCAGATTCCTTCGCCCTGTTGAAAAAGTACTTCAGTCGCTGCTTCTCAGGCCCAATTTATCTGCTCGCTGCTTTGGCAGCGTCTAAGCCAATATCAATGTTGCTGTTCTCAGGTGGTGGGGGAAGGGCTACTTTCCAAATGCTGTTATGTAAGGGGTGCGAGTATCTTTTGTGGGGTACTCATGGTTTCCCTTTTCTGGACCACCTGTGATCTGTGTCCACCTGTGTCCAGCAGGATGCGGATTTCTACTCCGAGTCATCCAGTTCATGCTGGAGGTGAGTGAAAAGCTGCATGAACTGTCTCTGGTGCCTTTGTCCTTGCTTTGCCTGTCTACTGCTGTGACTGCTGCCACCAGCACCAGCATATCCTCAAATCTGTCTTCTTAAGCAGGTTTTCTGAATTTTTCCTCTCTAGTCCAAATCTGTGCACTATTATGGCTCACTTAGTGTGACTGTCTAGGCATGGACTTTGCTAGAATGCTAAAACTAGTTTCTTCACAAAACCTCAGACTACCCAGCTACATTTCTGTCATCTTCCTGGCTTTCCTCTCTATGTCCTGCTTGAACAGCTCATCTTACATTTCATTTTGTTTTATTATTTTGACAGTACTAGGGAATGAACTCAAGGCCTTGCAATTCTGGTACTCGACAACTGGAGCCATGCCTCCAGTCCGGTTTTTGCTGGTTCTTTTGGAGACAGTTCAGTGAACTTTTTTGCCCAAGCTGGCCTCAAATTGCAGTCCTCCAAGTCTCAGCCTTTTGAGTCATTAGGGTTATACACATGAGCCACCAGTACCTGGCCCATCTATCTTTTATTGTATGCCTTTATCCCGTTTTCACTGCAAGTTCCTTAGCAGCAGGAGATGAGTTTAGTGTCATGTGTAGCCCTCCATGACAAAAAAGACAAAGGACCCCAAAAGACAGTGGGTTTGTTGAGATTGTTATGAACTGTATGTGGATAACCTTGGCTACCCACATAGGTTCCAGAGCAGTATGATAAAGTCATATGCAATGTCTAGTAAGAGGTCACAAACGTCACAAAAATAACTGCAAGCATGCGTGTGCCATCCTGTGGCTTCTAGTTTAATAAGAACAATTGTAGGAAGATTTGAAGGATCATAAAGGGAAAACTAATCTGAGTAACACATATAGAAGGCTCTTATAGGAGCTCTTCTCGCAGCCCCTTTCAGATTTCCTGGACCAGATAGAGAGTAAGGAAGTGCACAAAAGAAACTTCAACTTCTAAGAGCTCTTTACTCTAGAATCAACAGTCCTTATACTCATCAACAAGAAAGAAGCATTAAGTTTAACACAAGGATTAAGCCTGAGAAGGCATGGAAGTGACCAGAATCCAGAGAATAAAAACTGCCTTTATACTGATCTGGTCTTCCCAAAATCCTACCATGGAGTCCCTTCTTTATTACTTTTACCGCCACCCATCAGCAACACAGAAGAGTCACCTCCAAGTTCGGCCCACTGTGTTTTAGTTTGAATTCACTAGTAGAATGCATGCTCTCTTCCTCTACCTTTATTTCCTGCTCCTGGCACAAACTACCCCTCAGTCCTGGCAGAAGAATGGTACATCTTCTCTGCTGTAAATGGGCATATTTGGGTACAGTTTCCATATCTTTAAATGTGTTAAAAACCAGTTTGTGTTTCTTCCTGTTTCTTTTCACTAGACCTGGCCACAGTCCCAGAAACCTGCCAGCCTTCTACCTAGTGATTGTAGGTCAAGATGTGAGCCACAAAGAACCGAACCTCCTGACTGTGCTCTGCTAAAGGCCTTATAGGGGCTCCCAATGTGGTGTTTGTTTGGCATATAGCAGAGAGTGACTGGAGATTTTGGAGTTTGAGCCTGTGACCTCAAACTCTGGCTTCATAAAGTTGTCAACAGCCACTGTATGCCCTGTGATGTTTGATTAAAGTCACCACAGAAGTGGTGGCCTCTTCCTCTGCACAGCTGACATCCTCTTCTGACCCAGGGACCCAGCTCATGTCTTTTCTTGCAACTCATAACCATGAGCACTGGCTCAGACAAGATTCTGCTGTTTCCAAGGTTTCAGACACAGAAAAGGAGCATCTTGTTCCAGCTCCATCCAGGGAGATCATTGTGGCCTAGCCCAGCATTTATTTCCCAAAGCTTTCTCAAGGTCAGCTTATATCCATGGTATGGAGGAATTTGAGTTCAACTGTGAAAGTTTTAGAAGAAGGTAAGCGTAGGTAGGAGGAAAATGTTAGCCCCCTTTTTAAAAAGTTCTTTGGTCTCAGCTTTTAGGCAAACTGGAGACATTATCTTACTGAGTGAGGACAGAATTTGAAGTTATACATACTATTTTTCTTTCTCTTCAAATAACATTGTACCTTTCAGAGGAGAGGAGTAAGATCCAGAGGCTAAAGTTCATTTTCCAAGTCAGTCACTGCACTCCCTTTGTTTTTTTTTTTTGTCAGTCATGGGGCTGGAACTCTGGGCATGGGCACTGTCCCTGCACTCTTCAGCTCAAGGCGAGCACTCTACCTCTTGAGCCACAGTGCCACTTCCTATTTTCTAGTGGTTTATTGGTGATAAGAGTCTCATGGATTTTCCTGCCTGGGCTGGCTTTGAACCATGATCCTCAGATCTCAGCCTCCTGAGTAGCTAGGATTACAGTCATGAGCTACACATTTTCAAGTCTCTACCTGTATCTCGTTTATCCTAATAAGAAAGAAGGAAAAGGAGGAGGAGATGAAGGAGAAGGAAGAGGAAGAGGATGTAAAGGATGAGGAGGAGAAAAAACACAATATCTTCATATTTTCAAGTCACCACCTGTGTCTCATTTATCCTAAAAAGGAAGAAGGCGGAAGAAGGAAGAGGAGAAGGTGGACAAGAAGAAAAACCAGAAGTGAAGGATAAGAAGAAGGAAAAACCGAAAAGGAAGAGGAAGAGGAGGAGAAAGAAACCCTTATATACACTAACTATATCAAAGTTTGAATCCCCATAGCAACTCTATCAAATATTGTCACCATTTTACAATGATGTATAGAAAGGTTAAGTAACATACCCAAGATCACACAGCTAAACAGTAAGCTAGGATTCAAATTCAGTATCCAGCACCAGACTCTACAATCTTAAACCAGTCTACCAAACACTGATAACAACTGCATCCTAAAGGTTCAAGAATTTTTCTGGGTAATGAGAAAGTGGTAATAAATACTATCAATAAATAAGCCTAGAGAAGCAAGTTCCTTGGTTTTATCTGCAAAATCCATTACTTAGCTCTTTTTTTTTTTTTTTTGTCTGTCATAGGGCTTGAATTCTGGGCTTGGGTACTGTCCCTATTCTCTTCAGCTCAAGGTGAGCCCTCTACCACTTGAGCCACAGTGCCACTTCCGGTTTTCTAGTGGTTTATTAGAAATAAGAGTCTCAAGGATGTCCACTCTCTCTACTTCTCTTCAATCTAGTATTAGAATGCCTAGCTACAGCAATAAGACAAGATGCAAACATAAAGGGGATCCAAATAGGGAAAGAAGAAATAATACTCTCCCTCTTTGCAGATGACATGATCTTGTATTTAAAGAGTCCCATAGACTCCACTCCCAAATTACTCAAACTGATTCAAAACTTTGGCAAAGTAGCAGGGTATAAAATTAACCCCCCAAAATCAATGGCTTTTCTGTATGCCAACAATGAGAAAAGTGTGGCTGAAATTAGGAAAGCAACTCCATTTGTAATAGCCCCACAAAAAATAAAATACCTAGGAATTAACTTAACCAAAGAAGTGAAGGACCTCTATGATGAAAACTTTAAAAACTTCAAAAAGGAAATCAAAACAGAACTTAGAAAATGGGAAAACCTCCCATGCTCCTGGATTGGAAAGATTAACATCGTGAAGATGGCAATACTTCCCAAGGCTATCTACAAATTCAATGCGATACCTATCAAAATTCCAACGTCATTCTTCAAGGAAACAGAAGAGGCAATCCAAAAATTCATATGGAACAATAAAAGACCCCGAATAGCTAAAACGCTCCTCAATGGAAAGAACACTGCTGGAAGAATATCAATACCAAATTTCAAACTCTGCTACAAAGCCATAGTAATCAAAACAGCTTGGTACTGGCACAAGAACTGAAAACCCAGAAATGAACCTACAGACCTATAGCCATCTAATCTTCGATAAGGGAGCTAAAACAATAGAATGGAAGAAAGACAGCCTCTTCAGTAAATGGTGCTGGCAAAATTGGTTAACTACTTGTAGAAAACTAAAACTAGATCCCTATATATCACCCTGCACCAGAATCAACTCCAAATGGATCAAAGACCTCGGAGTCAAAGCAGACACTCTGAAAACATTACAAGATGGAATAGGAGAAACCCTAGGTCTCCTTGGCGCAGGCTGAAATTTTCTTAATAGAGACCCGGAAACACAACAAATCAAAGAAAGGTTGGACAAATGGGATTGCATGAATTTGCAGAGCTTCTGCATGGTAAAGGACATAGCTAGCAAGATCAGTGGAAAGCCCACAGATTGGGAGAAGATCTTCACTAGCCATACAACAGACAAGGGTCTCATATCTAAAATATACTTGGAACTCAAAAAATTAAATCCCCCAACAACAAATCCTCAAAGAAACAACTGCCCAATAAATAAGTGGGCGAAAGACTTAAAGAGAAACTTCTTTGAAGAAGAAAGAAGGATGGCCAATAGACACATGAAGAAATGTTCAACCTCCCTAGCCACAAAAGAAATGCAAATCAAAACAACATTGAGATACCACCTCACCCCAGTTAGAATGGCAAAAATCAAGAACTCTAATAACAACAGATGCTGGAGGGGATGTGGACAGAAGGGAACCCTACTTCATTGTTGGTGGGAGTGTAAACTTGTTCAATCACTTTGGAAAGCAGTATGGAGGTTCCTCAAAAGACTTCACATAGAGCTCCCCTATGACCCAGCAATCCCATTTTTGGGCATTTACCCAAATGTTTACAAACAAGACCACACTAAAGTTACCAGCACAACTATGTTTATTGCAGCATTATTTACCATAGCTAAGATATGGAACCAACCCAGATGCCCCTCAGTAGAGGAATGGATCAAGAAAATGTGTTATATATACACAATGGAATTCCATGCCTCCATCAGAAAGAATGACATTGCCCCATTTGTTAGGAAATGGAAAGGCTTGGAAAAAATTATATTAAGTGAAATAAGCCAAGCCCAAAGAAACATAGGTCCCATGGTTTTCCTTATTTGCAATATCTAGTATATGTCTGAGTCAAGCAGAAAAGGTCAGATAATGTGATGTTAGGAAAATGAACCCTTAGATATGTATTTAAATGTTTTTTTTCTTACATGCATTTGTTTCTAACACATTTATAAGATTATTTCTTTGTTGCTTTGTATGTCCCTCCCCCACAGTATAACCCCTGCTTTCACTATATTTGATGTAGGTACAATTTGTGGAGGAGAAGGGGAAAAACAAGTCATTCAGGGATAACTGTGGACCCGTTACAACAATGAGAAGTACAAGTTGTCATGTCGAAAACGAACTTTACAACTTTGGTGGGAGGGGGGGGAGGACTGGTTGGGGGGTGGGGGGGAAGCTGGGAAGGGATGTGAAGGGTAAACAAAGGAGGAGGCTGCAATGCTTGATAAGAAATGTACTCATTGTCTTGCCCATGTAATTGTAACCCCTCTGTATAGTATGTTCACAAAAAAAAAATTAAAATTAAAAAAAAAAAAGAAATAAGAGTCTCATGGAGTTTCCTTTCTGGGCTTTCATGATCCTCAGATCTCAGACTCCTGAGTAGCTAGGATTACAGGCGTGAGCCACTGGCACCCAGCCTTACTTAGTTCTATTTTATAACCTAGGGATCCATAAGTCCTCCATGCCTTGTGAGACTGTCAAGAGCTTGTTTGAACCTCTCAGAAAGTGATACTTGAAGCACTAGTCATGATTGTCACAAGCATTGTCATAACATCATGTAGTATTTTGTCTTTGGACTTGTGTTTCTGTGAGAGCACAAAAGAAACTCTATTCTTGTGACCTACTTACAGATGAATGAAGCTATAATGAAATAGAAATAGTTCCTGAAATGTCATCTGATCACCTAACTTTAGCATTTCATAGATTTTTCACTACCTTCAGCCTCTGGCCATTCATTTCCCTTTTCTTGCCTTTTTCTCCTCCTAATTTTGCCAACTCCAATCACTCACTAACTCCTAAATACAACAAACCTCCTTTTGGGTTTTATTCTTATTGTTTGGGCCTAATTGTGAAAAAATCAAGCTTTATCCAAATTGTGTTTTCAAATATATATTCTAGTGCCAGCAGTTCAGATAATAGCATTTGTTCTCCTTCATTATAACTTGATAATGATTTGCATAGGCATCATTAGAAAAAGAGGGTGTGGTTATATAGAACAAAGACCTAGCATACCAGAGAATGCCTAGTTCATTATTGATGTTCATTCTACTCTAAACCCAGCATCAGAGTTCTTTTAAGTTCCTTAAAGGCAACAACCTCATGATGAGTGATGTTTGTACTCCAGAAGTGAGATGATTGAATACATAAGCATAAAGTACAACATCAGGCAAGGATAGTGTCCCAAAGGAAGTGAGGGAAAAACAAAAGATAGATAGCATCAATGAGCCAGGTTTTAGTCTCTCAGACCTGTAATCCTATAATCCTAGCTACTCAGGAGGCTGAGATCTGAGCATTCAGATTCAGACCGCCCAGGCAAGAAAGTCTGTGTGAAACTCTTGTCTTTAATTAACTACTAGAAAAGGAAAAAAAAAAAAAAAAGCTGTAAGTGAAGCTGTGGCTCAAATGGTAGAATGTTAGTTAGACTTGAACAAAGTGCTCAGGAACAGCACCCGGACCCGGAGTTCAAATCCCAGGATCAACACAAATACATACATAAAAATTTTTTAAAGTGGTCAAAGAAATTGATTAAAAGAAAATTGAATCAATTTTGACCAAATCAATTCAAAAGAAATTTGTTCAAAATGCATTGTACTCATAAACTGGCATGTTAAATTGAAACTCCTTTGTACAGCCACTTAAAAATAATAAAAAAAAAAAACTATAAACAAAGGAGAGAAAGTTGAAATGTATGGGAAAGTATTCTGAATAAGGTAGCCAAAGAAGACATCCGTGAAATTCTTACTGGGTAGAAAGCTAAGGAAGTGAGGACCAGAGACACATGAAAGGAAAAAATTGTTTTTTAAAAAATGAATAACTGATATGCAAAAAAAGCCAAAAAGAATGAATGGGGACTATTCCTCAGTCATCCTAACAATGGCAGTGTGTCCCTAATCAGCCTCAGATGATGAATTACATTACACATGTTATCTAAGGTTTATTCAAAGCAAGTACAGAATTTTTATTTATTTTTTTCCAGTCCTGGGGCTTGAACTCAGGGCTTTGGTACTGTCCCTAAGCTTCTTTTATTTTTGCTCAAACCTAGCACTCTACCAGCCACAGAGCCACTTCTGGCTTTTTCTGTTTATGCGGTACTGAGGAAATGAACTCAGGGCTTCATGCATGCTGGGCAAGCACTCTACCAACAGGCCATATTCCTAGCCCCAGTATAGAATTTTTAAGGATATTGGAAGGCATTGTTTCTGCTTATGATTATACTCAACATAATTCATATCTGGAGTGAAAATAAAATTGCCTTTGCAATATCTTCTTTTCCCTGCTTCATTGTAATTCAAGAATCTTTAAAGCTATCATAAATGGACTATAACTTCCAAATACAACAAAAGCATCACAAAGAAGGACCAGTTGGCTTAATCTGAAAGAAAGGAGCAGAATGATACTAATATTTGAAGAGTAAAAAAGAATAGTCTGATTTCAGAACACTAGATTTACTTTGGACTTGAAATCCAATTATTTGCATTCTCATTCTGCTGCGGTTTACCCCTACTCTGGAATAGAATGTTGGCACCTTCAAGCACCAATGAAATCACAGAATTTAGACAATTATAATCAATAAATGTTAAGCCTTAAGATAAAGCCAATCAGGCTTGTGGATCAATATTATTTATTATTATTTATTATATATTATGTATTTGTTGTTATTATTATTATTGTTATTATTGCCGGTCATGGGGCCTGAACTCTGGGCCTAGGCACTGTCCCTTAGCTCTTCAGCTCAAGGCTAGCCCTCTAACCCTTGAGCCACAGCACCACTTCTGGCTTTTTCTGCTTATGTGGTGTTGAGGAATCAAACCCAGGACCTCAGGCATGCAAGGCAAGCACTTTACCACTGAGCCACCTTCCTAGCCCCGTATTATTATTTTTTAAGCTATTATATACATTCTCATAGAAATAGGCCTCACCATTGAGGAGTTTTAGTTCCAGAAACATTGAGCTTGAATCTGACCAGGTATCCAGCACTAAACAATTTAGGAGAATATGCTAATTGTACAAGTTCATGCATATCCATACTGCTAATCATCAAAGTCTATAATGTAAGCAAGCCCTACAATACAAACCACCTGTTTCCTTCATAAATAAATCACAGGGAACCAAAAAATGCCAAGATATGGATTCTATAGATAAAAAGTGATCTAAGCTGCATGCCAACTAAATGTATTTGTTGAAACTGGTTTGGATTCAATCAACTGGGAAGATGTGTATGACAACTTGGACCCTGATGGGACAATGTGATAATATTTAGCAAACATTATTAAAATACTAGACAAGATGATAGTAGCATGTTTATGCATTTAGAAAATATGTTAAAGAATAGAAACTATTAAAGATGCAATTTATTATTAGTAGTATGAGCATTAGTATTAGTATTATTATTACTAGTCAGTTGTGGGGCTTGAACACAGGGCCTGGGCACAGTCCCTAAGCTGTCTTTACTAAAGGCTAGCACTCTACCACTTAAGAGCCACAGCTCTACTTCTGATTTTCTGGTGAGTAATTGGAAATAAGAGTCCTATGGATGGTTCGACTTTGAACCATGATCCTCAGATCTCAGTCTCCTGAGTAGCTAGGATTACAGGTATGAGCCACCAGCACCCAGCAATCTAATTAATTTCATGATATATGGAATTCAAAATAAGCTTGTAGTAGACAGTACATATCATACAAGATGGGTGATGAGCTGATAATAGCTGATATCAGTAATTCATATATGGAAGGGGCATTTTATTATTACATATGTGCCTCAGCCCTCTCTCCATATCTTTCTTAGGTTTCTGTCTGGAACCATACGAAGAATCCATTACTTGCACTGGTAAATTTAATCTGTAATAATTTAGTCTTCATTATTCTTTATATTCTCAAATTTCTAGATACCAACTATGTATGTATAGATAACCTCCAATGTCCAATGGGGTTATATCTCAATAAACCCATCATAAAATACTGTGAGTCAAAAAGGCATTCAACATTTCTAACCTCTCAAAATGCATAGCCTTGCCAAACAGTACAATATAGATGATTGATTGTAGGTCTCATGATTTCCTGTGTTCCTGGAAGCTACCTTTCCTTACCACTGCTCAGAATTACAAGGACAGGTCATAACACTGCATAGCCCACTTGAGACTATTTGTTCATTAATTGGAGATATGAGTACTGTGGACTTTTCTGCCCAGACTGGCTTCAAGCCAAGACTTCAGATCTCAGCCACTGGAGTAGGTAGGATTACAGGCATGAACTATCAGGGCCTAATAAGGATCAGTAATTTAGAGGTTTGATTTTTCATATCTACTAAGTCTGTAAGGCACATAGCTTACATTTAAGTCATACTTTATTGCTTATAATACATTTTTATTACTTTTTCCAATTACATGAAATGAGAGCTATAAAAATTCACAAACATGCTAACAGATAGATAGCATTTGGCACATCAACTATCCTTTGTATCCTAGGTATACTACAAAGCAGGTAGCTTACCTTGGTATCTCTGCGAGGCATTGTGAGACCTTTGGACCACAGCTCAACTTTTCTCACACAGAGACCTACACATCCTCAGGACTGAATAACATGAGATGGAAACAGAAAAACAATCATGCCTGTGAAAGATTAATAGCCTCATTTTTTATTATCATGGTCACATAACTGCAAAAGTGAACTTTTGCAAGACCTATCATTTGAGCATTCCCTTATCTTTCCAATTTTTCTTAGAGCTGCTCTTCCTAAAACACTGTAGATGATAAACTTTAACACTCACAGTGTTTGTACTGATTCTCCTGTTACTATTTAGCCATTAAAGCAGCAATCTCTATAGAAAAATCAACTGGGCACACATGTGCACCTAAGGTTACCTTAGGTGGGGGAAAGAAACATTGGATAAAAGTAGTATTAGCTGGACACCAATGCACTCATACATGTAATCATAGCTACTCAGGATGGTGGTTCAAAGCCATTCTGGACAGTAAAGTCCATGAGACTCATCTCTAGTTAACCACCAGAAAACCAGAAGCAGAGTTATGGCTTAAAGTGGTAGAGGGCTAGCCTTGAGTAAAAATGCTCAGGGACAGTACCAGGCCCTGAGTTCAAGTCACATGACCACCACCAGTGGCAACAAAAGTAGTATTAACATATATGTAAATTTTATTTTTTGTTCTTTCAGGTTTCAGTTCTAAATTTACTAACTCAGAAAAGCTTATCCTTTTACACTTTTAATGGCATTCATAATTCTTGTTGTATATCTAGTTGAATGACTAATTGCTCATGGCAGAGATTTAGTAGTTAACAAACACGTGCTTCAATAAGTAATGCTGACTCAATGATTATCAGAACCTAAATAGTACTGTTAAAGAAAAAGCACTTAAAAACAGAATGAATCGGGGCTGGGAAGGTGGCTCAGTGGTAGAGCGCTTGCCTTGCATGCTCGAGGCCCTGGGTTCGATTCCTCAGCACCACATAAGCAAAAAGAAAAAAGCCAGAAGTGGCACTGTGGCTCAAGTGGTAGAGCGCTAGCCTTGAGCTGAAGAGCTGAGGGACAGCGCCCAAACTGGAAATAAAACTGGATGATAAAAATGGCATATTCTTTTCTAATAACACATTAAGAACCAAACATTCACAAGAGTCAGAGTCTCTATCCAATAAAAAAGGGAGAAATGCATATATGATCTCAAAATTAATCAAAATGGAGATTAGTTAAAGAGGTATTCATTTTAGGTCCTACTTTACTTCTTTATGCTTAAAGAAGTGACATTTATAATTTCTGGGACACAGGAACAAAATATGTTTTATTTAAACATCATTTCACATGCCTTCTACCTGTCCAGAGCAGAGAAGTTTTATCAAGCCCTGTCTAAGTCAGCATCATTCTATTCATCAAGTTGACAATCTGAAATGAAAGTCAGTGTTCTATTTGATTTCCCGCCATCTCAATGTGCCTTCAGCCACAGCCACCTTCAAATTGCTTTTTTCTGGGGGAGATTGCAATATGATAAGCTCATGGCCAGAAAGCCTTAATAAATCAATTGGCATAGAAAATAAAAGTGAAAAATGTTCTAAAAGAGGCTATCAGATCTCACTTATTTTTAATTTTACTTCGCAGGACATGTATATTTTTTATGTTGAGATATTATCTTTAAGTCATCCATTCAAAAAGGGGACTTTCACATTGATTTAATTTTCTCTACTAAGAACACATTAAGCAAGAAAACAAAAACAATCTCTCCAGCTATGTATTTTTCTCTTTTACTAGAATGTCTTCAGACTTTATTAATTTTTGAAGGAAGCTAAGGCATTGTTTTAGAGCCTGCAGGTCTTCACATGAATTTATACCAAAGTAGCTAGGAGAAATTCTTTGAGGGCCTCCAGAAAATCATATTTGAACAACCAAGTAGATTCTGATTTTCCAAAGGTCAGAGCAATTACACACACAGCAATTATTCAGAAGATTCAGAGGCAGACAGTAGTAGGGTTGGTCTGGTTTGCCAATAATGTCACAATTACTCTACACTCTGACTCTTTTGCCCAGAATCCTTGGCATGTGGAATTTTGCCCTCTGCTTGTTTCCTTATAGATAGTATCTGCTCAGACAATAGAATTCAAAAAAATGAAGCAAGGAGGCAAAGAAAGGTATCTCTTTGCCCCAATCTCACTTGGACAGAGCAGAGAAATCTTTCATGGAATCCTCAGCAGGGTTCTTATTTGAGCTTATGAACCAGAACTGGGTTGCTTGCACATTTCAGACACAAATTCCTGCCACATTCCTGGCTCAGCTCATTGGCCATACTTGGTCACAGGCACATGTCTAGACCAATCACTGATGAAAAACAATATGGTTAATACAATTAGTGTTCATCAATTACCATAACCGAACAAAAAGGAGATTCTACCTGGTTTTTAGATGAATGAAGGCCTTCATTTAATCAAAATTGACTTATATATTTCATGAATATACTCCTGTAGTTGCATTTTAAGCAATTCAATTCATTGAACAAAGATCATGTAGTAAAATAAGATAAAATCAAAGCATAAAAGACTCATAAAATATTAGCAATGAATAGTTGAAACTTTGATTTAAAAAAAGTTAAAATGAGTTTTATTCTTATTTGGAAGATAATTCACATACTTAGGTATGTGATATTTATCTTAAAGACTTCATCATTTTCTTTTCCCATTGTAACCTTTGACATTGACCAAGTGACACTCATTAGATCAACAAGTTCTCCTAAAGGAAACATGAAGTTGGAGAGGAGTGCCTAAATGCTGTTGAAGATGCATGAATGACCTTTACACTGTCTCTGTAGAGATTAGGTTAACCTCTTCATTCCCACCAGAGATACAGAATGCTTTCTTTTTCTATTGTCCCCACCATTACTCACCTACTACCTGAGTGTTTTCTACCACATACTAAGTCACCATACCTATTTATCATCACATATTGTATCCACAGAAATATCAAGATACTGAGCAAACCCTCACTTGAACACACTTTTGTTATCTTCTTGGTGAATTGGTACATGATTATAATTACACATAGCTTAAATGATTTGCCAAAACATGTTCTGACAAATGAGTAGCTATGACATCAGTAGGTGTCATAATCTTACAAGACCACTGTTGAATATGTGGTTTGTCATTGACAAAACATAATTATGAGCAGAGCACCAGTGACTTATGCCTGTAAACCTTGCTACTCAGGAGGCTGAGATGTAAAGATTTCAGTTCGAAGCCAGCCCAAGTAGAAAAGTCCTCCTGAGATTTTTATCTCTAATTAACTACTCAATAAATGGAAGTAGTGGGGCTGGGAAGGTGGCTCAGTGGTAGAGTGCTTGCCTTGCATGCCAGAGGCCCTGGGTTCGATTCCTCAGCACCACATAAGCAAAAAGAAAAAAAAAGCCGGATGTGGCTCTGTGGCTCAAGTGGTAGAGCGCTAGCCTTGAGCTGAAGAGCTGAGGGACAGCACCCAGGCCCAGAGTTCAGGCCCCACGACCGGACCCAAATAAATAAATAAATAAATAAATGGAAGTAGTGCTGTGGCTCAAAGTGGTAGAGCATTAGCCTTGAATAAAGGAGTTCAAGGACAGCACCCAACTCCTGAGTTCAAGCCAAACAATTGACAACAACAACAAAAAACAAACATTATGTAGCACAGGACTATATTTCCAAAAAATGCATTTTGAAAAGAATTTTCTTGAGAAAACCATGCTGACTCCTCAAGACCAGCTCTTCTCCTAGGGTCTCACTTCTGGGCCCACATGAAAATCAACCCATGGTGTGACCTTGGTTGAGTTCTTCAAAAGACCAGTACATCTGCCCTTCTTTCTGTCTCAAGGTACAGCACAGTCTGCTTATACACAGACTAAGTGTGGGTATGGTATACACAGACTCTAGTATACGGCAACATCCCAATTTGTCTCTGTCTTCAGACTTTAAAGAAAAGTCTGAAATAGCCTTCTACTAGCTACAAAGCAGTAGTACTAAAGGAAGCTATATATTCTCCTGACTGCTCAACTTATATCAGCTGTCTGGTGGATGAAACTACACCATACACTTACTTCTGTGATCAAAACACAGTATTGAGAGGAGCAATAATTTATTCTTTCCCTTCTCTGGAAAATGAAACACCTCTGACAAATTTGTAATGACCATCATTTCTGAGTGAGTTTAATATGCTTTAGAGTTTGTATATATGGATTATATATATATATATATATATATATATAATATATTATAGAGAGAGAGAGAGTGAATTAGACTTTGCAAGAAAACCATATAGACATCCAGGTACAAAGAACAAAGAAAAGGTTTATTGCCAGTAAAGGGACCAGCAAGACCCTTTCTCACAAAAGAGAAGTACTGGTTATGGTCTCAAGTGACTTTTATAACCTCCAAGGTTTTGGCAATCTTGCTGCCTTTATGGGTATAGCTATCCTAAAGTAGTGCCCTCTCAGGTGACCCATATGGCCTGTGAGGTTTAGGGGATCTTGCTGCCTTATATGGTTATAGCTATCCCAAAGGAGTGACCCATCAGGTCAAGGGGGTAGAGGCTAATCATTTACTGCCTTTACTAAATGGGTCTAGTGTGGTATAGGGAAAGAGCATGCTGAGCTATGAGAGGAGGTTATTGGACTAACACACACACACACACACACACACACACACACACACACACACACACACACACACACACACACACATATATGGAGTTTAGCTATGAAGCAAAATAATATATGGAGTTTAATACTATTATCTTCTTTGTGCTTTTATAAGTTCTCTATATAAATAAGGCCTTTTGAATCTAAGAGGTTTTGTATAGTAAAGAATTAGCATTTTTGAATTCCCGCTATTTATTCAGCAACGTTAAAGCACTTTAAGCCATGTGTTAGACTAGACACTTGGCAAATGCCATCCCTAGCCAACAGCACTTGGAAGTTTTCTGCGTCTTCATATTGAAAAGTGAATGCATGGAGTTTAATCATCTTGTTTCAGATCTCACAGAAAATAATCAAGCATGTCAAAAATCCATGTTATACCTAAATTTACTTGGGTGTTATTTTCTTGCACTATTAAAATTTATGGACCAGATTCAGTGGGCTCATGCAGATAATTCTTGCTATTTAGAAGGCAGAAAACAGTCTAAATTATAGTTCAAGCCCTAGACAAAAAAGCAAGACTTTTCCTGAAAAATAACCGAAGCTAAAGGGCCAGGGTTTATAAGGTTTCCTGCCTAGTGTGAGTGAAACCCTGAGTTCAAACTCTAAGACAGAAGGATGAGGAGGAAGAGGAGGAGGAGGGAAGAGGGAAGAAGAAGAAGAAGAAGAAGAAGAAGAAGAAGGAGGAGGAGGAGGAGGAGGAGGAGGAGGAGGAGGAGGAGGAGGAAGAAGAAGGAAGAAGAAGGAAGAAGAAGAAAGAAGAAGAAGAAGAAGAAGAAGGAAGAAGAAGAAGAAGAAGAAGAAGAAGAAGAAGAAGAAGAAGAAGAAGAAGAAGAAGAAGAAGAAGAAGAAGAAGAAGAAGAAGAAGAAGAAGAAGAAGAAGAAGAAGAAGGAAGAAGAAGAAGAAGAAGAAGGAAGAAGAAGAAGAAGAAGAAGGAAGAAGAAGAAGAAGAAGAAGAAGAAGAAGAAGAAGAAGAAGAAGAAGAAGAAGAAGAAGAAGAAGAAGAAGAAGAAGAAGAAGAAGAAGAAGAAGAAGAAGAAGAAGAAGAAGAAGAAGAAGAAGAAGAAGAAGAAGAAGAAGAAGAAGAAGAAGAAGAAGAAGAAGAAGAAGAAGAAGAAGAAGAAGAAGAAGAAGAAGAAGAAGAAGAAGAAGAAGAAGAAGAAGAAGAAGAAGAAGAAGAAGAAGAAGAAGAAGAAGAAGAAGAAGAAGAAGAAGAAGAAGAAGAAGAAGAAGAAGAAGAAAAAGAAGAATTGGGCTATGTTTTTCCAATTAAGATTAGAAGACTATACCGTGGGGAAATGAGAATCTCTTCAATATATGGTATTTGGAGAACAGTATATCCATGTGCCTAAACAAAAAAGGTAAGAAAGTAAAGACCTTGGACTCTTGAACTAGGCACAAAATATTTTTAATGGCTTGAAGACTTAAAATATAAGACGCCAAAACATGGAACTTCTAGAAAAAAAATAGAAGAGACTCTAGAACTATAGTCTGGGCAAATATATTTCTGGTTATGACCCTGAAAAGCACAGTAAACACAAATAAAAACAGACAAATAATATGGTGCAAAGCTCAAAACTTTTGGCTTAGTCAAGGAAACAATGAAAACAATTAATAAAAGAAACTACTGTCAAATCAGGTAAGATGTTAGATAGGGTGTTATTATCCTAAAAATATAAGGATGCAAACCAATGAATGATATGAAAACCTGATTAAAAATAAGCAAAGGACCTGAATAGACAGTTTTCAAAAGAAAACATACAAATAGCCAACAAATCTATGAAACTACTTATCACCACTGTCAGAGCAAAAGTATGCTACCCATAAAATTAAACCAAACACCAAAAAACATTCAACAGTCTCCTGTTGCCTTGGGCTAGTTTTGTGTTTAGTGGGTTTCTTTGTTTTGTTTTGTTATTGTCTGTCGTGGGGCCTGAACTCTGGGCCGGGCACTGTCCCTCAGCTCTTCAGCTCAATGCTAGTTCTCTACCACTTGAGCCACAGCACCACTCCCAGCTTTTTTCTGCTTATGTAGTGCTGTGAAATCGAACCCAGGGCCTCATGCATGCAAGGCAACCACTTTACCGCTGAGCCACCTTCCCAGCCCCGTGTTTAGTATTTTAGACAATTAAAACCCAAATGTTTTTTTTAATACTGTTCTAAATGTATTCATTTTTGCTTTGTTTTTAATTGATAACTAATTGTATTTTTAATAGGTGAATTAATAGAGATAAAAAAGAGAGACGTAAGGCCAAATACTACTAAAGTCTCAGAGAGGAACCATATGTTCTGGATTCCACTGGCCATATGATGACTGTAATTAATACTTGCATTGTATATTTCAAATGGCTGAAAGAGATTTAAACATTTTCACTACAAAAGAATGGTATTGAAAAAAATGGTTATTTGAGATGTTGAACTTTTGAAACTTAAATTCTAAAATCCTTGTCCTATTAAATGTAGAATTCTGTGGCAGTGTTATACTAGAAGATCATTTAATGAGGGGAGCCAAGAGGCAGCTTAGTCAAGGTATTAAAAGCCCAGGGGCTGAGGCCACCTTGGCTTAAAATCTTGTTTCTACCACGTTCTAACTGTATAATTTTGTGTAACTCATTCAGCCTCTCCTTGCCTTAGTTTCTGCTTCATATGAAATTAGGTTAAATATAGAATCTACTCAGAGAAATTATGAGGATAAAATGAGTTAATACTTACAGAGTGCTTAGCAGAGCGTCTGGCACTTAGGAATACTACTTAGTGTTCTTTAAATAAATTTTTATAAGGAAAAAAAGATAGCTTTGAATTGTTACAGAACCAAAACAATGTGAATTATTAAGGCCAGATGGAAGATTGCTAGAACGTTACATTCTGTTATATGTGGAAAAGAAAACATGATTCCTTTAAAACTGTCATACTGAGAGGAAAAGCAAAGGCAATGATTGCTGGAAGAGCAAGGCCACGACTTAGGGGAACAGGCCTTGATGGTCTCTCATGAGTCAGTCATAGAAGGAGACACTGATGAGCAAT
This sequence comes from Dipodomys spectabilis, assembly GCF_019054845.1. Classification (NCBI taxonomy): domain Eukaryota; kingdom Metazoa; phylum Chordata; class Mammalia; order Rodentia; family Heteromyidae; genus Dipodomys; species Dipodomys spectabilis. The sequence continues at coordinate 109,470 of NW_024870876.1, forward strand.
GTCCAGATCCAATCAACATGAGAAAAAGGAAGGATGCTATAGACATCACATCTGATAATGCAGTCTGCTAGGAAGTAGCTATCCAACTGAAGTGTCTTCCACATGGCTTGCAGCAGCCATCCTTTTCACATTTACCTCTCCTGGGAAAAATCAAACTCTTTTTTAAAAAACCAGTATTGAGTGTAAATGCATCTTAAAGATGGGTCAAGTGGCTCTTGTTAACCACATGGTAGGCACTGCTTGCACTTCCAACATACAGAAATGTCTGCAAGAGAGAAGGCTGCCTTGAGCTCAGAGGCTGGGGAAAGTTAATGACCCTATCTTGGGAGGTGGGGGAGAAGCAGTTCTAGGGCTTGAACTCAGGGCTAGCTACTGTCCCTGAGTTTTTGTGCTGAAGCTTAGCATTCTGCCACTTGAATTTCCAGCTCAATTTCCAGCGGTTTGGGGTGGTTAATTAGAGATGAAATTCTCATGGACTTTCCTATCCTGGCTAGCTTTGAACCATGATCCTCAGATTTCAGCCTAGGTTAATGACTGAGAGTTACCAAGCTGCTGGGTACTGAAAGAAGAGTCCTCAAAGTAAGTGAAGCAGGGTTGAACTTACGAATCAAAGGGCTCCTTCCAGAATGTTTCCTCAACCACTCTACACATTGGTCATCTGAAGGCCTTGTGCTGGCAAATGCTTGGAAGGGAGAAGAATGTTAGATGGGATAGGGAACTTTCCTCTGGTTCTTGTTGCCCTCAACTAATTGGATTTTTTGGCTCTAATTTACATCAAATGTGGACTTCTACTTTAGGCCACAGGGGATTCGATTGAAACTATCACTCTTGAAATTCTGGTAAGACAGAGCATGAATTTTAACTTTATATTATTATTTTAATACCTTATTGTAACTTATTTTGCCATATGAAGAATAGTATACAACCTGAAGACCAAGGGAAGAATACTCAGTTCAGTAACTCTGTAGACATCTATTAGAAACAAATTCTCATTTCCTCATGGCTGCACAGAGAATACTTTTCAAGAGTGAATCAAAATGCAAACTCAGCATAGTATTCCAGAGAAAAGAGCCGGCTTGGCAACCAAGACAAGGCTGCTGCTGACTGTGTCCACTACCGCTTACCTCCGCAAGGTGGCAGCACTCACGACCCACTGTCCATTTCCTGAAAGTTAAGGTGAATTTTATCTCCAAAGGTGGGGAATTAGTATACTCTTTGGCCAAAATAAGAACCCAGTCTCCCGTTCAGCAATAACAACTCCTAAAGCTGGAATTTTGAGGTGTCAAACTTCTCACTGGGATTTCTTTTAGAAAAAGCCTTCACCTTCTGTTGACTCATTCTTTCATACCTTTGGCTAGCCTCACATTTGCACACATAAATGATGTGCAAATGACAACTTTGGCAACTATCTTCTGTCTCTTCTGCTTTCCAGGTCCTAAGCAATCAGGAGAGACACCAGAGAGAAAAATCTTCTAGAGAAAATCAATATATCCTGTATAGCAAAGATAATGCCCTTTTTGAAGCCATGAAAATAAATTTCATAACATAATAGGGTCTCTTAGTTCAAGCCTCACATAACAAATGCACCAAAAAAAAGCAAACACAAAGCATCCCAGGCTCTGTAACCTATCAGAGGTAAACTCTGTCTTTTTTATTCATTGTTTTCATTCATTTCATGTCTTACCAGGGACATTCAATATCTAGCTAGCTAGCTAGCTACCTGTATACTCCAAATAGCTTTTCATTTTAGTATTTAAGTGTTAGATTTCAAGTCCATCCATGTTGCCTGCTTTGTGAAAATGGTCTGGATCATTTAAATAGTTTTCTTGGCCAATAGTTATGAGTTAAAGCTTTGTCATGAAAGGCTTTGTGAAGATCTTGGGAGAATGTTGATTCCTGCTCTGACAGCCTCTGTAGGGGTCCACATCTCTCTCCTGCAGGGAGGGAGGCCTGAGCCACCCAGCGGCCTCCCCAATGCCCTCACAGAGCCCAATCTCACCATCCGCTCTCCTCATCACCTTGATTGGAAGATTTCTAGTTAGCTCCATAGTGTAGATTTCCAGCAAAGCCTACCGATGCAGCATCACAAGCATTGCCTGCCATCCACTGATGTGGAGCTGTACCCAGGTTTGGCTCTCTGCCTTCCTAGTGTTTATCTGGGTCCAGGGATTAGGGGCTGCCCTTTAGAATTTCCATTCCTGTATTCTTTAGACTTCTCTACTTCTTACAAGCCCACCCCTCATTACTCCAAGACCTTGTTACAGTTAGTAATTCTTGCTAAATGGCCCCTTTTTAAATTCTGGGATGCTTTTTCTCTCCTAACTGAAACAGATAGCTGCAGAGTTTAATCATGATTAATGCTAAATTTATATCACACCTGTACCCCTTAAAGTTAACCATCCAAAGTATAATGTGTTCATGTATCTTGTTATCATCAATACTGTTTTTTATTTTAAGTGAAAGACAAATTAATTTCTTACTATTTTAAGTATATGTCAAATATTGTCAAAGTTACTGTTAAACTAATATACAATATTAAACAGTTAACAATTTTATTTTGAGACATGAGGATTGAGCCTCAATATTTTTAGCTTAATATCAGGGTTTACCACTTAGAAGTTGAACCAGTTGTTCGATGAGTCATAGATGGTAGTAAGTCCAGCATATGTCAGACACCAGAGGAAAGTATGAGTGTCACAAATACTGCTTTCTGTATGTATGGATGTATGTATATACTGGTGCTTGTGATTACCTATGCCAGGGCTTCATGTAAGTTAAGCATGTACTTTACCAATGATTTATGCCACTAGCCCCCAAAATTACTTCACTAGATTCTCTCAGAAAACTATTTTTCAGATAATGTGCCAAATTCATCTCATCAAAACTAAGCTAGGCATGATGGTTCACATTTGTAATCTTAGCTACTCAGGAGATAGAGATCAGAAGGATCACAGTTGGAGGGAAGGCTGGGCAAAAGGCTTAATATGATCTGGATCATAGCTGAGAGTGGAGAGTACACCTACCATCCCAGGTACTCAGGAGGAGCAGGAAGATCATGGCGTGGGCTGACCACAGCTTTAACACAAACACAAGACCGTATGCAAAAGTACCTTAAGCAAAAAGACCTGGGGCTATGGTGAGTGCTTGCCTCCTAAGCATAAGGCCTTGCTTCAACCCATGTGCCAATAAAAACCAAACAAATAAACAGAATATAAAACATAAATCCATTAAAAACATCCTTGCAGATTCATCAAGGAAGAAACAAAACCTGCTAAACTCATCTGCCTTCCTCCAAAGCATTGATGTCACAGGAAATTTTTCCTACTTTTAAACTCAGAAATCACATTTTATATTGTGTTTACTGAAGATGGCTACAGTTTCTGACACTTGAGCTTCAGTTTTTATGTCCATTTTACAGATGAGGTAAGTCAGCCTTTAAGAAGCTAAATAAAATTCAAACTTACATAATCACTAAATAGTAAAGCCTAGATTCAAAGCTAGTTTCGCTCAGATAATTCCAGGACTCTGGGCAGCTGTTGGTGACAGGCTGTGGCCAGTTCAATCCTCTACTGCCCAGGACAAAGCAGCCACAGTGGGACTCAAGCTCACTTCTTCTCTTTAGTTTTCTCATTATTAATTTTAGTCTGCTTTCTTGGGTATCTCTTCGAAATAATAGAAAAGCTCACAGCTCTCTTGGATGACTCTAATCCCTTGTTTATATGACATTTTTATGACAATTAAAAATCAAGACTATTTTTTACTTTTGTGTTTTCAAATGCACGCTTCTCTGTCACAGGTTGCCTAGTGATCCCTAGTTGATACTGACAAGCACAATTTCTATGTCCTCCATACTACTCTAAGAAACAAACATTTCTGTTGATTATCTAAAAATAAAACACCGCAGTAGAAGAAAGAAATCCATCTCCACGGCTGCTACCCTAATCTGGATACTTTGTTGTCTCTTACTGAGAAGACAGATGAGTAGTATCATCTTATTTGTTGACAGATTACAAAAATCAAAGAATAAAAACTATCTATCTTGAATTTCACATAAACACTGAGCATGGGTAGCTTTGACCTGAACTTCCTATGTTAGTGATTATTAAATGCTTACTTGCTCACAGAAGAGCACTCTCTTAAAACCCAATGCACAGACCACAACTCCAATGGAATGCAGTGCAGGATGGAGGATAGGCTAAGGGGGTAGAGTAACTTCCTCTCCTAATCACAAAACTAGGGTAGCAAGGAGAAATGAAACAAAACAAACACTACTTGCCAGAGCCATCTCATCTAAACCTCATAAAACACTAAGAAAAAGAAAGAAAAGAAAAAACTGCATTTGAATCATATCCATGCAAAGACTCAGCCAAGAGGAGGCAGGAACCCACTGACCTCCTCTACCTGGCCTGTTAAAGATCACAGAGCTTCTTTCCCGATTCCTACTTGGAAATCACATCTCTTCACTGTCCTTACTAGGAACAGTTGCAGTTCCTGATACCAAAGTTTGGAAATACTAGGCTAATGGCTTGGCCAACTGAACTGTAGAACAAGATGAATGCCAACTCCTACATCATCCTCTTGCTAATACTCATCCCTAAATAATTCCTTTAAAGAAGGCCAAGATAAGAGCAAAAAATAGCCTCTTCAAAGAAGTGTTCTGTATCTTTTCACCTGATCTTTAATGACTGAGCCATCCAATTTGAATTGCTGATCAGGGGAATCTGCCGTGCAGATTAAGTCAAAGTATAACTCGCCTAATACTTACCACATGATTAGCCATTTAAAATCAACTAAGTATTCTAGTTGTTTAAGGAGAGTTTTACTCAATGATATTTTACATAATTCAAGAGGCCAAACTACAATGATGGTAAAGTGTAAATAGCTTAATTCAAGCTTCTATATGATAAAAACCTTAAAAATGTAGTCATTCTATCCAATGTATATTATGTTTAAAAAAATAAACTATGTAATTTGAGGGTAGGGATGGGGGTGGGGGAAATGAGGGTGAATGAAGGAAAACGTAACATTGACTAAGAAGCATTGTGCTCAGAACCCCTCTGTATAGTTTAACTACTTAATAACAGTTGAAAATGGAAAAAAATGCTTTCAAAGCTCAATACCCAAAATTCATTCAGGATATTATAGTCACGGTTTGACCACTCAAAGCGCCTTACAAATTTTGATTGAAAGCAGACTGCCACTGCGAAATAGATTTCACATTATTAGTGACCCCATGTGCCCAAAGAGAAAGTTTAAAGATGAAATCAGGGTTAGAGGTTACAGACTGACTGGAGATGTCTGGCTCTGTGAAATCAAGACTTTACTTTTATGTCCCAAAAACCTAGATGTAGAAGCTGAAATAACTTCAACAAGTGTTAAAGCTGCAAGTTTATATTTAATAGCAGTGAGAATTTTCCCCTCTACTTTTTTTTTTTTTATAAAACGGCTTGGTTTTTAGCAGAGAAACAAATATCCTAAATCTTCAAGTATAACCTACTGTCTTTCAGGATGGCTTCTATAGATAAAGGAAACGATATCACCCAGAGTTTGATGAATACAACTAAACAAACCAAGAGGCTGTCTTTGAAAGAGTTGGTTCATTATTGTAATACATTTCCTTTTAAAGTATGAGAAAGTGTCAATGATTGCCTATGGGGGCACTGTTCATAAGAGCAAAAATCTGCAATGAACAAGAGAATCCTCAAGAATGATTAATCCAAGTGTCCAAACACAATAGTAAGGTATAGGGCTCTCCTTCTGACCCATATTCCTCCCATTCACACCTCTTTCCCTCCTAGGTCTTCTTCCCTATAGGTCCTTTCCCAACCCAGATTTCATGCCACTTAGCCCAAGTCTCCCTCTTTCACGGGTCTCTTTTCACACCCAGGTGCTCTTTTCTGCCCAACTCTTCTCCCTCTCTCTGTTCTGCATGCAGGCTTGAAGCCACATGCCTGTCACCTAGGCTCCCACAGACTAGTGCTGTGTCTTCAAGTCCAGAATGGGTTTTAAGCCCAAGCCTTTCTACTTCTACACATTCAAGCACATACTATTCAACAACTAGAGGTCTTTGATATTTTTCTGCTTCAATAATAGTAACATTCTTCATCATTTTATTCCCAGGGCCTAGCAGGGTGCCTGGCACGTAACAAGTGCCCAGGCACTGGAGTAGAGAGAACTCCTCCTGATAGACATGAGGTCGTGTGGAAGCCACCTAACTTCTCAAAGATGTGCAGGACTGTTTAGAGAACTAATGAGAGCATCACAGTGTTGTCACTTTATGGCTGTTACTTGTGATTTCTCAGTATCAATGAAACTACAATGGTCCAAAGGAGACAGACAGAATGAGGAACTTCCTACACTAAGCAGAGGAGATTGAATCTGGTTGACCAGCTTGGCGACCAATGACAGTTTACTCAGCACAAAAAAGTTTCTGGAATGGAGGTTCGTGGTGCCAGAACTAGGACTATTCCAGTCAATGAGTTGATTGGTCATCCTCTCTTAGTGATCATGGGAAGATGAAGAAGATGCTACCAAATGCCAGCCAGCCATGCAAAACTGCTAAGATCTGACCATTTTTAACCTGCCCAAATGGCAAATTTGAATGGCTCAAACTAATAATTTTTAGGTACAGACATAACTGATCCAAGACCAGATACTCCTGGTTGTTGAATGTTTCTTCTTGATATATCTCTGGATGTCATCAGTTCCTCCTGTTCTATTGTTAGCAACAAGTGAATTTTCTAGAAGATTCTGAGGATATACTCACCTCGATGGGATGGATCTATAAGAACAGGAGAATCTTACAAGAATTAGTATATCCCCTTGTCCAGACCCCATAGGCCTAAACCTTCTTTCTTTTTTTTAGGTGTTTGTTTTTTGGGGGTTATTTTGAGAGAAAGAAAAAAATCTGTCTCTGAAGTTCTGAGATAAACAAAAGCTGAAGTAGGACTTCCTGAAGGACAAAGTGATTAATCAGGGAGCTGAGCAAACCCAGCTGGGTCCCCAGGGTTGTGTCAGAGGGCTGTTGGATGAGATCACTTCTGCACACTCTGCCAGGTGATTTTGACCATCATCTCTGAGAAGATAATAATGCTTCTTCCCCTTCTGGAATTTCTTTTGAAGTAGCAACTTGTCCATATGCACTGAAAACCTCTTGGCTGTCTACATCACACACATTAATTGGCTGAAGTCAATTGGTTTTAAGTTACAAGAAATCTGGCAAAAGAGGAAACCATCCAGCCTTTTCAAATCTCCACAGCAAAATGAGCTCCAACGCAGGGAGGGGAGGGGGCTGGGAAAGGGGTCAGCAATGGAACTTGAAGTTCCAACTCATTGTTTTGACATGCTGTAAACAAAGCTGGAGTTCGTGGAGTTTGCTTTTTGGGAAATCTAGTTCTTGGCTTCCTTTGAGTGAGAAAAAATTACAGCTACATTCCACTGTGAAATGGATTTGGGGCTTTGACAACTCACTCCCTGGAGTGAGAAAGAAGCAATTCAAGTCCAGTCAGGCGAGGAGAAACTGTCAATCAAGAAAAGACTTGACAAGCTTCAGTACTTTCACTTATCTCTCAAGTATCTAGGGTATGAGAGCAGGAGTCTGGGATGGGCAGGAATTTCTGAGAGCTTCACCCTGTCTTCAGTTGATAAACAAAAGAGTTTTGATGCAAGTCTAGCCAGTCTTTTGGTTTTCATTAGCATTTATTAAAAACCTGAGGGCAAAGATTATTTCCTGTGCAAGGAGCAGCTGGCTCTTCTGAATTAGGGTCTACAGGAGCATACTCCAGTGATTTCAATTCTCATAAACACAGAACTCTTCGCTTTGAAGTCAGCATATAGCCATTCCCACCATCAACAGATGGGTACCATCTCCTATTTCTGTTCTTCCCCTACTTGGATAGGTCAACTTCAGAAGGATGTTTAACTTCCCAGATTCCAGCCATCTCCTTCATTTGTAATCTGCATGGGAGAAGATGGAAGGGACTACTATTTGTTTTTTTTATTTTTAAATATTTAAATGTTATCCAGTGTTCAATGGAAATGCTCTGCATAATATTTAAACAATGATAACTGTGAACACATTAAAATAGTGTAAAATTAATGAGTTAGTCAATAAAATACATGCTGAGCAATAGAAACTGTATCCTGCTTCACATTCCTCCTTAGCTCACGTCCTTTTCTGGCCTCACAGCCAGCAGTATACTTTTATAACTTTCTTTCTCTCTCCTCTTTCTTTCTTTCTTTTTCCTTTTCTTTTGCTCTTTTCTTCCTTCTTCCCTTTCCTTTTTCCTTCCCCTCTTCCCCCCTTTCCGTCCTTGCTTCTGGACTCTTATTTATGAAGTACTCACAGCAGAGCAGAGCCTCAAGGGACTCTCCAAAGAAAGGAGGACCATTGTTCCTCTCTTTCCAGCTTGCCTCTTGGTTCAATAATTCTATACTTTTAAACAGATATAGATATAGATATTAGATATAGATAGATATAGATAGATTTTACCATTATTTATACAACCAAGTTCACTGATCAAGAATCTCAGCCATTGAAAATACCTATTGTTACACTGGGAAATAGAAGAGGAGGGGGAATGCTACATGATAGGGGACACAAGGGGTAACATCAGGGGAACAAGAGCCTATCGTATAATTTCCATGGGGAGGAAGGGTAAAACAAAATGCACAAGTCTAAGCTTGGCTAGTTTGAATCATTTTAAGGCTCTGAAACGTAAGGGTATCTGGTGCCTAGATGTGTAATCCTTGGCCCTTGAGTGATTAGGGCAGATGACAGTGGCCCAGCATGTAAGAGCTCAAAGGAAGAGATAATATGTGGATCCATTGGTTTGCTTCTGAAAGATGAGCTCCCAGGTGAGTTGGTTGTTAATGCTAGGAATTTGCTAAGCCTGGATTGGATAATTCCTAAATCAACAGGCCCTGACATGCCCAAGTATGGAGAATTATTTTTTTAATGTTCACTATGCTAACCATCCTTTCAAATCTGTTCATATTTTCATATAGAAAGTTCCCACTATGCTCTTCCTGACTCACCTTCACTGAAATTCTCAAAGCAATGACAGCCCTTTGTGAATACTGATGAAGAGCTGGGCAAAAGGCATGCTTAAGAAAGCTTGTTTCTTTTTTTCAGTCTGCAATACAGAGGTCAGTCAGGGTTCAACCCAGTACTATAGCCCTAAGTCTCCTGGAAGTGATGGGAGAGACGAAGGGCCCATGAGAGGGACCTGCAGGAAATTGGAAAGGTAATTGGGTGTTATCTCCTGTGCCTACTGAGTATCTAGAGTGAGAGTTAATCAACCTCCATTCTTAGTTAAGAACTTTAGAACCAGACAAATAGATGTAAACATGTCAAATTCATTGTGAATGGAGGTGACCTGGGAAAATGCAGTTTGTACCTGGGACCTACATCCAGCCATTGCTGTGCTCTCCCTGAATATCCCAGACAGCAATGACCTCTCATAGAGTAGGAGGAGTAGGTGGTCCAAGGACAAGCTCTTCTGAGAAAGACACTCCATGGCACATGGAAGCCATCCAGTCCCCCCATCCAGTCTCTACTTCTCTCTAAAACATCAGAAAGGGAGGGCTTTCTATTTATTACTATTATTATCATTCCTATTATTGCTATTTGTTTGGTAACCATGGACCAAGATGAGATGATGAGTAGAAGCAAGAATAGTATTTCCTACAGATGTATTCAGTCCCTTTTGATCAAGAACCCCTTTCTGCTCTGCTGAGTGTCACTGGTTCACACCTGTAATCCTAGATACTCAAGGGGCTAAGATCTGAAGATCTTAGTTTGAAGTAGACCCAGCAATAAAGTTCATGAGACTCTTTAACTGCTCAAAGCCAGAAGTGGAGCTGTTGCTTAAGTGGTAGAGAGCTAACCTTGATTACAAAAGCTCAGGGGCAGCTGGGTCCCAGTGTCTCACGCATATAATCCTAGCTACTCAGGAGGCTGAGATCTGAGGGTCACGGTTCAAAGCCAGCCCAGACAGGAAAGTCCGTGACACTCTTATCTCCAATTAACCACCAGAAAACTGGAAGTGGCGCTGTGGTTCAAGTGGTAGAGCATGAGCCTGAAGAACAGAGGGACAGTGCTCAGGCCCAGAGTTAAAAAAAAAAAAAAAAAAAAAAGCAGCTCAGGGGCAGCACCCAGTCCTTGAAGCTCCAGGACCAGCACACACAAAAAAAGAACGATGTCTTAGTACTTCTGGGCACAAGCTTTAAGATGCAGAGATTAACTAGGTGGCCTATCTTTTCTAACATTTACAGGCTGACAGGGGACAAGGAAAGATAAACCACATAAACAGAAGCCACACTGCTGTTCATGTTCTAAAGGCATAACCACTATGGATACTCTAGGTTTGTCAAAACTTACCATTGCCCAACCTTACCTCCTGAGACCTGGATAGGATTGCTGTCCATCACCACACATTCTCTCTCTCTCTGTCTGTCTCTGTCTGTCTGTCTCTGTCTGTCTCTGTCTCTGTCACACACACACACACACACACACACACACACACACACACACACACACACACACACACACACATACACACACACACTCCTACTAGTCCATAGTGACCATGTATAAACCGGAAGCTCCCAGAATCTCAAGAAGGCCACTTTGCAAAACAACCAATATTGACCTCTTTTTCATATACTCTGATCCACAGGAGTCCACAACATCTAAGTTGCATTTTAGAAAGGAAAATAGGTAAAAAAAAAATTTAAATAAACATTTTTGAAGGCAATTAAGAGTAAATTTGTAGTAAATAGATACCAAAAACATAAAAGAGCAGAAACAGGACTGTGATTTTAACTCAAGCTTCCTGGAAGAGTTGTGTCTTAGTCTATACTTTAAAAAATATGATATCTAGACAGAGAAAGGAGAGTTCCCTGATATGAGAGTTCCTGAAGCACACTGCGGATTAGCTTCGATTTTGGTGGATATTTCATCAAAGCTTGGTACTGTGTTTTGGATGTGGTTTGCCTCAATGTTCTGGTGTTGAGGTTTAACCTTTAAGAGGTGAGACTTGGTGGGAGGTGACTAGGTTATTGGCAGTGCTATCCTCTGAAGGGATTGATATGACCTTCTAACGAGGACATACAAAACTTCCAACAAGAATCTTGGCTAAATCATGGTTAGTTTCTTGGTTGTCAGTTACAAGTTCTTATTTTAAAAACTTTCCTAGTCAGGTGCTGCTGGCTCATGCCTATAATCCTGGCTCCTCAGGAGACAAATCTGAGGATCACAGTTCAAAGCCAGCCCAGGCAGAAAAGTCTGTGAGACTTTTATCTCCAATTAACCATTAGAAAACCGGAAGTGGTGATGTGGATCAAAGTGGTAAAGAACTAGCCTTCAGCAAAGAGCTCAGAGACAGTACCTAAGACATTGCTCTCATGTATTTATTGTAATAAATCATAATATAATCTTTTCTTTTTGTGCCAGTCTTGGGACTTGAATCCAGGGTATAGGTGCTGTTCCTGAGTTTTTATGCTCAGAGCTAACACTCTACCACTTAGAATCACATCACCACTTCTAGTTTTCTGGTAGTTAATTGGAGATAAGTCTCATGGGCTTTCTTGTCCCAAGCTGGCTTCAAACCAATCCTCAAATCTCAGCCTCCTGAGTAACTAGGATTTCAGATGTGAGCCACTGGCACCTGGTTATTTTATTTTTTTGACAATTAAAATAACATACATTTGGTATTCCAGTTAGACAGAACTCTTAAAAGACCTATGACTGACAAAAAAAGCCATCTTGGCTTTGACTGCTTCTGGCTTCCTGTATGTGATCCCTCCTTCTTACATATGCTCCATTTATAATGTTCTGTCATGAGATATAAACAGAAGCCTTTTCCTAGAGCCCAGAAAATGCCAGTATCATCCTCTTGGACCTCCAGAACTGTGTGCTAAATATTTTTTTCTTTATAAAGAATCAAGTCTCAGATATTTCCTTATAGCAATAGGCACTTGACTAGTGCACATGGGGCCCATTAGAATGAACTTGTGTGCTTATGAAGAGAAATTCATATGCTGGTGGAAGTAGAAAAGGACCCCATCCTGCCATGAGATGTCCCAATAACCTCTTAGGTCTAAACTCAGATGATGGACAACAGTGGAAGAATTCTTACCAGACATGAGTATGAAACACACCTAGAATAATGACCCAATCAAGACTGATTTTGACAAGTACTTCATAGTCAGATTTTCCAAGCTTATGCACTAACCACCCAACTGGCCACTATTACAAGCTCAACAGGGCACAGGGACAATGTCAGTGAGCTACTCCTGCCTCTTGCTGAGGACAGGAAGGGAAATGGCATGGAATAGTCATTGATGTCATCTTCCTCACATCTCTGGGGACATGAAAACCACCTTTTCTCTATTTTTCATCATATCCAGCCCACTAACACCTCTCTTGATAGAGTTGTCCTTCTCCCTTTGTATCTGGCCTCCTCTGTGTGCTCATGGTGAGCTGAAATTTTGTGTTGGGGAATGAAACTGCTCCAAGAAAACTCTAGACAGCAAATTCATTTCCTTGACAGGTGTTAAGATTTAATATCCCCTGTCATACATGGGGTATAAAAGGCTTGGTTTCTGCAGTCTGGATGTCCCAAAACACTGAAGTGTGAAAGCCTTTCCCAGGAATGTACCCCTAGACTGAGTCATCACTCTGCTGGAAATAGGGCTCTGTGAATATTTCACCTGCGAGGAAACAAGTTTCCTCCAGAACTGGCACATTCTTGGCCATATCACCTAATTCCAACTAAGTTTCCTGGTGGATATTATTTTATTTTTGCCTTCCTGAGTTTTTGCCTGACAGTCTACAAAATGAATAGCCATGACAGGTGATGCTATTTGAGCTGCTGGTATTGCTAGGATATGGAGGTGTAAGGCACCTCCAAGGTCCTCGGAGAAAGTTTGTGAGTTTTGTGGAGCTTATGCATCTCAAGCTCATGGCTTTTCATTTCCCTGCACCCAAGGCCCAGATAAAACTGTGACAGCAACCAGCTCAAAGCAAGAGTCTAAAAGATATGCATTTAATCTGACAGTTTAGAAAAATTTGTCCCAAGAGTGTGCTGTCGTGGCACTGCACCAAACCTAGAGTTCACACTGTCAGGCTTAGTCCTACAGAGAAGCTTCATCTTTATCCCCATTGTATGGGGTGCAAATTGAGTAATTGAAAGGCTGAGCACTTGTCTAAGGTAGTTGAAACAGTCTACGACTATACTAATGTGTTCCAATCGGGGGAGAGTTTACCCCCAGGAGACACTTGACATCATCTGGAGACAGCACTCTGGAAGGTACTACTTACATCTAGTGCCTCTGATGGTTTGAGTTTGCCACACAACCTACGCTGCACAGCGCACATCACAGAGAAAAGACTTCTCCTGAGTGGTCTCCTCAATGATATTCAGACTGAGAAATCTCAGTCTATGTAGTTGATTTCCACACTGAGAGATAGCAGTTGTGTAAAGTCTCCAATCATGGTTCCAGGTTGCACAAACAAGGAAAGAAAGAAGACAGTTTTCATTCTGTATGACTTAGTCAAGAGCCTTGTTGGAAGTGTCACATGTCCTAAGAAGTACAATATTGCTAAACCTTTTGACTGTCTGTATCTCTATGGCCATTTCAGAATAGTAAGAGCTAAAGGATGAAGATAAACTGGTCCACACCAGTCAAACCACTACAAAAGTGTTCCAGGTAAAGGTTCAAAATCCAGAAAACAGCCTGCTTTTTGGGTAACCAAAACTTTACTATAGAGACTATAGGAGGACACAAAGATCATCTTACACACTAATACACTTGTCCTTCCAAAAGAAAATCAGAGACTACACACAAAAGACTTCTACACACAAGAGTTTCTGCCCACAGAAGCTTAGCACTGCCTCATTAATGTATTCAGCCCATATTCTTACAATGGATCTCATTGTCCTCATTAAACTATGCATGATCTGTCTCCACAATTAGCTGTGGAGTGATTTTTCTTTTTCTTTCCATTTTCAATATTAAGCTCACAGAGGCAGTGAATAAATTCACTCTAGTGCTGGGCTAGTGCAATGGTAAAGTGCATGCAAGGCCTCAAGTGCAATCCCTAGTGCTCAACCAACCACTCAGTCAATAAACCTCTTTTACAACTGAAGGTTTGTGCATCGAGTTTACAGAACTTTTCTGAGAGGCAGAGGCCAGACAGAGCACAGGCATTGGGAGGGCGAAGAAGTGTCAGCATAACCCTCAGGGATCCAGCAGGGTAGTGAAGGAAATACATTAATAAACATCAGTTTAAAATAGAACGAGGATGGGTTAGAAGGGATGGGTAACAATGTTGTCAGACACCTTGTATTCATATACTGTTTTGTAGAATGGGAGCTTCTTTGTACAACTACTTAAGGATAATTATAATAATTATAATTATAAATGTTTTAAAATAATCAAACAACAACAGCAACAACAATAGAAACAGGCAGAATATGACAAAGAACCTCCACAAGAAGGAGCAAATCATAAAAAATAAAATAAAATGAAAGGGAAAAAGAACAGCCAAGCAATGACTACCTGTTCACATGAGCTCAATGATCCAGGAAAGCACACAATGTTGGCGCTTGATCTGAACTGACAAGTCAGAGAAAACAAATACTACTGGAAATGTGGCTTAGTGGTAGAGAGCTTGCCTAGTGTGCACAAAGCCCCAGATTCAATTCCTCAGTACCTCATAAACAGAAGTGGTGCTGTGGCTCAAGTGGTAGAGTGCTAGCCTTGAGCAAAAGAAGCTCAGGGACAGTACCCAGGCCCTGAGTTAAGCCCCAGGACTGGCAAAACAAAAAAAGTCAACCAATAATTAAAAGCACTGTTCATTGACACAACTCTGTCATCATTCCTATGCCCTAAGGCATTGCTTTCTTGGATTTATTGTAATAAATCATAATCTTTCTTTTCTTTTTGTGCCAGTCTTGGGGCTTGAATTCAGGGCCTAGGTGGTGTTCCTGAGTTTTTATGCTCAATATTTTTCAGTATTAACCTCACAGTGGTACCACTGAGCTATGCCTCTACCACTTGAGCTAGGCCTCCACTCTGGCAGTTTTGATGGTTAATTGGAGATAAGAGTCTCTTGGAGGGGCTGGAAAGATGGCTCAGTGGTAGAGCACTTGCCTTGCATGGATGAGGCCCTGGGTTCGATTCCTCAGCACCACATAAGCAGAAAAAACAAAAGCCGGAAGTGGTGCTGTGGCTCAAGTGGTAGAGTGCTAGCCTTGAGCTGAGGAGCTGAGGACAGCGCCCAGGCCCAGAGTTCAGGTCCCATAACCGGACCCCCCCCCCCAAAAAAAAAGTCTCTTGGACTTTCTTCTTCCAAGCTGGCTTCAAACCAATCCTCAATTCTCAGCCTCCTGTATAACTAGGATTACAAATGTGAGCCACTGGCACTTGGTTATTTTATTTTTATTTGACAAATAAAATAACATATTTGTCATGTATAGCATGTTGTTTTGAAATATGATATGCTGTGGCATGGTCAGATCTATCTTATAATCATATGCATTATCTTTCATAGTTATCAATTCTTTTTGTGTTGCAATATTTAAAATCTGTTCTCTAAGCAATTATCCAGAGTTCAGAGACATGCTGAGTGCTAGCCACTCAGGAAGTTGAGTCCTAGAGATTTCACTTCAAATCCAGGCCAAGCAAAAAGTCCTCAAGACTGTCTCCAGCAAAAAACAAAAACAAAAACAACAAAACAAAAACTGGTAGAGCACCAGTCATAAGTGAAAGGCTGAGCTGAGAAGGTCAGGTGCGTGCACGTGCGTGCGCGCTCGCACACACACACACACACACACACACACACACACACGAAAAGTTCAGCACACTGTATTAACCGTAGTCAACATGTTGTACTTTAGATCTCTTGAACTTTTCCTCCTGTCTAACTGGAAGATTGTGGCTTCCAAAGAACACATCCAAAACCCATCCATTTTGCATTGCCTTCCTTCAAATAACATGGTATTTGCTTTTATTACACATTCCCAGAGCATTCTTTTCTTTGTTATTTGACTTTAATCAAGGTATGCTTTGTGTTCAGTAAAATGTACTTATTTCAGCAGTATTGTAAGTTTTTATGTATCACATATAGGTATATATAGATATAGATATATATACACATATATATACCTATGTATAGGTTTATGTATATATATATATATATAGATATATATATATAGATATATACATCTACTTACCAGCACAATCAAGATAGAAATATTTTAATCACCTTTCAAGTACCTCCCTGCCTGTTGACATTCAATCACCCAGCCCCAGCCCCATGAAACTATTCACACGTGCCATAAAATTTGTTTTACAAATAAAATTTACAAAATAAAATTTCCACTTAAGTTAATTCCCAGACTTTGACTTTTTGAATTGACATCATAAAATTGACAACTGCAATAGAAAACTTCTATTTAAAGAATAAGAGAAAAGAAAATCCGTGCGAAACTAATAGAAACACTCCCTTTTGGGGGCAGTATCAGAGCTGGCTTCGTGAGCAGCTGTAGGAGTCACAGTCTATTATTTCCCTTTCTTCTTGTTTGTTCTCCTTGGAGATGGAGCATATCTGGAAAGCTAGATGTAAGTCTCCTTATGATCAAAATGTTCCTAAGCCAAGAACTGATGGCTCAGACCTACAATCTTACCTACTCAAGAAGCTGGATCCGACAGTCTTGGTTCAGAGACAACCTAGATAGAAACCTAGACAACCTAGATAGAAAAGTTCACTAGACTTCATATGTAATTAACCAACAAAATGGTAGATTGGAATGTAGCTCACACCAGTAGAATACCAGTTGTAAATGGACAGACCAGAGCAAGAATGCAAAGCCCTTTGATTAAGCCCAACTACTGGCATGCACACACACACACACACACACACACACACACACACACACACACCTACCACCACCACCACACCATACCATATAAAATGTTCCAATTACCTAGGATTGCCAGAAACACGTTACAATCAAAACCACTCACTATAAAGTGCTAACTGGGTACCTTACTTAGTTCTGAGTGCTCTAAATCTACCTTCTTGACAAGTAAAACACAGGCCTGAGTAGGCAAGAAGAAGAACAAGGAGAGTAGATATGCCTCTGCTACTGTAGAGAAAAGATTATCCTGAATCTAACTTCAGCTAAACCTCCAGGGGTGCATAACTGGCAAGATCAAACCAAACTGGCTCTGCATTCTATTGTGCTTTCAGAGTAGATTGTGTTTTGCAATCTCCTTAACTATCCCTAAAAATATAACATTCCAGTTAGCCTCCTGATATGCAAGCAGGGACTGGAGCCTGGAAAGATGAAAACATATTGCACCTCAACTTGACCAACCTCGTCTATATTATGGCTCCTAGCTTTTCCCAGGACCCAGACTGATCAACTCTAAAAGATCTCCCTGAGTCACAGGCACACGTAGATGCTGTAAGAGGCAGCTTGAAACAGCCAGAGAAGTCAGAGATGTCTTTCTCTGTGTCTCTGTGTCTCTTTCAGTGTTTCTCTCTATATGTCTTCTATCTCTCTCTCCTTCCTGTCTCTCATTGCTGTGTCTCTTCTCTCTTCTTCTATGTCTCTATGTCTTTCTCTGTCTCTCTTTCTCCTCCCTCTGTCTCTTTCCTTTCTATCTCTCCTCTTTCTCTCCCTTTCTCTTCTCTGCTTATTTTCCTTTACCTTTCCTCAACTTTCACCTCCCAGCAGCTGCTTGAGACCAGTCCAGCCTCCATCTACCCTAACTTTGGCCTAGAGGATCATCTGGCCCAGAAACTGGAGTTTGCTGTTGAGCTGTTTGGCTGTGGAACCAGCTGCTCAGCTGGAGAGAGAGAGCGCCTTGTCATAGAGACAGCATCTGTTTTGCCTCATGGGGAAAGGAGAAGGCTAGTTACTCTTTTTATTATGAGAACACTAAGCTGTGCCAAGGAAATTATTCCAATGCAGGGGAATTTTACAAGCTGTATTTCTTCCCCTCCCCACTCCCTTCTGCTTCTGCTCAGACTTCTCCCTCCCTGCTTACAGTGTCTTTGCAAGAGTGTGCAGATGCCATCCTCTAGCCTGGTAGTCCTGAAGGGGAATGAAAAAATGCATTCAATTTCACCAATTATGTTCTAGGATTTTTTCAAAACAAATTCATCTTAGTTTCAAGAGGCTTTCAAGCAGGAATCCAGATCAGTCTGATCTATTACCAGATTCATTCCTTAGTTCCTTTCCTGGAATCATAATAAGCAATGAAGCAGAATAAGAAGCCAGCTTGCTGATTAGCAAAATCCCCAACATTATCCCCTTACATTTCCTTAAAGCTTTCAGCCAGATAGATAAATAGACAGACAGACAGACAGACAGGATAAGATAGGATAGGATGGGATAGGATAAGATAGGATAGGGTAGGACAGGACAGGACAGGACAAGACAGGACAGGATAGGATAGAGCAAGCCATGGTCACTGCTAACAAAGGTTGAAACACTCATCTCTAGTTCATTAAATCAAGCATATGTTTTGATCTCTCCAAAATCAAATACTATATTAGGAAAGGAACGGGAAGTTTCAAAGAGCATGTAGGATATTTTCATTTGGCAGGTGAGCAAAATGAAATGACTCATCCTATATCATAGGCCCAGTAAGAGAATTAGACTACCAGAAATCAGACTACCAATAAAGTCAGATACAGTCAGCCCCCAAGTTTACAGTGGTTGACTATAAGTAAAAAGGAAAGCCATGAAACCTATATTTCTCTGAGACTGGCTTGCTTTGCTTAATACGATTTTTTCCAGGTATTTCCATTTCCTTATGAATGGGGCAATGTCATTCTTTCTGAAGGAAGCATAGAACTTAATTGTGTATATATACCACATCTTCTTGATCTATTCATCTATTGAGAAGCATCTGGGTTGGTTCCATATCTTAGCTATGATAAATAATGCTGCTGCAATGAACATGGTAGTGCTGGTAGCTTTATTATGACCTTGTTTATGGTCATTTGGGTAAATGCTCAGGAATGGGAATGCTGGGTCATAGGAATGCTCTATATTTAGTGTTTTGAGGAACTTCCATACTGCTTTCCAGAGCGGTTGAACAAACTTACACTCCCACCAATAGTGTAGTAGCATTTGCTTTCAACCACATCCCCACTAGCATCTGTTGTTAATAGATTTCTTTTTTTTTTAAATTTTATTTTATTTTATTTGAGAACATACTGTACAGAGGGGTTACAATTACATGGGCAGGATAATGCATACATTTCTTACCAAGCATTGCAGCCTCCTCCTTTGTTTACCCTTCACCTCCCTTCCCAGCCTCCCCCCTCCCCCCCACCCACACTGACATTGTAAAGCTCGTTTTTGACATGACATTTTGTACTTCTCATTGTTGCAACAGGTCCACCTGAATCCTTAAACGACTTGTTTGTCCCCATCTCCTCCACAAGTTATACTGACATCAAATATAGTGAAAGGGGGGTTACACTGTGGGGGAGGGACATACAAAGCAACAAAGAAATAATCTTATAAATGCGTTAGAAACACATGCATGAAAGAAAAAAAAACATTAAAATACATATTTAAGGGTTCGTTTTCCTAACATCACATTATCTGAACTTTTCCGCTTGACTCATACATATACTAGATATTGCAAATAAGGGAAACCATGGAACCTATGTTTCTTTGGGCCTGGCTTACTTCACTTAATATAATTTTTTCCAAGCCTTTCCATTTCCTAACAAATGGGGAAATGTCATTCTTTCTGATGGAGGCATACCATAGTTAAGATATGGAACCAACCCAGATGCCCCTCAGTAGATGAATGGATCAAGAAAATGTGGTATATATACACAATGGAATTCTATGCCTCCATCAGAAAGAATGTTGTTAATAGATTTCTTGATAATGGCCATTCTAACTGGGGTAAGGTGGAATCTTAATAATATTCTTTGATGGAGATCACAAGAGCCCAATGTCTAAGTGCATATGACCATATATAAGGAAGCATATCAAAATAAACTACGAGAATTGGAAACAAGAGGTTCTTTTTTTGGGGGGGGGGGTCCGGTTGTAGGGCCTGAACTCTGGGCCTGGTCGCTGTCCCTCAGCTTTTCAGCTCAAGGCTAGCTAGCACTCTACCACTTGAGCCACAGCGCCAATTCCAGCTTTTTTCTTTTTGCTTATGTGGTGCTGAGGAGTCAAACCCAGGGCCTCAGTCATGCAAGGCAAGCACTCTACCACTTTCCCAGCCCCAAACAAGAGGCTCTTATTGTGTTCTGTATGCAGTTATTTCTTTTAATCTTTCTGTTTTAGTTTTCTATACCCTTTGTCTTGTATATAAGCTAATCCGATTTGTGAAAGGGAGAGGGAATCACAGGGACAGCATGACAAAGTTTGAACTAAAGGAACAACGATACTCACTAGACACTACATTGGAAATGAACTGTTCAACTTGGGGGAAGAGGAGTGGGGAATGTTAAACAGGAGAAAATGAGGGAAGAGGCAACAGTGTTTAAAAAGAAATGTACTCATTACCCTACTTATGCAACTGTAACCCCCTGTTCATCACCTTTACAATAAATTTTTTAATAAAAATAAAAAACAAAAGTCAAACCAAATAGACAAAAGCAAATGGAGAACAATTCTTTTCTACGACTATGAGTCCATCCAAAAGAAATCATCGGAATGGTGACACAAAACTCCCTACTGAACAGAGGCTAGATTTTGCTTTCTAGAAGAGGGGAAACAGATGTGTTGCATAAATTATTGGTGAAGTGCTTTAGTTGGTAGTTTGAGATAATCAATTGTTATCCAGTAAGTATTTTAAAATGGTGCATTGTAACATGTAGAAGATTTTAAAGTATTCCTTAATTAATTGATTTGGCACCGAGGATTAAAACCCAGGGCCCATGCATGCTAAACAGGGGCACTACCAGATATACACCTCTAACTCCTAAACTATTCCATTGTAAACAACTGACAATTTCTTTATTCAAAAAAGAAGTGAGGGGCTGGGAAGGTGGCTCAATGGTAGAGTGCTTGCCTTGCATTCATGAGGCCCTGGGTTCGATTCCTCAGCACCACATAAGCAGAAAAAGCCAGAAGTGATGCTGTGGCTCAAGTGGTAGAATGCTAGCCTTGAGGTGAAGAGCTGAGGGACAGTGCACAGGCCCAGAGTTCAGACCCCATGACTGAAAAAAAAAAAAGAAGAAGAAGTGAGGATGGGAAAATTCCATCATTATACAAATGAAGCATCTCTACATACTAGCTTGCTGTAAGTATTTGCAATACTTTCTGGTTTATATTTCAAAACTCTTAAGGGAGAAAATAAATACATCTTATAGATTCTAAGGCCCTTGTTTTTCATGCATCCATTCATTCCATTCAGCAAACACTTTCTTGGTGCCTAATATGTACAGAGAATTCTCTAAATTATGTAGGGTGAGATCTATGTTATCCTATTTTTTTGGTGGAGCTTTTGATCGACTATCTTATGCTATGCTTTTGATTCTGAACCCAGGACCTGTATCTCAATCTCATAGCTATTCTTTGAGCCCTGGTAGTAAAAATTTTCTGACACTGCAGAGCTGAATTCCACTGTACTTTCTGACCTATGTCAAAAATTTTCCACTCTTGAACTTGGCCTCATGGAGCCTGAGTCCTGGTTCAGCGCTTACATGGTTTCTAACAGCCTTGTATCTCACCATCCTTCTACATGCAAAAAACACTTGTTACTCTACCTACATCACATATTTCTAATTTAAAAGTGAAAATAAGGAGATGAAGCATGTGTTTATGTTTACATGTAGGTGCATTCATGGGTATACAGACAAGGAAGTGGAGCAGCCAAGTTTGAATCCTAATTCCTTGAATTCTATTTGCAATTTTTTTTTTTCTCCTCCACATCTATTTGGTAGTATGGGCATTTATATTTTTGCTTTTTTTTTCATTCATTTCCAAATCCTCCAAATTTTCAGGTTTGAGAATAGTGAACAAGGTGAAAGGCAGAGAGTAGAAGCAGAAAAACAGGAGGACGTGAAGATGAAAGAGAGGATTAAGAAACAAGAGCCAAAGAGGATGGAGTTCGTCCTTGATAATTGCCTGTATGTCAGTGGGGAAACTGAAGGCCTGAATGATAAATTTTCAAGAATTAAAGTTCTGGGTCATGATTAATGTGGGATTCAATTCACCCACTCACCTCCCTAGCTTGAAGAAACGTTGGAAGGTGGAACTTGGTGGCAATATACATTCTGGAGGTTTGGAAGTCAAATCTTACCTGCCTTGATATGATGGGATATAAAATCAAAACTTTTAAAAATTTGATAAGTCTTGGCTTGTTTACCTGTGAGATCTCAGGCCTGGAAGATAACCAAGAAAGTATTTTTGAGCTGTTGCAGCAAATTACATCATTTAGGAGTATTTGATCAAAATGGTAGCAGACTTGGAGAAAGAGGAAGAGGTTGGAGATGATGATTGTTAGGTTTTTAAAGAGGCTGCCGAGTAAGAACAACACCACACACGTGGTAGTCAGGTAAGGGGTAGGTTTATTCAGAAGACCAGCTGGCACAAAGCCAAATTGGCACTCCACGGCGCTGGCAAAGAGAGCGTCTGGCCACCGGCCATGCCTTATCTAGGGGAGGGGAGAGGTCAGGTGTGGCCAGGTAAAGGGAGGTGGGACCAGGTGGGAGAAAGGTGTGACCTCAGCGGATGCAGATGTGACCTCTTCCAAGTGTGCCAGTTGCCTAGGCAATGCAGGTACTGGGCAGAGACTTGGCTGCAAGTACAGAGTCTGCTGGCCAACCAGGAGCAGACCTTACAATGATGAAGAAGAGGAAACTGGTCTGCCTGAGTAATAGGAGGAGGAGAAGGAGGAGGAAGAAGAAGAAAAGAAGAGGAAGGTGAAGCAGGTCCAGAATTGGGAGAGAAGTGGGCCTTTCATATTTAATGAAAGAAGAACTTTAGAATAAAAAGATGACGATGACTATTGAAGAAGGGGAAAAAGAAGAGGAGGGGGAAAAAATAAAATCTTCAGGAGAGAAGAGAAAGTGAGATGTTGAAGATGGCATAGAGGAAGAAGATGAGCATATGGTTCTAAGATCAGATTCCCTAGATCCCCTGGTATTCCACAGAGTGTCCATATCTTTGTTTTTTTCATAGTTCTCCTTACCAGAAGTTAATGTATAACTTTTATGAGAAATGTGTGCTTTTACTACTTTTGTCTTTGCATTCCAATTAATGTTTACCAATTTGTTTATAAATGTATACTGAGAAAAGATTTTTATTAGCCCCTCCATTGTGAAATTATCTAGCACTGTATTTGGAATCTTATTTTCCTAATTGAGATTTATGTATCAGATATTTTTGTTCTATAATTAAAACATAATCACTCTTACCTAGGTATTGTTCAAAGCATTTCATTTATAAAGTTTCAAGTATTTTATACATCAACTGAAATTACAGTTAGCTGTAATATGAAAGAAAATGGCCTCTTGAAGGATGTTAATTATGCTTTAGAGGTGATTCAGAGATTTTATTTTAGTTTGAAAGTCAGTGGGTTTTTTTTTCTTTTTTGGCTGAATTTCAGGGCTGCTTTGTCACAAATAAATTGGAAAGTAGAAGCAGTAGTTCTGTTCAGTAGTATTGTTCAAGGATTTGGACATAATATAGCAGTAATACAGTTAGGGCTATATAGATCAGGTTTATATGGTAACTGATGAGAGAGATGATTTATACTAAGTTCAGAGACATGAAGGTATGCCCTTTCTTCAGGCTGAGGATCATTACATGCTAATGATTATTATTTTGTTTTAACAATGAATGCTGGCTGGGCATTGGTGGTTCACACCTGTAATCAATCCTAGCTACTCAGGAGGCTGAGATCTGATGATTGCAGTACAAAGCCGACCCAGGCAGGGAAAGTCCATGAGACACTTATTTCCAATTAACCATCAGAAAACTGGAAGTAATGCTGTGGCTCAATGTGGTAGAATGTTAAGCCTTGAGTCAAAAAAAAGCTCAGGGACAACGCTCAAGCCCTGAGTTCAACCCTCATGATCAGTAAGAACTCTTTCTAACCACCATCCCTTATAGATTCATTTTGTCTCTTTCTACCCCAAAGAAAGAAGTGTGTGGCTATCCAAAAAATCTTTAGTCTTATCCCTTAACTATATCTTCAGATCTGTCTAAATTTTAAACAAAATGTAAGGAATAGAGTATTTTCTAAGGTATAACCATTATTAATAATATGTTTTTATACAACAGGATGTGCTTACCATAAATCTTTCTTGGATAACAACATGTAAGATTGTATCAGGATAAAGAAAGAAAAGTAGGGAACAGTTCTGCGAATAGTGTCAGTGTTTCTCCACTCAGAAAGACTACCTATTGAGAGTTAAGTCAAAGTATTAAGTTGGTTTCCCAAATGACTTGGAAACTAATCTTGAAAAGTATTTAAAACGTTTCTGAGTGAAAAACTTTTATTTCCTGCCTATACTTTTCAAGCATTATCAGATTCAGCATTTACTTAAAATATAGTAGGCAGTTGGAAGAATATTTGAAACTAAATCAATATTAAAACTGAGATGTATTTTCTAACAATTACCTATTAAAATAGAACAGTATTTGGGATAATATGTGTGCTTCTTTTGTGACTACTAACTAAAATGTAAGAGTGGAGAAGTCTAATCCCCTTTGTCATGGAGACTACATGTTCAACCTGTGCCCTCTTTTTTGTATGTTTATAAACTTCTTAAAAGTATCAGCAATTTAACTGAAGTTCTGTTTGTCTACTGAGACACAAATTGCTTAGTGTTGCTGTTACATTTTTTTCTGTTTAAAATGTATGATTTCGTGGTTTAAAATAAAAATTATGAAGTTTGTGGAGAAACCAAGAAGGCTGTATAATAGACTGAAATAAAACACTTGAGATAAACTTAGTGGAGAAATTGGAATCTCCAAAAGCATAACATTTCCTCCTAACTTTCACAGCTGAGATTCTTGTGTCTCTAAAAATTCTCGTGGCTCACTCTGCTAGTTTTTAAGCTCAACTCTGCTTATTTTAAAAGTAAAATCTGTATTTTGGCTTTCTTATCAATTAAGTTAGTGAGAAATCCAAATTAGAGTCCTTTGGTTTAAAGAAAGTATTTACCACCACCACCCCATGCCTTCATAGTAACAAAAGTATATTTTGTACAGATTTGGGTCCTGTTTTAATGCTCTTTGTAAGGCACTATGTGCATAGTACGTTAGCCAGAAGTAAACACAAAATAATTAAATCCTTGAGAGTAGGCTTGTTCTTCATCTATCCACTGTGCTTTTTCTGACATGACTTATATAAGAGAGTACTGTTCCTATTTTGTTTCAGTTGGGTTGCACCATGCAAACATTTTTTTTTATTTGATTTTTTTTTATTTTCCTTGACTCCTCAACTACTTTGGCTTAGCAATGATAAGCTTATACCAAGCTAAGTACACCGAAAGGAACTACATGGGTGTTTAACTGGCCAATGAGGACAATGTTTATTTTGTTCTTGTTGTTTGTTTGTTGTTGTTGTTGTTTCATACTTTTAACATAACCAACACCTATTCAAAGTGCAGCTCCATACTCCAGAGACCCAGAAGAACCACCCATTTTCCATGCTATGTCATCTATCTTTCAGCCTACCCAGAGACAGTAGCTGAAAAAGATTTATTAGGTCACGAGGAAGTACCTTCTTAGAAAAGCTGGCATTTTTTGCAACTTTCCTGCTTATTATGCATTAAAATAAAGCTTTGGGCAAGAAACAAATGTCACAAAATACCCTTGACTGGTAAGTCTTCCTCTATCCAGAGTTCATTGTCACCCACATGGACCCATTAACCCAAGAAGCGGTGAAGAAGAAAAAACACATCCATTTCCCCCAGTCCTTGAATTGTGGTGAGCCAAATGGTATCTTTCAGGTCCTTTCTGTGTTGGTTAGGCCCTCCCTTTATTCTCAGGCCCCCTAAGCTGTGATACTCCTTCTTGTGCTACTGTGTCTCTAAGTGATGACAACCACATAGCACTGTGTCCAGGCATTATGCTTCCTCTGAAGCTAGGATAAAAAGCATAAGCCACAAGTTCTAGCCAGTGGTTGCGATGAAGTCTCGCAGAATTTTATGCCCAAGCTAACCTCAAACCATGTTTCCCCAGCTCTGTCTCCCAAGGATTATGGGTGTGAGCCACCACGTCTGATTTACTGCTGTTTTTTAAAGTAATAGAAAATGTCAATTTTCTCTTCCTCAAAATATCTTTCCATCGTGGAAGGATTGATGGTTGTTATAAAAACCAAATTATATTATACACAATGTTTAAAGTGCCTGGCTTTTTTGTATGACTCAAGGACAGATTATAGTATGATTTCCAAAAACAACTTATTATATAAGGATGTGAGTTTTTTATGTCCATAATGCTTTTTTAAAAAGATCTATGAGAAGAAATCTCTCAGGACCTGCAGTTATCTCTCAATGTCCTGGGCAAAGTTCTACACCTTTCAGGCACACCAAAATCCAAGAATGCTCAAGTTCTCTATGCAAAATGTCACAATGTCTGCACACAAGCTATAGACATTTTCCCATATACATTAAGTCATTTGTAGAATACTGTTATGTGAATAATTGTTCTGCTGTACTATATATAGCAGAATAATAACATGAGGAAACTATACATTTTCAGTACAGATGGAATTTTGAAGAATTCTTAATCCATGTTTGTTTGAATTCATAAGTACAGTATCCACGGATATAGAGACTACCCCCCACAGACACTCAATAGACAAGATACATAAACCATAGAATGAAAGATTTCCAAAGTTATTAAAGGCAAATGCTCAATTATACCAGTAGAAGTCTTCTGTGGAAAGTAAAGTTTGATGTGTGCTTTCATACAAGTCGTTCTTGGACAGGAATGTAGCAAAGAATCCTTGGCATGGCCCTAGCTTTGTTAGCTCACAAGCTACATCTCCCCACTGAGCTTCTGATCTTGTAAGTGACTGTACAACAACAGCATAATCTCTAATGTCTATCAGAATCTTGAGTCTACATGTACTCAAGATTTTGAGTTGAGGTCAATAGCTGACATGTGAGGTCTGATAAGGTGTGATGACACATTCTTGAGAGGAAAATAAAGACATCCAAAATTATCTTATCAAAGCAAAACATTCATCACTCATGAGGTAATCTACATCTCTGGAATTATTTCAAGGCTGCATTACACTGGCACAGAACTGGCACAAATCAGGTTTTAAGAGACCTGGCTTTTCAAAAAAACATACAGAAAGCCAAGGCAGCTGCCTCTGGTTATCTGTTCTTTTCTAACTGTTGCCCAAAGCAAGTATATGGTTCCCTTCTGGCATAGACCCCTAAAGAATCCTTCCATACAGCTCAGTGTAAACAGTACACTGGAGATATAGTCTCATCTCTCTTCCAAGTGTAAACTTTGCATAAAGGATGATTAGCTATGCCCAGTGTTGTAATTGTAGCTATTCAGGAGACTGAGATATGAGGATCATGATTTGAAGCCAGCCTGGCCAAAAAAGTCCATGAGACTCACATCTCCAATTAGCCAGGAAAAAAATCCCAAAGTGGAGGTGTGGCTGATGTGGCAGAACACCATACAAGAGCAGAAAAGCTAAGAGAGAGCTCCTTGGCACTGAGTTCAAGCCCCAATTTGGGCATAACAAAAAAGAAAAAAGTACCACTGACTAGGAGAGAGACCAATTTCTGCTGTGACTATTAAAATGTATACTCATTGTCATATCCCTAATTTGGAAAATATAAACACTTCCAGAATTTAAACTAGCTCTGTAGGGTTAAAAGAAATAAAATCTTTATATTAAATTACAGCAAGAATTTGCCATTTAAAAAAATTCATCATTTGCAAAATAGTAAAAAAAAAAAAAAACCAGTTTGACTAAGGCTGTATGTTTAAAGATCATCATGCAAAGATATGGCCTAGCCTTTGAGAAGATTGATAGACTTGCCTAGTTATCTATAAATAACTAAAATGTCAGAATTGGAGGCATGACTCAGGCAGTAGAGCACCAGCCAATAAGTGAAATCAAGCATCAGATAAGAAGTTGGAGTTTCAGCCTCAGTAAAGAGAGAGAAAGAGAGAGAGAGAGAGAAAGAAGGAAGGAAGGAAGGGAAGGAAGGAGGGAAGGAAGGAGGGAAGGAAGGAAGGAAAGAAGGAAGGAAGGAAGGAGGGAAGGAAGGAAGGAAGGAAGGAAGGAAGGAAGGAAGGAAGGAAGGAAGGAAGGAAGGAAGGAAGGAAGGAAGGAAGGAAGGAAAAGAAAGAATCAAAACATCCAAGTGATATAAAACAACTAAGTATCAGGAAGATATAAGGAGGCATATGAAGAAAGAAAGCATTTAACTGGCTGATTATCCTTTGAAATAATCTCTAAGTAATAAGTGCCAAATGTTGCAAGTACATTTCCCAAATATAACAGTTAAAGAGTTATTTTTCCTCAGGGTTACAAAAAGGGTAAAATCCTTCATTAAAACTTCCACTGGGCAATGAGAAAAGTGTGGCTGAAATTAGGAAAGCAACTCCATTTGTAATAGCCCCACAAAAAATAAAATACCTAGGAATTAACTTAACTAAAGAAGTGAAGGACCTCTATGAAGAAAACTTTAAAATCATGAAAAAGGAAATCAACACAGAACTTAAAAAATGGCAAAACCTCCCATGCTCCTGGATTGGAAAGATTAACATCGTGAAAATGGCAATACTTCCCAAGGCTATCCACAAATTCAACGCAATACCTATCAAAATTCCACCCTCATTCTTCAAGGAAATAGAAGAGGCAATCCAAAAATTCATATGGAACAATAAAAGACCCCGAATAGCAAAAACGCTCCTCAACGGAAAGAACACTGCTGGAGGAATATCAATACCAAATTTCAAACTCTACTATAAAGCCATAGTAATCAAAACAGCTTGGTATTGGCATAAGAACAGACTTCAGGACCAATGGAATAGAATTGAAAACCCAGAAATGAACCTACAGACCTATAGCCATCTAATCTTCGATAAGGGAGCTAAAACAATAGAATGGAAGAAAGACAGCCTCTTCAGTAAATGGTGCTGGCAAAATTGGTTAACTACATGTAGAAAACTAAAGCTAGATCCTTATATATCACCCTGCACCAGAATCAACTCCAAATGGATCAAAGACCTTGAACTCAAAGCAGACACTCTGAAAACATTACAGGATGGAATAGGAGAAACCCTAGGTCTCCTTGGCTCAGGCCGAAATTTTCTGAATAGAGACCTGGAAACACAACAAATCAAAGAAAGGTTGGACAAATGGGATTGCATAAAGTTGCAGAGCTTCTGCAGGGCAAATGACATAGCTAGCAAGATCAATAGAAAGCCCACGGATTGGGAGAAGATCTTTACTAGCCATACAACGGACAAGGGTCTCATATCTAAAATATACTTGGAACTCAAAAATTTAAACCCCCCAACAACAAATCCTCAAAGAAACAACTGCCCAATAAATAAGTGGGCGAAAGACTTAAAGAGAAACTTCTCTGAAGAAGAAAGAAGGATGGCCAATAGACACATGAAGAAATGTTCAACATCCCTAGCCATAAAAGAAATGCAAATCAAAACAACATTGAGATACCACCTCACCCCAGTTAGAACAGCAAAAATCAAGAACTCTAACAACAACAGATGCTGGAGGGGATGTGGACAGAAAGGAACCTTACTTCATTGTTGGTGGGAATGTAAACTTGTTCAACCACTTTGGAAAGCAGTATGGAGGTTCCTCAAAAGACTTCACATAGAACTCCCCTATGACCCAGCAATCCCACTTTTGGGCATTTACCCAAATGTTTACAAACAAGACCACACTAAAGCTACCAGCACAACTATGTTTATTGCAGCATTATTTACCATAGCTAAGATATGGAACCAACCCAGATGCCCCTCAGTAGATGAATGGATCAAGAAAATGTGGTATATATACACAATGGAATTCTATGCCTCCATCAGAAAGAATGACATTTCCCCATTTGTTAGGAAATGGAAAGGCTTGGAAAAAATTATATTAAGTGAAGTAAGCCAGGCCCAAAGAAACATAGGTCCCATGGTTTCCCTTATTTGCAATATCTAGTATAGGTATGAGTCAAGCGGAAAAAGTCAGATAATGTGATGTTAGGAAAACGAAACCTCAAATATGTATTTTAATGTTTTTGTTTCTTTCATGCATGTGTTTCTAACACATTTATAAGATTATTTCTTTGTTGCTTTGTATGTCCCTCCCCCACAGTGTAACCCCCCGCTTTCACTATATTTGATGTCAGTATAACATGTGGAGGAGATGGGGACAAACAAGTCGTTTAAGGATTCAGGTGGACCTGTTGCAACAATGAGAAGTACAAAATGTCATGTCAAAACCAGCTTTACAATGTCGGTGGGGGGGGGGGGGGTTGGGGGGGTATGATTGGGTGGGAGGGAGGGGGGAGGCTGGGAAGGGAGGTGAAGGGTAAACAAAGGAGGAGGCTGCAATGCTTGGTAAGAAATGTATGCATTATCCTGCCCATGTAATTGTAACCCCTCTGTACAGTATGTTCTCAAATAAAATAAAATTAAATTAAAAAAAAAAAGAAAATGTGGTATATATACACAATGGAATTCTATGCCTCCATCAGAAAGAATGACATTTCCCCATTTGTTAGGAAATGGAAAAGCTTGGAAAAAATTATATTAAGCTAAGTAAGCCAGGCCCAAAGAAACATAGGTCCCATGGTTTCCCATATTTGCAATATCTAGTATATGTATGAGTCAAGCGGAAAAGGTCAGATAATGTGATGTTAGGAAAACGAACCCTTAAATATGTATTTTAATCTTTTTTTTTCTTTCATGCATGTGTTTCTAACGCATTTATAAGATTATTTCTTTGTTGCTTTGTATGTCCCTCCCCCACAGTGTAACCCCCGCTTTCACTATATTTGATGTCAGTATAACTTGTGGAGGAGATGGGGACAAACAAGTCGTTTAAGGATTCAGGTGGACCTGTTGCAACAATGAGAAGTACAAAATGTCATGTCAAAACCGAGCTTTACAATGTCGGTGTGGCGGTGGGGAGGGGGGGGAAAGGATTGGGTGAGGGGGAGGGGGGAGGCTGGGAAGGGAGGTGAAGGGTAAACAAAGGAGGAGGCTGCAATGCTTGGTAAGAAATGTATGCATTATCCTGCCCATGTAATTGTAACCCCTCTGTACAGTATGTTCTCAAATAAAATAAAATAAAATTTAAAAAAAACTTCCACTGGGTGAGCTCTTAAGGCTTCACCCTAATTGACAACTTGCCTAACCTTAGGTTATATAGCATTTTACAATTCTCAAAGACACTGTCCTGGAACCTCAAGTCTTCCAAGAAGCTTGCTAGCCAATCTGCCTACAGGTCAGGATGATATTCTGAGATACTGGAGCCTCTTCTATAGCATTTGTAAATGGATGCAGAGTCTTTGGCCTCTGGCAGGGATCACTTCCCACAGTAGGAATCTCATTTTTCCCCAAAAAGTTCATTCCCTATTGATGACTTTCTTACCTTGCAATAATCTTGCAGATATTTTACCTTTACCACAAGGCACTATATAAATCATACATCTGAAAGAGTTAGAAGAGTGGTTTTGCTAGTTGGTATAAATTTGGTCTCAACTTGCACCATTTTAAAAAACATTAGAATATTATCAAAATTTAAGTATTGCTCATGGAATCATGGATTACTACTTCTGGGCTGGGAAGGTGGCTCAGTGGTAGAGCGCTTGCCTTGCATGCCTGAGGCCCTGGGTTCGATTCCTCAGCACCACATAAGCAGAAAAAGCCGGAAGTGGCACTATGGCTCAAGTGGTAGAGTGCTAGCCTTGAGCTGAAGAGCTGAGGGACAGCGCCCAGGCCCAGAGTTCAGGCCCCCACAACCGGCCAAAAAAAAAAAAAAAAAAGGATTACTACTTCTATGTTGAAGAACTTGCCTCCCTCTTCTTGGCCCTATCATTTTATGTATCTAAAGATGGACTATGAAGGATTGACCCCTCCCCACCCTATTGTCCCAGGCCCATACAGACACCAGGCAAAATCCCAGGTATGTGTGAACTGCAGGCAGGGCAATCCACCTAAGCCCAGCTGTAAACATCCCATTGTGGGCCCAACTGAAAGGCCCCCACCCTCCCTGACCTAGTGGCTTTTTCATTAACCTCTGCCTCCTTGCTTGGACCTCCTGTAAAAACCCAGCTCCTGTCCCAAAGGCACAACCTCCAAACCCGCGGGAAGGTCTGCGCCCCTCGCTGTTCCTCAATAAACAGTCTGCGCCTGTGGATGATCGAGTCTGGCCTATTCCTTTTCTGTTCTCCTCCATTTTCCTAACACATGTAGATGAGAAAATGAGCTATAACCCATGCCATGTGATATCCTACATCTCTCAACTGATGAATAATTCAGCTGAAAACAAAACTCAGATCTTCTGCTTCCTAGTAATTCTATTCAATAACATTTCACAGTCAACCAAAGGACCTCCAACTCTTTTGTAAGACAATAATCATGTCTCAATACCTGTGGCAAACAAAACCCAGGCCCCACAGATTAAATGAAAGGTTGTTCAAGCTCTTCATATAAAATGGTGTCGAATTTGTATAGAACCTATACATCTTCCATGCACTTCAAATTATCTGGATTATTTACAGCACTAAATGCCATGTAAATAGCTCAGTCATGAATCACTGGCCCAACATGCATAAGGCACCAGGTTGGATCTCCAACACCACAAAACAAAATAAGCGAACACACAAACAAAAAAGCCTGTTCTCTGATAGAGTATAAGTTCTAGGGAACTAGTTGTAACACTATTTGTTATTTATGAAAATAATAATAAAATAAAAACATCTTTACTCATCAGTACAGATACATTATTTTTCTTTTCTGTTTATTTTTCCAGTCCAACTTGATTGAATGTGAGGATGCAGAGGGCCGACTTTGAATGCACCAAATAAGGAAATTAGACATAACCAATGTGGTCTTTCTCCATGTTTGTGCAACCAGAAGTGACAAGTATTTTTTGAAGCCTAACCCTCAAGGTTTATTTCTGAGAAGAAACAAATCTAAATATTTCTAAAGAACGCAGACTAAGTTGGGTTTAGAATTTTATTTGGGGCTAAATGCATCCCTTGCATACAAGAACTACTAGAATGTCATGGAAATGCACCTACTTGAAAGCAAAAAAAAAAAAAATAATGTCTCTGAGATCCTTATCAATTCCTAGAACTTTTGATCCTATTTGTGTTTTGTTTTGTCAGTTATGGGACTTGAATTCTGGGCGTGGACAATGTCCCTCAGCTCATCAGCTCAAAGTGAGCACTCTACCACTTGAGCCACAGCTCCACTTCTGGTTTTCTGAGTGGTTTATTGGAGATAAGAGTCTCACAGAGTTTCTTGCCTTGGCTGGCATTGAGCTGTGATCCTCAGATCTCAGCCTCCTGAGTAGCTAGAATTACAGGCGTGAGCCACCGGTGCCCAGCCTATTCATGTTTTTTAATCTGCATGGATGTCAGAAGCAGAAAGGCTACACTTAGTTCTCAAAGATTCTTCATTTGAAACTAAAACTTCTTGCTTTATCTATTACTTAGGAGTTTAAATTTGTGTACTAACTGGCAACATAAGGAATTAGCCTATCTGAATCACAAATAAATAAAGCCATGAACAAAAGTTTAACAATTTTCTGAGTTGCACTTCATTTGTGCCCACAATGATTGCAGAAATTTCCTCCCAAGGAACTTTGCCATTAATTATCAAATTACTTTAAATTGGCAGCATTTTCAATGACACTATATTGTTCTGTGTCTCATACATCAGCAGGTGCTCACATTACTCAGAGGTTTTGAGTCATAGTAAAGTTAACTATAATAGCCTTAATTATTTCTCTTCAACAATAAAAATGGACCCTGAAAAACACCATAGGAGGGGATTAATGTTTGGCACATGAATAAAAATGAATAGTGATCTTTTATTTTTACTCTGCTGCATTAAATCAAACAATTGAACCCAAATGTTTCAGGTTCAATTTGTATTTGTAATTGTGGTCTAAGTGACTTAATTTTTAATTATATATAAGGTGTTCAATGTTCATTCCTTGAATTGTTATGTGCAATTTTTCTTTTCTACCTGCAGTTCCTTTAGTTAAGCTTCCTTTTCTTTTGACAGGGATTATTTGAATTCCTGACAATACAACAGATCCACATAGCTTCCTCGGTTTTACTGGTACAATTGTAAAATGAAAAATAGATAGTTTATCTCCAGCTTACCTCTGGAGATGAAGATAATAACAATTTTCTACAGTGAGAAAATAGCTTGAGAATAGTATATGGTTGTCCCCTTCTATCTCTCCTTATTTAGGTAAGGATCAGCTGTGTTTAACATCTGACACAATTATCTAGGTGTAGTGTGACAGGGAGCAATTTATACCTTCCCCAAAGGAAAATGTATAAACTCTTCCTTGCCCTAATGCAGAGGGTAATCCAGCAGGAAGCCTACAGCCATGCTGGAAAGGCTGGCAGAAAGCTGCCATCTCTCTGAACTGTAGTGTAATTTTCCAGTCAGATTCAACTGGTGTATCAGAGCCTGAACAACAGCTTGTTTATAAACTCAACTCCCATCTGGATGAAAGCCAACTTCAAATGGAAAATCATATGTCCCAGTAGGAAGTCCTACAGGGCACTGACATTAAGATCTAAAGATACCTTGAGCAGAATGGGAAATGCCAATAATAATAAGAGCAGTGTGGTAGCAGTAGTTAACAACAAGCACAAAGGAAAAGAAAAGACCATTACTTGGAAATTCTTGCTAGGGCTGTGATCAAAGAACACATTCATCCCGTTTCCTCCATGACTATGGTTTGCAGAACTTGAGCCTCCTCACCTTTCTCCTGAATACAGACTGTGTTGCTTGCAAGAAAACCTGCCAAATTTGCTCACAGAAAAGAAAAAGTGTCATTTATAAAATTCCTAATGTAAAAATAAACTTCCACTTGCTATTGGAAGTCATGAAAAAAAAACTGGAGACAATACGGTACTGGGGAAAGACGAAATGCATCGAAACAGCCTCTCATTATTTGGTGTTGAATCTCAAGTACATAATCACATGACCTATCCAGGATCATACCTCTTTTAGCTCAGGATCTTATGTCTACATTCAGAATCTCATCCCTTTATTCAGCCCCAGCTCTGACTGGTTAGAACCCCGTAATGTCAGACAAGATACTTAAATTTAGACTTGCTCATCTCTACACTAGAAATTATAGCAAACAGTTGTCAAGATGGCTGAGATATACTATGAACTCTAATGGTTAAGTAAATCATAGGACATTCAGGAAAAGAATACTGTGTAGCTATTACCAATCACGTTGTCAAAGAGGAATTGAATGGAAAAGCTATTCATCATCCATTAAGTGGAAAAACACAAGTGAATAGCAGTACCTTCTCTAGCGCTTCTGTTTGTCATGGAGAAAGGGCAGCCCTGACCGTCCAACTCCTCCTCCTCTCCCAGCTGTTCAGGTAGCCCTCTTGTGGCCTCCTAGCTACCATCTCAACTCATTAATGCTACTCTTGCCCAGGTTTTCTACTACATTAACAATATAAAGAAGGAGGAACAGAGCAGACTTACCTTCTAGCTTACTTTCTAAGATTTCAACTGTATAACCTGTTACCTGGGTGAATGATGACTGATGAGCACCAAAGCCCTCTAGGTAGAACATCCGTTTCTTTAGCATTGTGAGACAAATGTTTATTCATTGAGCCAAAATTGTGCAAAGGATGCAGAGATAGAAAAGACAACATAGGTTTCCAAGCAGACCTTGTGATAACAACATGATCCCCAGGCAACCAGAGCGTTGAAAAAAGTATTGAATAGCTCTCTGCAGAAGCAAGAAAATCTTCTCAGAGGAAGTGCTACCCAAGGACTCAGAAAAGCCAGGAAGGAAGCAGGGTGTCAGTGGCTCATGCCTGTAATCCTAGCTACTCAGGAGGCTGAGATCAGAGGATCACAGTTCAAAGCCAGCCCAGGAAGGAAACTCTGTGAGACTTTTATAAACCACTCCGAAAACCAGAAGTGGCACTGTGGCTCAAGTGGTAGAGTGCTTACCTTAAGCTGAAGAGGGACAGCACCCAGGCCAAGAGTTCAAGCTCCACAACCAACAAAAAAGAAAATCCAGGCAGGAATTTGACATACAGACAATAGTGAAGGGCTGAGAAGATGGCTTAGTGGTAGAGTGCTTGCCTAGCATGCATGAAGCCCTTAGTACCACATACACAGAAAAAGCCAGAGTGGCAATGTGGCTCAAGTGGTAGAGTGCTAGCCTTGAGCACTGAGAGGCTCAGGGAGAGAGCCCAAGCCCTGAGTTCAAGCCCCAGGACTGGAGAAAAAAAGGAAGGAAGGAAGGAAGGAAGGAAGGAAGGAAGGAAGGAAGGAAGGAAGGAAGGAAGGAAGGAAGGAAGGAAGGAAGGGAGGGAGGGAGGGAGGAAGGAAGGGAGGAAGGGAGGAAGGAAGGAAAGAAGGAAGGAAGGAAGGGAAGAAGGGAGGAAGGGAGGGAGGGAGGGAGGGAGGGAAAAATAGGAAAGGAAAGAGAAAAAAAGAGGAAAAAAAAGAGTGGAAAATCTTCCAGGGAGCAAAACCAGAATGTTTCAGAAACAGGAAGAAAGTGAATCAATCTACCTAGAGTATTAAAAGTAAATGGGTAGACATGGTGTCATGTGTTCATAATCACAACACTCAGGAAGATGTTCCAATATAATTCAAAAAGAGGAATTAGCTTCTTCACCAAGATGGCACTGAAAGCAAAGAAGGGAGCTCCTGCCCCTCCTAAAGCCGAAGCCAAGGACAAGGCTTTGAAGGCCAAGAAGGCAGTGCTGAAAGGTGTCCACAGCCACAAAACCAAGAAGATACACACTTCACCCACCTTCAGACAGCCCAAGACACTGCGGCTCCAAAGACAGTCCAAATACCCTTGGAAGAGTGCTCTGAGGAGAAACAAGCTTGACCACTATGCTATCATCTCCTGGACCACTGAGTCGGCCATGAACAAAATAGAAGACAGCAACACACTTCTGTTCATTGTGGATGTCAAGGCCAACAAGCATCAGACCAAACAGGCTGTGAACAAGCACTTTGACAATGATATGGCTAAGATCAATACCCTGATCAGACCTGATGGAGAGAAGGAGGCATATGTTTGATTGGCTTCTGATTATGATGCTTTAGATGTTGCCAACAAAATTGGAATCATCTAAACTGAGTCCAACTGGCTAATTATAAATATACATTTTTTTCCATCAAAAAAATAAAGAGGAATCAGGATGTGAACCATAGTGAACCACAGGAAGGGTCAGTTAAAAGATGAGCAGGGAAGGCACAGAAAGTGTTAAACAAATATACACAGGAGGATACACGCCTGCAGAGCCTAAGAATGCTGAGAACCTATGGGAAGAATATATTGTCTGAATTATGAGGTGTATGTGGGATTGGAGGTTTAAGGAAGCAGAGGTTATTGGGAAGAAATCTTTGGTAAACCAATGTTCTAATGTTTGCATCCTGTCCTCTGTTTCCTTTCTTCTGCAACCTTAGGCTTAGAAGCAGAACTACAGAATAATTGATATAATTTCCCAGATGCAAATAAAGTCAAAACTTCCAGGTATGAGAAGACAGTGGTATCAGTTGTACCTGAACCCTGAACTAAAACAACATGAACCAAACTCATTTTGAGCTAGGCCCTTTCTGTGCATTTCTTTTTATTCTTGCACTGAATATGGCTTAGATCTTTTGAGCACAAGAAAGATAAACCACTTCTGAGCCAATAGCACCTGCAAGATAAATGCCTTGGTTCACTACCCATATTTTACAACCATAGCATTTGAGTACTTCCAAGGCCTTAGAGTTAGTTTGCAAAGCCAAACAATTAGCACTATAATGAAAAGTCATTTCTGCTACATTTCTAAAATTATAAAATTCCATTCATTATAAATAATGGCATTCTATAAATGAAGCATAGATATATTGTTTTAATATTAGTGCACACAATATTTCTTTAATATATTAGGTAACGTTTTCTAAACTTTTTACTATTTTAACTGTTACTATTTTAACTATTGCCAAAGTAACTTCATATTTCAGTTGCAACCAGTTAGAAAAAAAGAAAAAATGCTGTGATTTCTGAAAAGAATGAAGATTGAGTAATAATTCTGTCATGCTTTGAAAT
Source organism: Dipodomys spectabilis (assembly GCF_019054845.1). Taxonomy (NCBI): domain Eukaryota; kingdom Metazoa; phylum Chordata; class Mammalia; order Rodentia; family Heteromyidae; genus Dipodomys; species Dipodomys spectabilis. The sequence goes on from NW_024870876.1 coordinate 147,759, forward strand.
TCAAAGTAATGCATTTGCTCTTTTTATCCAAAATATCACCTTATTTTGAAAATTACTCAAAACTTATTGAAAAACAAGCAGAATGACTGCCAATATAGGCTTTTTATGATTTCTACTGACTGACATGTACGTTTATATTTCAAAGTTTACTTTTCAAATAAGCCTATATTCATGATCCTGGGAAGAACACAGGGAAAAACAAGCAAACTCATAGACACATATATTCTTATTAATCAGATATTAACATTACATTCACATTTTGTTTCTGATTGAAAAACAGATTCAAGATGAAAAATAATATTGCATAACACAACAGAAAATTTAGCACAATATGTATCCAGTCCAGATCGGTTTTCCCAGTCCTATTACTTATCTACACTAATGTCAAAACCAAGAGAAGCTGCAGCCAAATGTTTCACACATGAGCAAACCTCTGAAAGGTGAATAGCTGAGACATATAATAGGTCCAATGGTGATCTAAACCATTTTCAGCACGAAAAGAGCTCGAACACTTCTGCAGCTACTGTTCTCTGTGTTGAGAATGTTCTCTGGTTCTTTGTGTTACTAGGCCATTCTTAGCCTTTGCAATGATATCTCCCTTCTTAGAGAGACCTTCCCAAATCACTTAACTACATTCAATCTGAAACAAGTTCTCTCTTCTGGTATTCCATTTAGTTATTTAATATATCCCTGACCCTGACCCACACAAACTTACTGTACTTTGAATGCCCCCCAAAATGTGTTGGAAACTTAATTCATCTACTGATATAGCTGGAGATAGGGCCAATGTGTTTGTGGGGGAGGGGGTAGTTAGGATGAGTTGAGTCATGAGGGTGGAGACTTTCTGATGGTATTAGTGGCTCTATATGATCTGGAAGAGAAATTGGGCATGATGGTTCATGCCTGTAATTCCTGCTATTAGGGAGATAGAGGTAGATCACAATTTCAAGGCCAGTTGGGCAAAGTTAAAGAGAGTCTATCTCTAAAACGAAATGCAAAGCAGAATGCTGGAGGTCTGGCACATGTGATAGAGTGCTTGCCAAATACGGTTGAGACCTTGGGTTCAAAATAAGAAAAAAAGGAAGAAGAAAAAAAAGAAAGAAAGAAAGAAAGAGAGAGGGAGGGGGAAGGAAGGAAGGAGAGAGGGAAGGAAGGAAGGAAGGAAAGAAGGAAGAAAAAAGAAAAAAGAATAGAGAAAGAAGGAAAAGAAAGAAAGAGGGAAGAAAGAGGAAGAGGGAGGAAGGGAAGAAGAAAAAAAAGAAAACACAATTAGAAGGGGAAATCTAAGCTAACTTGATGGTCTTCTAGCCAAGTAACCCTTCCTCCCACATTCTGATCTAGTAAGATGATGCTGTCTATCCTTGGGCTTTCCCAACTCTAGAACCTCCCTCCACTCTTGATAAATTGCTTAGTCACTACATTCAGTGATAGCCAGAAAACATAGACTAAGCTAAGTATTTATTGTCTACTTCATGTCTGTCATCATTGTATTATTCTTTTGTTTTCTCATATATTATTTGTATTCCTCAGTAAAAGAAAAGCTGATGAAGGATGATAATTAACTCAATCTTACTATTATGCATGCTCATGTCCTGGAGCAGTGCCTGGAACATAGCAGCCAGGAACTGAATAAACTTTAGGATTCTACTAGAGCTGTGCTTATCCCCAGAGTATTTTCATGCATTTTTAGCAAAATGTTGAGTCTTTTTTGCTCAAATGCTATTCCTGGTAGAACGCTATTTCCTCAAGGTGGAACTACTTAGCAGAAAATCTTCCTCTAAAACCTAAAAATCTGCAGGGCAAATTTTATCATGAAGTCTTAAGTGATTGAGCCAAACAGAGAAAGCTCTCCTCAAAGATAGAAGTGGGGTGGGGGGGGAGAGCTTAACCACAAAACTGAATTTAATTTCTGCCATTCCATTGAGAACTAGAAACAGGATCCATGGACAATCCAGTTGGGGTCCTCTGAGTATAATCCAGTAGCCTCTGCCTTCATCCTTCATATTAACGATACCCCAGTCTTTCTCACTTCACCCTCAGTCTTTTTCATTTCTCAATTGGCTTATTTGTTGGATAATTGCATTCATTATCTGCCTATTGATCAATTTGCGTGTGTGCTACGACTTAATAAAAAGATGATGTAAGAAAAATGTGGTTGCCAATATCATAAGGAATTCCCACTTAGCACAGCTCATACAAGTTGGCTTTAAGAGGGGAAAAATACAGACATAGATCCAATATATATCCTACGAAATTAAGAAGAGGGAGGAAATGGGTAAGGGAGAGATCGGTAAAAATGTTGAAAGGAGCAACCTTGATAAAGATACATTGTATTTACCTTCAATCCTTACCCATTATAAATGGGTATTAGAAAAAAATACCAGATAGTAGGGATTGAATACTGCCTTGGAAACTCCTATTGAAATTTCATCCTTGTGGTGAGGTATCAAGAGGAAAATCCCAATGGAGCTTTTTAAAGACATGGTTTGGGCCGGAGGGCTCTATGCTTAGAATCATGGATTGATAAATCAGTGGGTTAATGAGTTATCCTAAGTGTTGTTCTGTGATAAAGCCTTTTAGTGCTAAGTGGTGTCTAGAACCGCCTTGGAATTCTTCAGCATCCCCCATTAGCAAGAAGGCCTTTACTAGATGTGGCTGCCTGGCCTTCTTGGTGAATCATTCAGCCTCCAGAACTGTGAGCTGAAGCCTTTGTTCTTTATCAATTTCCTAGAAAAAAAGTTATTCACTTATAATAGCAGAAAATGGACTCAGAAGTCAGGTAGATATAATCTGCACATACATTGTGATTAAGTAGTACTAAAGCAAATCTAGACATTAACATCACGTGCTAAAGCAAAAATCTCATCTCATTCTCACACAGGTCAGATTGCTGGCAGTTGAACTTGTTCCGCTGAAGCAAGTTATATCTTATCACCAGTGCTGTTTCACACAGAATTTTTTTTCTCCAGTGAGGTTTCACTCGGAGGTATTTTGTGTGAATGGTCAAAAAACTAATCTCTAAAGGAAAGAAGACAACATTGGGCCAAAAATTCAATGCAACTATTGGAATCCTTCCTTTCCAGGTAAGGTAGAAATTCTCCAAAGCAAGATGGTAAAGGAGCAGCACTTGTGAAGTTGGAATTCACATGAGAAGTCACTGGCTGTTATGACTGATGACAATGCAGTCCATGCAGCTTGATAGAGGAGAGGTGAGCAGTACAAAGACGCCTCCAAGATTTGGAGAGCCCTAAGCTAAAGTTAAAAGCTAAAATTATCATTAAAAAGAACAAGTATTTTTTAACTCACATAAATTAAGAGCGTACCTATTTCGATTCTTTCCCTTTGGGAAAGTGTTTAACAAACTTGAGATTTGCTACAGAAATAATTTATTATTTCAAGAACCATGGTGTTTCATGTTTTATATTTTAGGTTCAAGATCTTTTTTTAAAGTCATCAGAAATGTTATTGGCTCTATTAAAACTTGAAAGTTTCCAATTTTATTCTCTAAACAGTTGGTTTATTTGTTGGGTAATTATATTCATCACCTGCCTATTGATTAATTTGTGTGTGTGCTATGCCTAAATAAAAAGATGAGATAAGAATAAAATGTGGTTACCTATGTGGGGAATTCCCACATAGCACAGCTCAGACACCATTGGCTTTAAGATGGGAAAAATGCAGACAAGAATCCAATGTGTATACTACAAAATTAAGAAAAGTGAGGGAAGAGGTGGATAGGGGAGGGATGGGGAGAATGTCGAAAGTAATGACATCGATCAAAATATATTGTACTCATGAACTACTTTGTTAAATGGCAACTCCTTCGTACAACTACTTAAAGATAATAATAAAAATATTTACAGCCCTTTAAGATGTTGTTATGTAATGTACAGTTCCTTTAGAATAAACTTTGTACACATAGACATAGACCAAAGAATAAGATTATAATGCAAGCCATCCAGTGCTATGTCACTTAAACGAAGAAAGTTTTAAAAAAATGGGAGGCTAGAGGGAGAAGCTTGAAAGGCTAGGAGTGGGTGACCTGTTGGGAAAATAGAAACAATATATACTTATTTATTTCTGTTTGTTTTCTTTTTGAGATGGGACCTTCCTAGATTTCCCAGTCAGGTCTTGAACTCTTAAACTGAAGACCTGTTGGGATGACAAGTTCACATCACTGCACTGGACACACAACAGTATTTAAAGGAAATTTAAAATGCCCATGGAAGAGCAAATTTGCTTCAGCACTATCATTAGAGCAGAATCCCCACAACATGGATGGCCTGTATCATTCCCGAATAGGCCATGTCTGTCCAAGTTAAGCAGAAGAGGCATACGATGCTTAGGAACAAAGTATTGCCTATCCTTTGGCTACTGAGGGGATGTAACAAGTACAGCCCCACAGTGCAGCCCTTGTGCACCCCTGGCCCCCAGCAGGCTCCAGAACACACAGGTGCTTCTGGATGATGCATGGTCCAAACTTCTGGGACTAAATAGGGCAGTAATATGTCACATTCTAACTATATAGAACTACAGATGGCTCTGGGTTTGAAAATGCATTTCCCCTACTGATAAAACCTTAAGTTAATTCATGAATCCTTAAAAGTCATGTTTTAGCTTTGTGAGGCATCGTTAATCAGAAGTTAGGTAGTCCATCTTTCAGTGAGGCAAAGTTTAAACTTCTTATATTTATATTTGTACATCTTGGCTCATAATGAAGAATTGTTTCTGGAAATGAGGATTCATCCTGGAATTATAGATGACACCATTCATGAATGTCTTAAATGTACTAATGCCTAAGTGTCGCATATGAATTTTTCTGACATAAACTGGGCATCGTTTGGTATTAGTCTGTTTAACTGGCTCTGGCTAGTTAAAGTATTAGTCTATTTTCCTATAATTGGATTTGGCCAGTAAAGTGTTAATAAAAACTCTACTGAACTATAAAATCCATATATATAAATTTATATGTCATCATAATTATAAATATTGACTTTGTTAAACTGAGCCATGCATAGATTTTTTAAAATTTAATTTTATTGTCAAGGTGTTGTACAAAGGAGTTACAGTAACATATGTAAGATAGTGAGTACATTTTTTGTTGAACTTGTTACTCCCTCCCTCATTTTTCTTCCACTTGCCCTTCCTCCCAACGCCCCCCCCCCCAAGTTGTACAGTTCATTTGCAACATACTGTCTTTTGAGTATCACTGTTGCTTTGGTTCACCCTTTGTCCTTTGTCTCAACATTTTGTTGTTTCCTTTCCTAGTTCAGATAAACATATATACAGTACCCAGGGTGCCAAAATCAAATACAGTGACAACAGAGGATACACCATAGGAAAAAAACCACAAAAGAAAAAAAAGAAATCACACAGTACATTAAAAGCAACAACAACAAAGAAAATCCTCTTCTTCCAGATCTTAATTTCACTAGACTTTGAAAATATTGAAATCAAAGGAAAGGTTTTCATTTCAAATTACAAATTGAGGCATTGTTAATTGGAAACATAGTCTCACACTGAAAATCAGGGGAAAAAAATAAGAGAAAACCCTGCAAGTCTAAGTTATGCAAAATATCAGTTTATTCTGAGATGTTTAAGCAGAAAATCTATAATAAACTTAATAGATGGTATACTCGCCAAAAAATCAAGATCAAAACTAGTTATTATAATCAAGAAAGACCAAATGATTGAGCCAAGGTATGTGCATCTGTGGATCAAATCTACACAATATTTACATCACGTTAATTTTAGTGCCATCTAATCTTCTGGTTCCAGAAGCTTCTCTCTATAGTAGAATTGTAATGAGTGCTTTATTAATGCTGGCCAAATCTCAGAAAGGCTTTCTGGTGGATTCTTAAATAAGTCTCCTATACAGCAGAAGAAAGAGGAAGAAGAGGAGGAGCATGCTATTTCTTTTATTAAAGCCATATTTAACAGCTACCACTGTTGAGAAGTAATATATAGTTATCCCTACCTGCCAAGATTGTGTCTAAACCCAAAGAACAAACACAAAATGCACTGTAGTCATCTTTAGCAAACCATCATCTAAAATCATTGAATTGGATTTTCTGCTACTTAATGTCATGCATAATTTGAAGTTGTCCAAGAAATTCCCATTGTTCTATTTCTACCCTAGACATAATAGGCTTTTCTATCTTTTATCAAGCCTTAAGAAATAGTAGCACTACAAATGCCCAAAGTACATTGAGGCTAGAAGCAAATTGCTCTCCCCTTTATCCTAGGAAACTTCTGCTCGGTCTCCTTCTCCTGGAATTTCACAGGAGAGCTGTGTACCAATCAGAGAAATAACCCCTGCCATTTGGTGTTGAAGGTCTAAGAAATAGCAGTCCTCTAAATAGCAGTCCTCCAAATGTTACCTGATTTGGACTAATTCTGTTTCCCTTTTTTTTTATTTATAGTCAAATAACTCTTAGGAATGCACATGTACCATTTCTCCTGTGCAAAACATGCAACTGTTTCCCACTCATGGGTGGATCTGATCAAAGCTAAGATTTATACTCCTCCAGAAACTATTGCTACTTTTACCTTTGCTCAAATTTTCTTCCTGTACTTTTTAAAAATAAATCATCATAGAGAACTAGAGGTATTACTCAATGGTAGAATTCTTGCCTAGCATGTGGGAGGCCCTGGGTTTGATCCCTAGTACTAAATAAAAGGGAAGGATCCTCTAAAACCCAGCTAGAGCAATTTTCTGCTTTCCTTATTTACTGTTATTCTTGCTCATAATGCCTTTTTCTCTGCCTCTGTCTGTCTTTGTCTCTGTCTGTCTTTGTCTCTCTCTCTCATCCTCCCTCCTTTCTCTCTTCTCTCCCTCTCTCTCTTCTCTCTCTTTCTCTCTCTCTTACACACACACACACACACACACACACACACACACACACACACACACACACACACACACACTACAGATGCCAGTACTGGGAGTCACTGAAACCCCAGGTTGAGCTCCAGCTTTTCCTCTTAGTGCTATGGGAATGAATCAACTCTAATATTGCCATTTAAGGAAATCACTTCTGAAGTATGACTGGCACAAAGGGGACCTCAGTAAAGGTTAATTCCTTCCTTTGCCTCCAATTACCAAAACCCTGGCCACCTTAGCCTTGTACAGATAGAAAGCAGCAATTCTTCCATAATTCTGCTAATTCAGGATATGTTTAGAATCTATGGAATTACCTTCAGGACTCTGAGATACTGATTCACCTTTAAGTCCCAGATAGCTAGGCAACAGATGCTCAATAAGTCAGAGTTTTATGTTGCTCATAGTACCAGAATATGCAAAGGTATACAGTCCAGGCTTAGTGCAGCAACTCTGAGATGTTATCAGGTTCCAGAACTTTCCATTATTCTGATTGCCCTTATGATGTGTCTTTTGCCCTAAGGTATTCTCGTGGTTGCCATTCTGCTGATTCTCTCCAATACACTGCACACAGGCTCAAAAGAAGGAAAGGAGGCCCAAACTTATAGAACTCTTCCTCACAACTTCTACCTACAGATTAATGATAATGGCAAGCTCTGCCACCATGAGCTATCCAAAACCCAAGATATTAAATACTTCTGCTTCCCAGGCTCCATAACAAAACAAGGCCAGGGGCCAGAAGGTTGAGATGCATATCGAATGAATCAATTAATAGTATCTGCACATCCTCATAGTCAGTTTATCAAGGATTAGCCCTAGACCCAAACTTAAAAAAAAAAAAAAGATTGTAACTACAGATAAGCAAAATAACATGTTGTAGACTCTGCAGGCAATTCAACACAAGAAATGCAGACGCAATTTAGACAATAGTGCTGGCATTAGAATAATTATTCAGATTCCAAAAATAATTCATGTAAGATGCACAGCACTCATTCAACTTCTGTTTTAGATTAGAACCAAGTCAGCAGGTCACCATAGAGTGATATGCTTTCTCTCTGGTTTCCATTGCATAGACACACTATATTCCTGGGCTCTACAAAGACACACTATATACCTGTGCTCTTACCCCAATGAACCCAAGAGACATGATTTAAAACACTGAAAGTAAGCAGAGGACCACTTTGTAAAGAGACTTCCAAGCCTGAGCCACTAGCAGCTGCATGTCTGTGCTGGCATGTAAGGAGCTGTGGAGTGTAGTAGTTGACTCATATACAGTCCTGTATATGGGAACCATTCATAAATATTGCTTGATTGGATACAGACAACGCATCAGCCCTTGGGTGAAACAGGGACTGACCTCTATTTAACAGAAGTGTTAATGGCTAAGTGTTAGAACATTCTGACATTTCTGGTTTTCTAGCTCTTTAGTTGTCAACTTCTCCACTGAGTACCTTTGGGGTGGAGTGAGGAGAAAGAGAGAGAAAGGGTAGCCATATTGCATAGCTCCATGAGGGATCATTCACTTAGAGCCAATAGGAGTGACATCCTTGGAGTTGTATACAGCCCATGTGACTACATGCTACAACTTCAGAACACTCAAGTGGATAGGGCTACTGCTTGCTGTTACTGTTATCCAAACTGTGGGATTGATTGTGGATTGTGATGAGTCAGACAGAGAAAGTATTCTTCAGAAAAAGACCAGAATTTCAAGTACTCCATTGCTACTGTTAATTAGCTCTGATTTATATAGCATAAGTCAAACAAGTACACTTCTTTTTAATGCAATACCCTGTTACTGAGGTGAATTTTGTCATTTCTGATTGTGACACCTACACCTGGAAGTGAGACCCACCATCATTGCCTCACATGTTGACTTGTGGTTTGAGAGATGAATGTTGGCTATTAATTTAGACTTGGCTTGGGATCTTATGAAAGCTCAGTAGTGCTCAGGACATCACCCTACTTCTGTGAACTTGATGTACCACCTAAGTCCCCTGGAATCTACTTTTAAGAGAAAAAAATTACAAAATGTCAGTAGCTCAGAAGAATCAATTATAAAGCTTTGAAAGATGTTGCAAGCCAATTCACATAATGGTGGCTCAAACTTAGTCATGGTGAAACTATTTACACCCAAAATTCACAAATCAGGATATTTTTATTTTATATAATTATCTTTAGGTAGTTGTACAAAGGAGTTGCCATTTAGCAAAGCAGTTGAGGAATACAATGCAACTCGATCAATATCCTCCCTTTCAATCTTCTCACCCACCCCTCTCAACCCACCCCTTTCTGTGTCATTTGTTTCTTTTTGGGGCAGTTGGGCAGGGGGAGTCGGTTGTGGGGCTTGAACTCTGGGCCTGGGCGCTGTCCCTCGGCTCTTCAGCTTAAGGCTAGCACTCTACCACTTGAGCCACAGCATCACTTTTGGCTTTTTCTGCTTATGTAGTGCTGAGGAATCAAACCCAGGGCCTCATGCATGCAAGGCAATCACTCTACACTGAGCTACCTTTCCAGCCCCTTTTGTTTCACTTTTTTAAGATTGTCTGGTTAAAGCCAGGCATCTCTGACTGTGCAAATAGAAAAAAAAATCATCAAACTGAGTAAAAACAATCAAGTGACCAGGAGGTATTGAGCATCTGCAGAACAGCTACCCCATGCTAAGAACATAGGGAGGGTAGGAGATGCTTAAAACCAATTCTCTGACTTTGAAGTGCTCTCAACTGACTTCCAAGCGATAATGATATTGCTTCTTCATTGAGCAAGCACTCAATGAATCCTGGTGGAATGCCACGTCTGCCACTTCATCTCTTCTTCAAAACCTTACTACATTGGCCTTATTATTAGCCTCATTTTATAAATGAAGCAATAGATGTTTCCAGAAGCTGAGTGTCACTCAAGCTGACTATAAAAGTGGGTGAAGCTGGAGGTCAGCTGCAAACCATCAACCATCTAATGTAACTGAGAGTGAATAGTGGGAAGAGCCATATCAAAGCCATGTGTGGTACATCAGGGTGCCTAGGGACCCTGGAGAAAAACAAGAGATGCAATTGGTGAAGGACGTAGGCATGGGGTCAAGGCAGGGGAGCAGAGAAAAGCTTCCGAGCGGGTGTGAGCATAGAGTAGATCTTAGGCCTATAACTGGGGCCTGCCTAGAGCAAGAATGTCCCTGGCCCCAGAGATTCACAAACATCTCTTCCACAAAAGCCTTCTGAGGTTTGCATTACACATACCTCCTTAGAGAAACTGCCAAACGTCAATGCTTGAACAACCAGTTCATCTAAACTACATAAAGCTGGCTGTGTTCATCTAATCAGATCCCTATGGAATTGTCTTTTTCTTTTCTTTTTTTTTTAAAGGCACTCTTAAATCATTACCCAAATTCCATTCCCCACTATTAAAGTTGAGCTAAACTAATATTTTCTCATGTATCAAAGCATATTTTATGAGCTAATTACTACAACTCTGGCGGTAAAATTGCATTCTACATTTGTATCACATTTTCATTGAAAATGAAAATTAGAAAATGTAGAACTCTGATACATCTAAAGACAGACAAAGGAATACTAATTAGCAATTTGGTGAGTCTGACAAGTCATTATTTAATTAGTATCAATCTCAAACTATTTCAAAGCCTGATTTCTTGCCTGCTGAGGTCGTATGCATAGTTTTCTTAATACTGTGGTGTATCTCTCCACCCAACGCCAGTTCTGCTATGTGAAATTAAACACATGTAACTTGTGAGCCAAGTTACATCCTATGAGATATATGATTGTCACACAGAAAAGCTTCATGCAAATTGCTTCAAGGGTATGTATAGTGCTTTTCCTACCAACAAATACCAGAATTAACAGGACATGCACTGACTTTGTAGGTATGTAACAGAGGGAAGGAGGTAGAGAAGAGAGTTGTTTTTCTCTAAGGGGATGGGAAAGGGAGGCCTGGGCAGCTTTCCCAGGCTCCTTTCCTTCCTCTGAGAGCAAGAGATTTGGAAAGCAATTCAGCTTTGCAAATATTTCTTGAATCTGTACCAGTGAGAACAGTAAGCAAGAGCCCAGCCACCTGGGGCTTTGACTTATGGAAGGAACTACAAGTTAATACCATAGAAGAGACTAACTGAAATACAAGCTCATGATCTCTGAGAAGGCTTCTTCTATAACAATGAATACATAAAGCAACATAGGGACTCCTCTTTGGAGACATTTTCTTAGAACAGTCACACTACTTTCCTTTCACTTTCAATAAACTTGCTCTGTCTACTTTTTAAAAAAAATAGCAATATAAATGTCAAAAAATAAAATAACTCATTTCTATCATGACTTTGTATATCATGTAACTATTAAAATCATGTTGTACATGTTTATTTATATTTTTAAATTCTCAAATAAACCCCATGAGTTAATAATTATTACTGACTCCCATTGGACAAAAGAGGAAGCTGAAACTTGAGATATGAGGTAAGTTATCCAATGTCATACAGCAAGTAAGGAACAGGACTTACACTCAAACCCAGGACCCAGAGTCCTCAAGGTCCATGCCTCCATGCCAACCAACATGGTCACATCAAGCAGCAATGACAAGGGTAGGGTCCCAGATCTTATGCTCAAGGTCACCACCTCACCACTTACATCACCAAGTGAAAAAATTGGTGTCCTGTGACAGGGCCTAGAAAGGTCACAGAAGTTGTAGATTTGTTATATTCACATGGAATGCTTTCTCGTTTTATTCATTGTTCAAAATGAGAAGATCTGGGCTGGAGGTATAACTCAGAGGTAGAGTACATGCTTAGCAAGGTTCCAGGTTTAATCCCCAATATCAAATAAATAATAAATCATTGAGAAGTTACACATTCTCACCTGAGCCAGAGCAAGAGCCAGGGTAAGGAAAAGATGGTTGTGACCTGCCTCTAGCCACCTGCAAGAGGTTCCAAGTTACAGAAGTGTGTGGTATATAGGCCTTCCTAAATTGCATTCCTGCTTACATCTGCTGGTGAGTAATTTATCTGTTTGTCCCTCACTGTGCAGTTGACTATTGAAGTCTAGTATGGGACCCACACAGTTCTAGTCTGGGGGGTAGGGTCCCATCCCAAGCATCTAAACAAGAGAACTTGCATTCCTTGACCAGGAAGGATGATAAAAACCACCCAGATCTACCAAAAATAAATCAGAACTGGACAACTGAGTATTTGAGTTCCTCCTGGACAATCCTGCTCAGAGAGCACAATGAGATGTACCTAACCCCTCACCAAGAGCAAAGAGGCTTTCAAGGTGTAATCTGCATTCCCAAAATGGGCAGAAAGGCAGATGGCAGCAACATGATTGAAGGGCAGATAGATGTTGACTGAAGATGCATCAGCACCCAGAACCCTCAAACACTTATCATCAGCAGTACCTGGAGCAAATTTACAGCTTCATGGGAGACATAGATTGGATGAAGGAGGTCCAAGGCCACCTCACACAAAAGTGGGAGACTTTATTGGAGAAATAACTAAAGCAAAAGAGCTGGGGGTTTGGGTCAAGTGACATAACAACTGTCTATCAAGCAAGAGTCCCTCAGTTCAAGATCTAGTGCTGTCAAATAAAGGAAGAAAATAAGAGGGGTAAGAAAAGGAAGGGGGAAAGAAGAAAAGGAAGAAAGGAAGAATAGGAAGGAAGGAAGAATAGGAAGGAAGGCAGAAAGGAAGGAAGGAAGGAAGGAAGGAAGGAAGGAAGGAAGGAAGGAAGGAAGGAAGGAAGGAAGGAAGGAAGGAAGGAAGGAAGGAAGGAAGGAAGGAAGGGGGAGGGAGGGAGGGAGGGAGGGAGAGAAGGAGGGAGCGAGGGAGGGAGGGAGGGAGGGAGGGAGGGAAGAAAGTCTGCTTCAGAAACAGGACCCAATCTACCCCCACATCTCCTGGCCTGTTAACTGTCCCTCCTCAAGCATCGGTGTGGAAGTGGTCTTTTTTCTGTGGGCAGAGAAAAGCAGAGGTCTGTGACTGAGGACACATGGACTGAGGGTACATGGCTAAGTTTCAGTAAGAAGACTAAGACACTGGCACTCTTCCTCCATGAAACTCCTGAGTTCAGGAAGCTTGACTTAGACCTCCATAGTGAACTAGAAGGTTATTCTCAAGATACTCTTAACAACAACCAAGAAAAAAATACCTGCAATTCCTAACTTAATGATTCCTAAGTGAAACAAGATACCAGGTTACTATATATGTATATAGTACATATATACTATGTGGACTATATATACTTGTAGACCCTTGGGGTCCACAAGACACCCATATACTCAGGTACATATATACATACATGTACACACATGTATATACACATACACACATACACATAAACACATGTGTACACATCTTCCAGTAGTCTTGTTAAAGCTTCACTCAAGTACTAACAGATTTGCAAGGATCACTAGATTCCTATTACAGGAAAGACAGAAAATACACAAAGTAAGATCAATCCTTCTTTTTAATAAACTGTCATTAATATCCTAAGAGAAATTAGTCGTGTTATGCATAAGCGTCATAAAATAACAAGATGCTGTAAAAGGAATTTTATAAATACAAAAATCACTTAAACATAAAAACATGCTAGCTGAAATGGAAAAAAAAAAAACAATAGAAATCAAGAAGACAGGAGCTGAGTTGTAGTATATAACACTTTCCTACCATTTACAAGCCCTGGATTTCATCTCCAGCACCCCAGAAATAAAGAAAGGGAGGGAGAAATGAAGGGATGGAGGAAAGGAATGAGAGAGGAAGGGAAAGATAAAGCTGGGGAAAAAAACCCTTCAAGAAAGATGAGAGGAATAAAAAATAACATTAAGTTATATAAGTTATATGACCAATTGAGAAGATTTAATACCCACATTCAAGGCATTCCAAAAGAGGGAAATAGAATGAAGAAATTTGTAACGAAGTTATTCAAGAAAACATCCCAGAACTAAATAACATATATTTTAAGGCTGAAACACATTGGACAAGTCATCCCACTAGAGCAAGCCATGGGTGGCGTTTGAGGACACTAGAGAGAGATTCTTCACATTACATACAAAACACCAGAGGGGAAAGCTATGCTGCCTAGAAAGGATTAAAATCAGAACATTAGACTTCTTCCAACAACTGGGAATTAATAAGAAACAAAGCACTGTTCTATATGTGCATGTACACACACACACATACTCACGGAATAAATAAATGGGAATGCAAAATTTACTACTACACTGGAGGTGAGATTCTTCCGGGGCCCACTACTTCAGTGCAAAACACAGGGAGAGTAAGCAATCATGTAGTCCACTGGGGAGGCAGGAAGCACTCTGTGGAAGGAGTGGAGGGCAAAATGAGTCCCAGGAGGATAAAGATGACACAGCACTGCCACAAGCAGCTGCAGTGTTCAGAAACACATGGACCCAGACTAGCACACCATAAAGCACAGAAAGGGGAAGCCAGAGCTAACAGGAAGCAGAAGCACTATTCCACTAGCCAAAACCTGAACATCTAACATAGTGCTGCTCCTCGTTCAAAGACTTGCAGTTCTCACAGAGGCCTATGCCTCTCATAAAGGCCTATGCCCTGCACTTCTTCTTCAGACCTGCTCTTCCTGAAAGTCTCAAAGCCTCCTCTGTAAGGCCTGCTCCTGAGACAGACACAAGCTCCTATTGTGAAGGCCTGTTTGTTCACTGGGGCCTGCACCTCTCATGATGGCTTACACATATAACACCAAGGTCTTCACCTTTTATCGAGGCCTACACTATCCACAGAGACCTACACTGCTCACTGAGGTTTGTACCATTTAGAAGCCTCCTCAGAGGCATACTCCTCACATAGAGGCTACTTCTTCTTGCTCTGGCCTACTGCTCCTGCAGAGGTCAGCATCACTCACAGAGGCCTCCTCCTCTATCAGAGGCCAGCTTTGCTCAGTGAGGCCAGATTCTCTGTCAAAAGCCAGCTCCTATAGTATAGGCCTGCTTCTCTTGCTGAAGTTTGCACCTACCATGTAGGCCTATACCAAGAACTGCTTCTCTCACCAAAGCCTACTACTCTGTCCAAGCCTGCTACTCTCTGGGAGGCTGACACTTGTACATCAAGGCCTACTACTGCTCCCACAGAGACCTACATCTCTCAAGAAGCCTCCTCCTCTACCAGAAGCCTGCAAATCTTGCCAAACCCTGCTCCTCTCATCAAGGCCTGCTCCAATCATCAGTCCTGTTGAATTTACCAAGGCCTGCTCCTGTCATGGACTTCTGCACCTCTTGCCAATGCCTGTTCCTCTCTTAGAGTACTGCAAGTATCTTACAAGGCCTGCACTTCTCACCCTGGCTTGATACTTCCAGAGAGGCCTACCCCTCTCAAAGAGGCTGGCACCACTCTCAGAGGCCTGAACCTCTTCAGAGACCCCTTTCTCTTGTCCAGGCTTATTTTTTTCACAGGCCTGTTCCTTTCACAGAAGCTTAGTTCTTTGGCAAAAGCCTTTCTCTTCATCCAGGCTTGTTAACTTCACCATTGACCTTCACCTCTTGCCAAGACCTGAACCACTTGTAGAGGAATACTTCTCTTGCTGAAGCCTGCTTCTCTTGCTGAGGCCTCCTCCTGCTATTTCCACAGAGGCTAGCATCTCTTACAGAGGTCCACACATTTACCCAAAACCTCCTTCTCTCACTAAGACCTGTTGCTCTCACCCTAGTCTGCTTCTCCCACAGAGTCCTGTACCTCTTCAGAGGCCTCCTTCTATAGCCAAAGCCTGCTACTTCCAAAGAGATCTGTGCTGTTCAAAATACCTGAAGCAAAAACAAAAACAAAAAACCCTGAAGCTCTCCAGAGGCCTACTTCTTGACAAAAGCCTTCCCTGATCATTGAAGCCCACCCCTATCCCTGAGGCCTGCACTTCTCAGGATGTCCTGCACATCTAACAGAGGCCTGGACCTGTCACCAAGGCCTGCTTCTCTTGCTGGGGAGTGCTCCACTCCCTGAAGCCTGTAACTCTCACTGAGGCCTTCTCTTACCAAGGGTTGTTCTTCCCACAGAGCCTGGACTACTCACAAAGGCCTACTCATCTTACCAAGGCCTTTCTGCCACTGCAGAAACCTGCAATTCTTACAGAGACCTGCTCCTCCTGCTGGGGTCCACAGTTCTACACAGGCCTCCTCTTCCTCTCATTGAGGCCTATTTTTCTGACCAAGGCCTGTTTTTCCTACAGAGGCCTGCACCTCTCACAGGGGCCTGCACCTCTCACCAAGCCCTGCATATCTCCCCGAGACAGTCTCTGCTCACCAAAATCTGCACCTCTTTCCATGTCCAGCTTTTCTCATGGAGCCCTTCTCTCACCAAGGCTTCCCACACCATTCACAGAAGTCTGCACATCTTACAGAAACTTTCACTTCTCCAGAGGCCTCTTTCTCTCATCCAAGCCTGCTCTCTTACAGAGGCCTGCTCCTCTCTTGTGGGGATGATCCTCTCAAAGAGACCTGTACCCCTCACAGAGTCCTGCACATCTAACAGAGGCCAGCTTCGATCATAGAGATTTGCTCCTCTCACCAAGGCCTGTTACACCCATCCTGGTTTATACCGTTATCCAAAGCCACGCCTTTCCTAGACACCAGCTCTGTACCTCTTGCCAAGGACTACATCTATCACAGAACGCTGCTATATTTTGAATAACAACTTCATTTTTATTTATATTATTTTATTATTCAACTTCATTGAAAAATACTTAACAACTTCAATATGTCAAGTATATGTGGTATTAAGCAGTGAACAAGATAAACATGGTTTTTGTCCTTAAGAAGCTGTTTTAAGAGGAGAGGTGTGGAAGAATCTAGCAATCAAGAGTAATGGGAAATTTCTATGTTGACATGACCTAGAAAGAAGAATCTAATGCTGTGGGAGTTAGAAGCAGGGGTAGAGCTGACAAAGAAGAGAACAAGCACAGTAGTCGAAAGAAGTAAATGTAACTAGAGAGGAGGAAAATGAGGCAGAAGTGAGTTTGTAGAAGCAGGTAGGCCAGACTAAAATAGGTGTGTCCATCTTAGACTCGGAGAACACAGGCAGCTGACAGCAAGTACTGCTCTCATTCTCTCACTGAAGAATAAAGACAGATTACTAGAAGCTCATCTGGCTTCCTCAAAGTCCTTCATCTGGACAGAAATGGAAGGGTTGGTGCCCTCTCCCCACCCATGGCATTGGAGGAAAGAAGGAATAAAGCCAGGCACCTGTCCTTCAGAAGGTACATTTAATTTGCGTGCTCTTCATTGGACTTCCCTAATGGAATGACCAAATTAATAATGCAAGTTAGACACAGTGAAACAGAACCAAATTGTAGTAATGGTGTTCATGTAGCCTCATCTGATAAAGCTCTATCATCAGATTCCTCAGCAAAATGACTCTGAATGTAATCTTTTGACATCTGTAATAGTATTCTATATTTTAAGAAGGAATTGAATATGTATGATTTCATTTGTTTCAGGTGACACCTCTGAGACCACTGGAGCAGGTATCTTATCCCTGCCCCCTAAGAAATGAGAAACAGACACAGAGAAGTGACACCTCATGGTCACAGAACCAATAAGTGAGAACACCCAGATTCCTGCTTCTGGATTCCACATTTTCCCATTAAAATTTTGCCATTTTTGAAGTTTTCCCTTTGTTCCATGACCACAATTCTACTCTCCAACAAATGATGTCAGAAATTTCAATAGCAGTTCATGATATTTAACGGAAAACACAAAATACCAGCCCCTCTGGGACACAGCAAAGGCAGTACTCAAGGAAAATAGCTCTGAGTGCTTACATCAACAAATTGGGGAAATCTCAAACTAACGATTTAATGATATGCATTAAGCTCCAGACAAGCCAAATAAATCAGAATTAAATGAATTGGAGTCAAAAAAAAACATAATGAGGAGCAACAAAACAGTTGGTTCTTTGAAAAAAAATTAATAAAATTGACAGACCCTTGGTAAATCTGATGAGAGAGAGAGAACATGCCCAAATAAATAAAATCAGAGACGAGAATGGGAACATCACAACAGAAACAAGCAAGAGTCAGATCAGCATAAGGGAATACTTTACAAATCTTTATGTTAACAAATTTGAGAATTGGGAAGAAATGGAATAATTTCTAGCCAATATTGATTTATCCAAACTAAACCAAGAAGATTTAAACCAACTAAATAGACCTATATCAAGTATTGAAATAGAAATGGCAACAAAAGACCTCCCATCCAAGAAAAGCCCAGGACCAGACAAATTCACAACCAAATTATATAAGACTTTCAAAGGAGAACTCACTCCAATAGTCCTCAAACTCTTCAATGAAATTAAAAGCATAGGATCTCTACCAAACTCATTCTATGAGGCCAGCATAACCCTCATCCCAAAACCATATAGGGAACTATCAAAGAAAGAGAACTCTAGACCCATTTCTTCAATGAACATCAAGGCAAAACTTCTCATTAAAATTCTGGCCACCCAATTTCAACAACTAATAAAAAATTCATACACTATCATCAAATGGGATTCCAGGGATCCAAACTGGTTCAATATACATAAGACAATTAATGTAATTCAACACATCAATAGGAACAAGGACAAGAACCATATGATCATCTCAATAGATGCAGAAAAAGTATTTGGCAAGATCCAACACCCCTTTATGATGAAAGCTCTGGAGAAACTAGGAATCCATGGAACATTCCTCAATATAATAAAGGTTATATATGACAAACTACAGCCAGCTATACTTAGTGGTGAAAATTAAAACTATTTCATCTAAAGTCAGGAATGAGACAAGGATGTCCACTCTCTCCACTCCTCTTTAATATAGTATTGGAATTCCTAGTCAGAGCAATAAGGCAAGAGACAAACATAAAGGGGATCCAAACAGGGAAAGAAGAAGTAAAACTCTCCCTCTTTGCAGACATGATCCTGTATTTAAAGGACCCCATAGACTCCTCTCTCAAGTTACTTGAACTGATCTAGTAACTTTTCTGTTTGCCAACAATAAGAAGAGTGAAGCAACACTTTTTGTAACAGTGCCAAAAAAAAGTAAAATACTTAGGAATTAACCAAAGAGATGAAGGACAAATTCAGTGCAATATCCATCAATATCCCAACAACATTCTTTAATGAAATAGAACAAGCAATCCAAAAGATCATATGGAATAATAGAAGATCCTGAATAGCAGAAACAATTCTTAGCAGGAAAAACAATACTGGAGAAATATCAATACCAAACTTCAAACACTATTATAAAGCTGTAGTTAAAAAAACAGCTTGGTAATGGCACATGAACAGGCCTGAGGACCAATGGAATAGAACTGTAAACCCAGGAATGATCCCACACCCCTATGGCCACCTAATCTTCGATAAGGAAGCCAAAATTATCAAGAATGGTGCTAGCAGAATTTGCTATACATGTGTAGAAAACTGAAGTTAGATCCTTACATATCACCCTGTACCAGAATCAACTCCAAATGGATCAAAGACCTGATGGTAAGAGCAGATACCCTGCAACTATTACAGGAAGAGATAAGGTATACACAAGAGTTCCTTAGAAACATCCAAAACTTTCTAAATAAAGATCCAGAAACACAACAAATCAAAGAAGGTTTGATATACAGAGATGGGTCACTGTGAATTTGCCTCAGTGACTTCAAAGGTAAGACTAGCTATTTTGCTCAAGTTGTTGCAAAGACCAACTGATAATTAAATAGCCACTCTTAGGCCACTAATGGGTTTCAATTCATATATTAATGATCTATGAAGAACAGTGAAATGAAGAACAGCCAAATGAAATTAAGTGGGGAATTGTCTATATAGGGGGTTTTCATCTGAGTCATATTAAATATAAGAAGAAAGATAGTAAAACCAATATGTAAGTAAAACAATAGGGTGGTAGTGTCAATGAAAAATGATACTCTTAATAGCTATGTAAAAAACAACATAAACTAATAGGTAATTAAGAAAAAGAAGGTGAAACATGAAGAAAGCCGTATCAAAATAAGTGTGCATGCCTGGCAAAGATATAGAGACAAAAGGATCTTAACAGGAAAGGGAAGAGCCTGTGAGGAGGCAGAAAGACAGACACACAGCCACAAAGTGCACATGTAGGAAAGAGTTAATGCAGTTGCCTATAAACAGGGGTGGATTTGATTGAGGTTTAATGGTGACCAAGCTTTGGGGCCCTTTCCAAAGACAGAGCAGTGTGTTCCCATGACATTATAGTTTGTTACAAAAGATGAAAATTTCTTTTCTTTTATTTAAAGCAAGTCCAGTGAAACCATGAGACCTATGTTTCTTTGAGCCTGGCTTACTTCACTTAATATAATTTTTTCCAAGTCTTTCCATTTCCTAACAAATGGGGCGGTGTCATTCCTTCTGATGGTTTCCCTTATCTGCAATAACTATTATATGTCTACGACAAGTAGAAGAGGTCAAAAGCTATGTACATATGACCATATAACCTGAAGCTAAACAAAATGAACCCCAAGATAGGGACACAAGAGGTTTTATCTTTGTTGCTGTTCTTTTTAATGTACTTATAATGTAGTACTTGATTTTTGTTGTTGTTGTTTTTTGTATGTTCTTCCCCCAGGCTACAACCCCTGATGTCACTGTATTTGATTCCGGTGTCCTGCATCTTATATATACATTTTTCTAATTTAGGGAAGTGAAATAACAAAATGCTGAAATAAGGATACAGGATGACCCATTGTAATAATAAGATATATAAAACAGTGTGCTGAAAATGAACTTTACAACTTTGCAGGGTGGGGAGAGAGTTGGAGAGGGAAGGGATGATAGGGGGAAAAACAAGGAGGGTATAACAATGCTCGATAGGAAATGGACTCAATACGTTGCTCATGTTACTGTAACCCCTCTGTATAGTATATTTACAATAATATATATATATATATATATATATATATATATATATATATATATAAAGAAACAAAAAAGAAAGTCCAGTGAGCATTCAGTTCTGTGTCACCTGACCTCATCCCTTCCTGCAAAGCTGAGCCATTTGCTTGGCTATACCTGTACTCCTAGAATTCAGTGCCATGTTTAGACCACATAGAAACAAAAGCTTTTTCAAAAATGCCAACATTAGTCCTCCACATCATTAAATTCTCTCATACCACAGTTATCAGAAGTGAAGCAAGCCTGCCCACCACTGTAATGGGACTTAACATAGACTAAATTAGAAGATCCACCAGTTGGGTTCCACCTAATTAGCCATGAAAACATCAGTGACTGAGAAGCCCATGGAAAACAGGAGCTCTAGATAAGTATGCCTTATGGTCCAATGTACAACTAAGCTGAATGGCCTACTCTGGATAAAGCTGGATCCTAGAAGTCAGATGGTTATTTGTTTATTTGTTTGTTTTGTTTGGGGATGCTAGAGACAGAACCCAAGACCTTGTGCATGCTAGGTAAGCACCCCACCACTGAGCTATACCCTAATCTTAACTGTTCATTTTGAAAGCTCTCACTTAACTAAATATGTTAAAACAGATATTCCCCAGTACCTCAGTATTAACTCACCTAAGTATTAACTCACTTAAGTATTCATCACTTTGACCTTTAAGAAAAATCAGGGCATGGAGAGGAAGACCAAAAATGGATGAAGAGTGGGAACTTTTCTAGACCAGGTATGGGGCTGCTCTAGCATCAGCCAGCCTGTGTCAGAACCATGCAGAAGACCCAGCATCTGCTTCGCTGTCTCAAATTGAACTCATGGAGGAGATGACAAGTTCTTTCTCAGAACAATGAACCTCTGAGAGCTGAGTGGGAGGAATTACTGACAATAACATGATGTCTGTCAACTTTTGAAAAATTGGAACCAGGAAACCCAAAAGTCAAGTTGAAAGAAGACAAATTGTGTATATCAAAATTTGACACATGCCTGAATACCTGCTAATGAAAGAAGAAATGTTCATTTTAACTTTCCCTTTGTCCTTACACATAACATATTTAAAAAATCACACAACATTTTCATAAAAGCATAGACAGGATTTTTTTAAAACTTATTCAAAGATAGGAGAGTGTGGAACAGGCATGTGAGCTAAGTCTTTTTTTAAAAAAAATGGCAATAGCTCATTCTTGAGTCTTTTAAATTTTCTAAAGTTTTACTTTAAATAATTCAGGGGAAATTAGAGTCAAGCTATAAAACATACCAGTTGTGAGAGCTCTGGTTGTTGGAGAACATTTTAAGAAATGACAGCAGTAACCCAGGGATATAGCAGAGTAGCAAGAAATACAGGCACTTTCCAATTTTATTATCTTCCTCAAGAGACTGCAATGCAATTTGTCAGAGCAATACATCAAGTCATTCTCTGTGGTCAACAGATGTGACAAAGTCACATGGCCTCATGGCTTCTTAAACTTGATTGAACATTTAATAATGTGCATGCCAGTATCACTCAGCGATAACTAGTAAGTATTTCAGGAGCAACCAATCAATGCAGTCCACACACCCCAGGAGATCCCACTCAAGTAAATGCATTCACACTATATTACATCCAAACCAGGGCCATAGTTTGCAATATTGGACCATGGGGAAGAGTTTAGAGTACATCAGTCCTAAGTTCCAATCCCCTCTTCCTGGCTATACATTTTATAGTTTTGAGTAAGACTCCTAACATCTCCAGAGTTCCACTTGGTGTGTTTGTGAAACCAATGATAGAAAACACTTGCCTCTGAATGTAGCACCTTAAAAACCCTAAGCAATCTTAGGAAAATGTTAGGAAAAGAGGGTTTTTTTGGCTAAGGAATGAGAAGAAATCCTTTTTTATATGACTTAAATCCACTCATCCTTCATATTATGTTGGAGAAAGAATACATTTCTGTAAATATGTGGCTACGTGAAGATTAAGTGAGCAGTTATCTTAGAAGCTTCTGAAATAGGAAGCACTTAAATGTTGACAGCCAGAGACTCATTTTATGTGAGCCATAAATGTTTCAATGTTTGAATGCCTAATGGTAAATTATACAGCTTCTTAGATACCTTTTGCCTCTATTAAATTCCATATTGGGATCTCTTAGCTACTCTAGCTTTTTTTCTTCTTCTTCTAGATTGGGAGAAAACTGAAAGAAGGAAGAAGGGTCACTCAATCAACCTTATTCTTTGTAAATAGCTTTTGAAAATTGCTGTGCAGCTACCGTGGAAAATGGTACTGATGATGTGGGATAACATAACAAGACACAAGAAAGCAATTGTTGGCATAAGAGTTTGTAAAAATAGGTATTTGCCTATGATTGTATTGGCCAACTACAAACTCCCCTAAAGAAAAAAAATCAGTGAAAAGCCAGTCTTAACAATATGTTAGTATGGTAGCTTTAAATGGGCACTTCTAATGATTTCTCTCACCTATACAAAAAGAACAAATTTTAAAATAATGGAAAAGAGTCAAGTACCAGTGACTCATGTCTGTAATACTAGCTACTCACAGGCCAAGAATGGATAAGAAAATGTGATATAGATAGATAGATAGATAGATAGATAGATAGATAGATAGATAGATAGATAGATAGATAGATAGATATGTCGATATATAATGATATATGGTGATATATAGTGACACTCACTAGACACTATGTTGAAAATGAACTGTACAACTTATGGGTGAGGACAGGAGGGAAAAACTGAGAGCAAGGAAAGGAGATATTGTTCAACAAAAGATATGTACTCTTTATCTGATTTATAGAACTGTAACCCCTCTGTACATCATCTTTACAATAGGAATAAATCAGTGAAAAGCCACTCTTAACAATAAGTTAGTTTGGTACTTTAAATTGATACCTCTAATGATTGCTCTCACCTATTAGAAAAGAACCAATTTAAAAATAGTGGAAAAGAGCTGCGTACCAGTGGCTCACTTCTATAATCCCAGCTACTCAGAAGGCTGACATTTGAGGATTGCAGTTTGAAGTCAGCCCAAACAGGAAAGTGTGTGAAACTCTTTTTTCTAATAAACTACCCCCACCCCAATAAAAACAAAAAGCCAAAAGGGAAAACACTTAGGCTCTA
This sequence comes from Dipodomys spectabilis, assembly GCF_019054845.1. Lineage (NCBI taxonomy): Eukaryota > Metazoa > Chordata > Mammalia > Rodentia > Heteromyidae > Dipodomys > Dipodomys spectabilis. Next base: position 171,651 of record NW_024870876.1, read on the forward strand.
ATTTCAAGTCTCAGAACTGGCAAAAAAAAAAAAAAAGGAAAGAGCATTTTTAACACTTGGCATAACTTTATCAAGATTAAGAATCCATAAAATATATATGAAGAAAACCATAGGATAGTCCTTAAAAACACAAAGATCAATGGAACACAGGAAGTTGTATAGCATACCATGACAAAAAATCTCAACACTAGAAAGATGTCAGTCAATTCTAACCTTAATATCATTTCAGTAACTATAAATATTATTTTTAAACACTGGAGCTAGACAAGATGACTATGAAGTTCATTGGGAAAAACAAATGAGCAAGAATAATTCCAAAAACCTTAGGATGGAACCAGGCATTGTGGTTTACACCTATAATCCCAGCTACCTGGGAAGCAGAGATTGATAACAGTTTGATATCTGCTTGGAAAAAAGTTAATAAGATTCCATCTCATCAATCCAGGTTATGGTGATATAATTCTGTGATCCCAGCAACATGGAAGGTAGAGGGAGACAAACATGGTATAGGCCAGTCAAGCAGAAATGAAAGACCTTAGCTAAAAAAAATAACCAAAGCAAAAGATGTGAGCCACATGGCTTCAGTGTTAGAGTGCTTGTGTAACAAGCACAAGACCCTGAGTTCAAAATTCCCACATCACAATTAAAAATAAATAAATGAAGAAAAACAGGAAAAGGAGTATAATGATCAGATGGGGGTGAATATTTTTCCTTATCATATATGGAAAACCATTGTAATGTATTGTGAAGAATATGTAAATTATAAGGTTTCTGTAATTAAAGCAGCATGGCACTTTGTTTATGAATACACAGGGACACCAGTGGGACAAAACAGAAAGTCTAGAAATTGACCTAGTTGCATGTGGAAACTCATCTAGGAGAAAAAGAGTCTCAAATCAATGGAGAAACAAAGGATTCTTTACCAAGTGATATTGGAGTAATGAATAGTGGTGTAATGAATGATAAAGAAGAATCTATTTCTTGTCATAGATACCTGGGAAGTTTAAATGTAAAAAAACTAGAAACCCATGAACATTAATAAAATGGGGGGGGGATTTCTTCATTACTTTAAAATGCATATGCACTTTTAATAGGGATTCAAAACACAGAAGTGACTAGAGAAAAAAATGATACATTTAGCTACAGTGAAATAAAAACCTATTTGTGGCAGTCAAGTACAGGATGAATGACAAACTAGCGATGTATATTTTTAACATTCATCTGAACACAGAAAAAAATGCTAATAACCTTAATAAGCAAAGAGCTTCTAAAAAGTACCAAAAGAGAAAGATAAACAATCTGAGGAAAATGAACCATCAGTAAAAACTTTAAAAATCTCAGAAAAAAGGTGAAAATGTTTCTTAGTTATATGAGATGTTTTTCTCATCAAGAACAAACATAAATTAAAATCCATTTTTCTAGTGGACTGAAGGTCCAAAATCAGCCAGTGGGAAAATTGGAGAAACCCCATCTCAACCAATAAAAACAGAAGGTGCTGGTGTTGTGCGTTAACACAGCTACTCAAGAAACATAAATACTCTAGGCTAGCCCCAGCAAAAAGAAGTTCAAAGAACTAGTGCCATGCATGCTTAAATGGGAGAGTATTTACCTAGCTAAGAGCAAGGCTCTAAGTACCTCCACCAAGATTCCTGAACCTGCACCAAGATTCCCAGCCTCCTTATGATGGCATCGGGCTTTGCCAGTATTCAACGTACAAAGGTCTCAATCAAAAATGTAGCAATCTTGCTCTCCAAAACTGACCCTCTAGAGCAAAGTCAGCTGTGATATAAGGTCTTACCTACAGTCTAGGAACATGTGAAACTCCACATCAAAGGGCAAGATGACATTGAACACATGTCATCATTGAACACAGATAAGGTTGCTGGAAGGGTTTAATCATTTACCACCACTTAGGAGGTTGAATACCAATATAGGAAACTCTGGCACAATGGACAAAAGACATGGTGAAGTAAGTACTCTGAAATAGAGTACAAAAGCAAGCAAAAGAACATGCTTTGTGCATAAACATCCCATCTTGGCTGGGCAAACGTAACAGATACTTCTATAATTCAATCTGGTACACATTCGTCAGAGCTTTGGAAGATAATTGGCTGTTCTGGACATTTAAAACCAAAGTAGCTCAGTCTGCTAATAGAAGATCAGGTGTTGGGCCTTTCAAAATATTATTCACAGTCATTAAAACAGTTCTGGGAAAAGCACTCCAGAATAATGTGGTGCCCATTAGGCAGTGCTATGAGATTGGACTGACATGTGTGCCCTCATGGGCAACCCCAGCTGCCAGCAAACGACAGGAAGCTCTGAGGGCCCCCATAGTCTCTTCCAGAACTTCCTGGTCAAGGCCCAGTCCATAGACCAAGAAGGAGGGAAGTGGGGCTTTTACTGATGGTTCTCAACTAAATGTGTTTATAACTTCAGAATCTCTTCTGCTTTCAAGTCTAAAGTCTTTCAACTGTGTTATCCCCTTAAGAGTTTGGTGTACCTACTCCCTACCTCACTATGGAATCAAAGAACAGTCTTTGCTAGTCTCAATAGCCAAGAACAAAGCCTTTTTATTATCTTCTGATCATTTACTCGTGTTTGTTTTTGATAAATCTCCCTCACTAGGGTTCACCATTTTGGCCAATTACAGATAATGCTTATTTTCTTCAAATACCATCATATTCCTTAGCCCCAAAGTAACAGTGAGAAAGAAATCTGATTGGAAGTGTGGGCCTTTTGGAGAATTAGGTGATCATTGCTGCAGAACTGAAGAGGGTGGAGAAGTCACATTGGCTTCCATGGGGGGTGGTGGGAGACAGGAAATCCTATGGTGAGGTAAGTCCAAACAAATATTTCTTTCAAAATACATTTTTTATGATACAGCATAAGAACGTTCCTATAATTTCTCCCTGATTTCTTCATGGAGCTCATTCTTACTATCTAAAATTTACTCTTTGGTGGAAATAAATCCAAGGATTTTGTGTTCAAGAGGCACACAAAAATATTACATTAAAAGGCTGGTGGCTCACACCTGTAATTCTAGCTACTCCGAAGTCTGAAATGTGATCACAGTTTGAAACCAACCAGCACGGCAAATTCCATGAGACTCTTATCTCCAATTAGCCAGAAAAAGCCAGAAGTAGAGCTGTGGCTCAAGTGGTAGAATGCTAGTCTTGAACACAAAAGCTCAATAACAGTACCCAGGACCAGAAAAAAAAAAAGAAAGAAAAGAAAAGAAGGTCACTGGCAGCTCACATCTGTGATCCTAGGTACTCAGGAGGCTGGGATCTGAGGATAGTGGTTAAAAGTCAACTAGGACAGGAGAGTCCTTTAGACTCTTTATCTCCAAGAACCACCACCAAGCATAGAAGTGGAGTTCTGGCTCAGTGGTACAGTGCCAGCCTTGAGGGGGAAAGTGAAAGGACAGCACCTAGGAAGCCCCTGTACCAAGGCGCATGCACACACACACACACACACACACACACACACACACACTTTACATTAAAGATGCTGTCACACTCAGGAGAAAATGCAGGAGAGCAAAAACCTACATAGCACTGCCCACCATGAAATTTGTCAGCACCCTATTACTTCCACTGATAAGAGGTCAAAATTAGGCTACTCTCTTCTTTAGCTACAGAAACAAGTTAGGTGTGGTATCACATCCATCTAACTCATAGACAGACTCCTTCTGGAGCTCTTTGCAAGCACCTTGTCTATAAGAAGCCAGGTTTCTTTATATACATACTAAATAGAGCTTTTACTTCAGTTGATTTATTTGCTCAGAAGTAACTGTGATTTTTACTCTCTGTTTTTACATACTTACTATTTTAGGTTACCTACATAGTCCTCTCAAGTGCTGCTATGCAAATGGTAATATCTAACTACTCACTATTTGGATTTAAATAGAGAGAGAATACAAACATAAGAAATTCAACAGTCCTCTAAAGATAGGCCTGGAACACAGACAAGGAGACACCCACAGGGTGAGAGTTCTATCACATCCAGGAACTCAAGGGCTTGAGATGAAAAATCATTCCAAATGGCGTTGTCATATTTCTACTTTTCTCTTCAGGTTGGTTTTTAGCTATCTTTACCTAGGTCTTATTCATAAATGTGACATTGATTTTTCTGTAAAATGTGTTAATAAATTTCTTACAGAGACATTTTTGACCAAAAAAAAATCTCAATTCAATATCTCTTTGTTGAAAGGTACACAGTTCAAAGCAAATCTGTCACTGGGTATACAGAACCTCTCAGGAGATATGAGGGCCAACCTGTGTACTGAAAATACCAAGTGAGTATTGGCCAGAATACAACTTAGCAAGACATGTTGCACCCTCTGCAAAGACACAGTGAACGGAAATAGCAATGTCTCTGCTTGTGTAGAAGCTAGAATGTATATTAAGGTTCATTTGTATTGAGTTATTTCCTATTTTATAACAAGTAAAACTATTCTAGTGGTTCATGATATATACTCAACAGTTTACTGATTTGCAGGTTAAAAATTCTAACTAGTAGTTCATTGTAGACTTACTCTGTTATAAGCAGTGTACAAATACATATTCAACAGATATTTGTCAAGGTATAGGAAGCTTATTGTAAGTCCAAAGAATGCATTTGGATGGGGCTGGTAACATTTATAAAATATTATCTTGCTTTCTAAAGAACAAATGCAAGGAAACACATAATCATCCTTCTATGTATTTTCTAATCAACAACGGAGCGCTCATAAAAATAAACTAAGGCTTTAGGAAATGTGAAGCCTTGAAGAATATGTACAACTTGATCAAATGCCTTCCTGTATGACACTTGGGCATACACTGGAGACCACTGGGAGGTAGAGAACAGATGTTCCTGCTCATTTTCTCTGCTCAAACTGAAGCACTCTGCTGATATTTGGAGAGGTACAATGCAATAGTCTCCTAAGCAGAAAGGAGCTGCAAGCATTTTACCCACTGAAGGCTGAACAATTACTTTTTCCCCACCAATGCTCTACCCTCCTTGCCTCATCACCCACCTTTTGAACATGCCATGTCCTCTCCCTTTCTTCCACAAGGAGTGGCAATTCCTAACAGAATCCACCTGACTTATTAATCCAACTCTCTTTTTAGTATATACATGCCTAGAGCCCTAAATAGCCTGGAACCCTAAATAGCACCTACAACCCATGTGGCCTTGTGTTTGGGATACATATTTTATGCTTCTTTCTCGCCATTAGTCCTTGTTCCTTGTTCAAGCCATTAGTGCCCGTCCTCCAAATGGTGAACAAAGACACTAGGCTAGAAAATAGCTATGTTTCGTTGACATCAGGCCCTCTACTTGCATGGTAATCAGAAAAATCATAGTTTTCACAAACTGCTTGGACTTCGGTTCAATGATCAAAGTGCTGAGCTTGTGCATGCATCACCAGAAGAGGTAGCGGGTACATGTCTGTTCCCCAGGATGCTTGTGGAGCTCCTAGTCTCCACATCAGAGTACTCAGTGGAGCTGTGAATGAGCCACACAAGTATCAGATATCAGGATTCTCAATGTCACAAGGAAAGAGATTAAAAAAATGAAATTCTAAAAAGTTAGCTAAAACCACACACTACTACATTTGTAATAGCATCATAATTCATATTCACTGATATCTATAGAGGATAATGAGCCTGCTGAGAAAATAAACCATTCCAAGAAATGTGTCTTACTAAAAGAAATCAGAAATGCTTTTAAAAAATTTCAGTTGTAAGTTTGAGACGTTGAAGTAAGGCTTTTATGTTCTTGAAATAAATAATGCAATAGACACTCATGTTAAACACAAGAGTAACTTGAGTTTGCTCTAGCCAAAGACAAGTTGAATACCAAATTATTAATGCACTAATTAGTCATATTTGTTAAATATCTGAGTCCTCAAAGTTCCAAACTAATAATACCTACTTCAATGCTATTGCTATTAGTTCAGTATTCTGAAAAATACAGACACTGATTTGACTTCCCTGTATGCTCTGTATTTTAGAGTAGGAAAATAATGAATAAGGGAAGGTATGATTGTAATGTAAGATTCCTAACTAATAAGTGCAAAAAAATGATGAATGAGACATGAGAACTTTACAGTTCTCAAGAAATGGTTAGTTTCAACAATGATAGCTAAAACCCCTTGGTGGGAGCTGAAAGAGAATTTTATAATGAATGACTTATAATACCTTAGACTTACAATACCTTCCCCTTCCCTATCATTGTTAACATCACTATAAGTGGGCTAACCATCACATGACTTATGTAATTTTCAAATACACATACCACCTGTCATATATTCTTGACCAAAAAAATTCAACACATATCATATAGAGCATCTAGATACATTTCTCAATTTATAGAAAATATATGGACTATGGAAACATATTGTACCTCAAGGGTACAATCACCCAAGAGTACAGTGCCTACAACACCAAGAACCTCAGTGGCCTCCCAGACACAAAGCAGTTAAGGGTACCAGTTTTGTGTACCTCTATGCCAAGCACAGAGAAACCCTTCTCAACAATTTGCCACCCAGACACACCATGGCCTGAATCTGAACTGAGATTAATAGAGAAGGTACAGCACCTCACGTACAACCATCATATATGATGTATGAATGAACAAAAAAATTGAAAATCAGCATCTTATTTCTATCCTCTCTTCTCTCAACCAAATGGACTGGAATGAAATGGTGGGAGATAGAAAGAGGTTACATACTTTTTCCTCTTACCTTGGAGCTGAAAATTGGGCTGTCAAGGCTGGGATAGAGACCTAGTGGTTCCTTTCTGGTTAATGGTTCAATATTCTTCACACTGAGGTTGGAGTCCACTATAGAGAACCATATGCCTAGTGAACCACAGAGCAGACCATAATAAATGTATTGGGTTTGCTGTAAGTCTTAGTTTAGTGTAAGACTGATAATAGATTTACTGAGTTTCTAATATGGAATGTAGAGTAGACTGGCTATAAAAACAATTTATGCAAAATATAATTAAGGAAAATATTCCGGATGAGATGTAGGAAGGTTGTTAGCTTTATGATCAACTACAGTCAATCTGTCTGCCTGCTAATAATGAGAGCTGCAAATGTTTTCTATTCTTTGTTTAGGACAATGCTATCAGTTTCAGTGCTCTCATTATTTTTTAGCTCATTAAACCCTCATTACTTCAGAGAAACTCTTATAAAAGATTTCTATCTCAGTTAAGGATCAAATCCAACTCTTCATGGAAGGCCTGAATTTTCTCAGTCTTTATGACTGTCAGGAGTGAGCTTGGTCATTTTGCTTTCTCTACTACTCCCCACCCCCATTCCCCCCAATGCTTTCCTTTCTAGATGGACAGGTTGGTTCTGCTCGCATGGGCAGCGGGGGAAAGGGGACGGGAAGGAGCTGTCTTCCTGCTGAAGAACACATGGGGACAGATAAGAAGAGAATGGAAATGTCCCAATACTCAGTCTCTGCATTAAATTCTCCATTATTTATGGAGGATAGGATAGACTAATGCACCAGAGGAATCACAAAAATAGGACTAGAAGAATAATAAAGGAAAGAAAAAGGAAGAATAAATTCTCAAAACCAAGTCAAGTTACACTGAAGGATAGACAGTTCTGCTTATGGTTTTTTTTTTAAAAAAAAAAAAAGGAATTAGAAAGAATTGTCTTGTGCAGGGAGCTAATGGGAACCTGGCTGATAAGATAGGGGAGAAAGTAGTAATGGAAGAATGTGTAATGTGTAATTCTACATGGGAGAATTGTGATACAGACAGGAAGATATGAAGAGGGAGATATGCAAGGGAGGAAAGTAAGCAAAAAGGCAGAACAAGAGGCTAGAAACGTCAGGCAAAAAGTTAACCAAAAAGTGAGGTATGTGAATGAAAATACAGTAAAAGAGAAAAAGCAAAGTTTGGTCCACTTGTACATACATGATTGCTTATAGCTGGCTACCCTTGAGCAGGAATGGCTTCCAACTTTGCCATACAATTACTAAACCACCAATACAGGCTCTACCACTTTATCACATTGACAATAAAGTTTGCCTCAATTTCCCTGTAAAAGCACATTCTCATAGCTAATTAAGTGTCCGCCCTGCAGGGCATTGGGAAAAAAATACACACAAAATGGCAACATCTTACTGAGCTTAAATCCAATAGGTGGTTTCTTCCTCTGGGATCACCAATTCTAGAACATCATCCAAACAATGGACTTCCTTTGCTTGCTGTCAGTTCATCTCCCTACAAACAAAATTAAAGCAACATTTGGTTAGCAACTGGAAACACATATCAAAGGAAAGAAGCTTAACTCGAAACAGACTTCCTTAAGCATCTTCATTGTACATGTGTAGGAAAAAATGCATCTTTTATTCGTGGCAATGTGAATGGGGGGAGATTATAAACATGTGTAGACAAGCCTGCTAGCAATTTGCTCTTGCCCTTGAAGGATGAGATCCATCCAGAATCCAGGATAGAATGTGGAATTCCCATTGGCATCAGCTTGAAATATAGAGATATGAACAATTCTGGGGGCAGAAGTGAGGGACAAATTATTGAAAAGCTCTGTAAGAATGGCCTACCCTTGTGAAAAGTACACAGGTCTATTGTTTTGAAGTCCATACTTGTCTTCTGTCACTACAACTAGATCTGCTTCAAGAATACAAACAAAACTAAGTTTATTTGACAGGAAAACTAAATTTCAAAGGACTGGTAAATAGAGGAATCATTCTGAGATAAGACAGGAAGGGAGGTGCTAGGAAGACTCTTGGTTAAGTCTTTCTCCCTTCCAGCAACCTGATGTGTTTCACATTTTAAATTCTCAAACAAACACCAGATTTGATCCCAGAAGGGAAAAGCTTTTTTTTTCTCTTTACATGGAAAAAAAAAAGAAGTCACTTCATCCCATCTAAAAATATGTCAGGAAAAAGTTGTGCCTGGAGATGTTTCTGAGTTAATATCAGTAAACACGTTTGCCTGTTGACTTTTGTTTCACCAAATAATATCTAGCTGCCAACTGATCCATCTGTAAAAGTACTGTGTGGATCCTTCAAGAGAATTCCTGAGTTATTTTGTTTGTAGAAGTAGCTTCCTTGGGTATTGCTTACTTTCTGTGGTTGATGTGGGGATGTTTCAGTAGTGTTGTTTGTTGTTTTTTTTTAATTTCCTCTGTATTTTAATGAGGCTGCTTCTCTGTCAGAACAGTCTGTCATTTTGGAGGTTTTTTGTTTGTTTTTTTTAACCATTTCAAGTACCCCCAGTGCTTTCAGCTCTAGCTCAGACTCTCAGAGATCCTTCAAACTCCCTCAGGTGGCTGTTCTCCAAATGCCTAATTATTTGAAATCATGGTGTTGTTACCTGTGGTCTGGCATTCCTGGACTCCTCCTTCCTTCATAGGTCTGTGTTCTGCTCTGCAATCAGATAGAAAGACCCTGTGTGAAGCTCTCCCACAAATCACTCCACACGTATACTGAAGCTAGATACCTAAGACATGCTTGCTAAAATAAGAATTCTTTCCTATATTTTCTGCAACTCTCCCAATGCAGAATGGAGCCAACAGGCTGATTATTGGGCTATTGTTACATGAATTGTTTGATTACAGAACAAAAAGGAAAAAATGTGCTACAGTAGAAATTAGTGGTTCTGATTTTAAAGAAAAATGTAGAGTTGGTGAGTAAAACTGAAGTGTGCAAAGCAACTGAGGCAGGAATTGGAAACGGAATGAAGTTTTAGATAAAGGGATGTAGTTGTCAGGAAGGGAGACTTTTTTAAGAACTTCCATGAATTTTACAAAGTTGAAAGCTTTGAGTAAGAGGATTCATCTTCCCTTTGGGAAAACCATTCAGTTGATTTGAAACAAAACATTTAAAGCAAAAACAATTAAGTCCAGATATCAAATTCTAAGAATGCTTTTAATCAGAAACCAGAATCTTCAAGGAGACCAGATTTAGGACAATGTAGTGAATCAATCATTTACTACATAGAGGCCCTGCTTTTGCTGAAAATATAAAATATAGGAGAAAATAAGTATAAAACCTATTTCTAAACACATAAGGAAACTTAAGCTATAGGATCTCTAGCTGTCAGATCCTGACAACGAAGCAAAGCTTGAATAATACAGGAAACTTGATGCTATTGGGACAGTAAGCTTAGAGATGAAGGACAAAGTTAGAGATGAAACATTCCTACAAATGTCCTGTGCTAGCCAAGGAAGCAGCTCAGTTCAGACACACACACACACACACACACACACACACACACACACACACACACACACACACACACACACACTAGCCCACCAGCCTAGACTTAGGAAGCAGCAGGAATACTATCAAATATTCACCTGTTAAAGGCAAGGTAATTTATCGTAAAGCCGAATTCGGAAATCCTTACAGATGGCTGGGCACATTCCAAGGGGCAGGTAACAAGCTGTCAGGAAGAACTCAGGCCTGTCTTTGGACAGACTCAACATGTAATGTCAAACACTCAAAATCCTATGTAAACAGGACAGGGAAAACACACAGATCTACACTTTTCCTTCTGCTAGCATCAGGTTTATTGCACGCACTCCCCCCAATAACACTTCCTGCATCCGATCCCAGCCCCCACAGTTTTAGGGTCCTCACAGTACCTATTGCCTAATGGTCAAATCACAAACATCATCACAGTCATCCTCTCAAACATTTAGCAATTTTTGTGGGGAGAACATTCAAATTGTTCTCTTCCAGCTATTTCAGAATATTTTTAATTACTATCTTTAAGTAGTTGTACAAAGGAGTTGCAATGAATACAAAGGAGTTGTTGATGAATACAATCTCTCTTGATCAATGTCATCCCTTTTGACATTCTCTCCCATTACTCCCCTTCCCGCTCTTTCCCTTGCTCTTCTTAATTTTGTAGGATATACATTGGATTCTTGACTGCATTCTACCCCCTCTCCTCTTCATTTGTCTATGCCTTTCCTCCCCATCCCTTCAGACTGCTTCAGGTGTGTTAGTTTACTGAACTCTGATATTTAATATAGTATTGTTAACTATCTTTATCCTACTGTGTGTAAAATACCAGGGCTTATTTCTCCTATTAATTTGTTAATTAGCTCAAACTCTTCAAAACCACTGAGGAGAAAAATGTTCCCCAAGACACAATGGGTAACCAGATACGTCTGTAATTAAGGAAAGATTAGAAAGCAGAAGGAAGCTCAAACAGGTAGTCAAATGACTGTTTGCTTACTTACTCATGAATCTCATTCAGTTGCTTCAAACTTTGGATATGCTTTAATAATAATGTTTGAAACAATATTCACTGTTTCCCTACTACCTACATGTCTTTCATCTCACTCTGTCTCTTTTTCTCTCTTCCTTCTTTCATTCCTTTCTTCCTCTTTCCTTACTTTGTCTCTCTTTTACACAACCTATTTTTCCCTTGGTCACTATTGAAACACCAAGCTCTTCCCTTCACATGTGAAAGTAAATTTCATTCAGATACCATCTCTGTGTTGTTATGTCATTAAAGAAAATAAAACAACAGGCATGTATTTACCACCCCAAACTCTGAGCCCAATAAGTCCTGTGGGCTTCACCAAGTGAACAAGTAAATAGCCACAATCTTAGGGAAAATCTTTTAAGAAAAGCTACCAACAAATGGAAAAAAGAAATAAACTAATATTGCTTATGAACATAACCATGAAATTTATGAAAAATATTAGGAAACTGAATCCAGTAGTTTATGTGCCATAAACGTGTGTGTGTGTGTGTATGTGTGTGTGTGTGTGTGTGTGTATTATACAGGAACTCCATCCATGAGAAACAGAGAAGCCACATTTTTGTTTTGGTTTTTGTCAATTATGAGGCTTGAACTCTGCTGACTCTCTACCACTTGAGCCACACCCTCGCTTCTGGTTTTCTGGTGGTTAATTGGAGATAAGAGTCTCACAGACTTTCCTGCCTGGCCTGGTTTTGAACCGAGATTCTCAGATCTCAGCTTCCTGAGTAGCTAGGATTACATGCATGAGCCACTGGTGCCAGCAGAAGCCACATGTTGAGAGATCTAATTGGCAGTCTTTATTACAAAGGTAGCAATTGCAGGCAGCTTAGCATCCCAAGGAATCTACAGCCTGATGCAATTATTACAAAGTTTATAAGGGCAAAAACCACATCATGGTAGATGTCACATGGCAAAAGGACTAGAAAAGTTTGTTCTACTGGAGCAAACTATCTAGGGGGAACAATCAAGGACAACCAAGGGCAAGTGTTGTCTGGAGCAAAACTTTTCCTGGAAATAAGCAACACATGACACACCTGCAATTCAAAGAATACCACTTCCATATTGCTTAACAACCCACAACTGCTGCAGATCAAAGCACCTCTAGAGTTCTTGGAACTGGGTGAAATTCCCCATCATCTATTAAGATGCCAAAATGGTGATGAGATCCAGTATTCATATTGCATATGAAAGGGCAAGATCTTTTGTATCAAAAATATCTATTATAATAATTTACCACATTCATTCATAGAAATGAATGCAAACTAGAAATAAATATCAAAACTAGAATAAAAGTGATTCAAATTAGAATAAAATGTTACAAACTAGAAATTAAAAAAAAATGAATATTTTAGCCCTCATGATAACAAGAACAAATCTTTTTTTTTTTTTTTTGGTCAGTTGTAGGGCTTCAACTCTGGGCCTGGGCTCTGTCCCTCAACTCTTCAGCTTAAGGCTAGTGCTCTACCACTGTGAGCCACACTTCCACTTCTGGTTTTCTGGTGGCTAATTAGAGATAAGAGTCTCACAGAGTTTTCTGCCTAGGCTGGCTTTGAGCTGCAATCCTCAGATCTCAGCCTCCTGAGTAGCTAGGATTACAGGCGTGAGCCACCGGTGCCCCACAAACAAAAATCTTGAAGAAGAAATGGAAGGAAACTCTTATCATGTATCTGTTAAAGTCTACCGCAAATATAACACAAGGCCATGAAATTCTCACAGCTCTTGGAGCCATTAACACTATCTCACCACGTCTCTGAAAAACCAAGATCTCATTGTACTCATTCACTATCTGAAAATTTTAGTAGAATTTAGACACAAATTATTGCTGTCAATAAGGGAGTTCAGCAAGGTTGTCCAATACACAATCAATATACCCAAATCAATAATTTCCCTGAAAACTTGAACTTATCAAAAAAATCATAGAGAATGTTCTCATTCACTGTAACAAAAAGAAAAATCAAAGATAGAAATATATATATATATAACAAAAAGGTCAAAGATTTGTGCAAAAACTTATAAAACATGAAAAAGCATTCACAAATTAAGTACATGGAGAAATTAACAAGCCCATGAGTATGAAGCTCAGTGCCATAATAAACTTTGCAGTATGTCCCATTAAAGGGAATAACAATCTAAATAAAAGTAAGATCTTTGCCTTTAATTTTTTTAAGCTTTTCTGGAAATTCTCATAAAAGACAGTCAATATATTTTTCTTGTTGTTGTTGTGTACCGGTCCTAGGGCTTGAACTCAGCACCTGGATACTGTCCCTGAGCTTTTTTTGCTCAAGGTTAGCTCTCTACCACTGGAGCCACAGCTACACAACTGTTTTTTTATTTTTAGAAGTTTACTGAAGATAAGAGTCTCACAGACTTTCCTTCCCAAGCTAGCTTTGAACCCTGATCCTCAGATCTCAGCCTCAAGAATAGATTACAGGTGTAAATCATGGGCACCTAGACAACATACTTTAAGAAGAAAAGAAATGAGGAAGGGTTTGTCCTATCAAAATAAAAACTTAAGGGGAGGGGCCATATTTCAAGTAGAAGCCAGTGTTTGTTTTTGTTTTTTGCTTTTTGTTTTTGTCAATCATGGGTCTTGAATTGGACCTGGGCGCTGTCCCTAAGCTCTTCAGCTCAAGGCTAGTGCTCTACCACTTGAGCCACAGTGTCACATCTGGTTTTCTGGTGGTTAATTGGAGATAAGAGTCTCATGGACATCCTGCCCAAGCTGTCTTTGAACAATGATCCTCAAATCTCAGCCTCTTGAGTAGCTAGGATTACAGACGTGAGCCACCGGCATCTGTCTAGACAAGTGTTTTATCACTGGCCAAAATGCACTGGACCCTGCCTTCTATCCTCCAGCTCACAAAACAAAAACAAAAACGAACAAAAAACACAACAGGACTTGAAATAAGGATACTGGATCTAACAGGTGCTATCCTGGTCATGTGGTAGGAGGTAGGGCATTGGATCTAACTGGCATCATTTTGTCTTCTTGGTGGATGAAGTCGCACCCCCAAGTGAAGAGCATGCCTGAATTTCTAGAGGCAAGGGTGGGGATTTGGACAATAGGGTTCTGGACCTGCGAGTCCTGTGCCATGAACTCAAGAGACTCCCAAACTCTCTGTGTCCCTGCGCCCCTGACCATGGCTCCATTTAGGCCCCAACCAGCTCAGCCACCATGGTACACCATGCCTCTTTTCTCCTGACTCTCCTCAGGTCACCATGGTGTCCTTCTTTGGCTTTTCATTGAAGTTGATCTGGTTTGCTGGTATTGTTTTTCTGCTCTTTCTTTGCTTTACTATGCTTATATCTCAGTTTTCTAACAGTGTTAAGTGTCTACAAGTTTCCTGGTGACGTGTCCACTCACAGTTCCTGGCTTTCTAATAAAGATTCAATCTCACAAAATATAGCTTCTCAATATCGCATGGCTGAATTCCCATAGAACATACTTTGTTATCACACTCTAATGATTAAGGTTATGTGTACCTGGTTCAGCACTATATAATGGTCAAATGGGAAAATGGAGAGACTGCAAACAAACCTACAAATAACTAGAGAAGGGTGGGAGTGAAACAATAGTCCACTGGAAAATAAAATCCAGTGAAATAAAGCCCTGAGTGCAAACATCAAGAATTATTAAAAGAGGGCTGGGAAGGTGGCTCAGTGGTAGAGTGCGCTTGCCTTGCATGCTCAAGGCCCTGGGTTCGATTCCTCAGCACCACATAAGCAAAAAAGAAAAAAGCCGGAAGTGGCGCTGTGGCTCAAGTGGTAGAGCACTAGCCTTGAGCTGAAGAGCTGAGGGACAGCACCCAAGCCCAGAGTTCAGGCCCCACGACTGGACCCAAAAAAAGAAAAAAAAAAGAATTATTAAAAGAAATATAGATTAAAAAATACCATTATGGTCTCCAATTTGGACAGGAATTTCTTTTTAAAACTAAAAATATAATTATGATTAAGTAATACATAGCATAAAAAATTCACGATTTGCATTTTGGAATGTACAAATACTGTTCAGTATTATATTTATCAGTGTGCAACAGAGCTTTCAATCTTGCAAAACTGAAACTCTGCACCTGTTAAATAACAAGTCCCTGTCTCCATCTCCCCTGAGTCTCTGGCAACTACTGTTGTCACAATGCATTTGACTACTTCACATGTGCATAGGTCATAAACAATTTGTCTCTGACTGGTTCATTCTACTTAACACAATGTTCTCAAATTCCTCTGTCTTGTAGCAGACCACAGGATTCTCTTCCTTTTTTAAGGCTAAACATTATTCCAGTCTATGTTTTGTCACTTGCCCATCTGGATATACAATTGATGTACTATTACCTCTTGACTATTGTGACAAATATGCTAGAAATGCTTGCAGATTCTGCTTTGGATCCTTTTGGATATATTAGCAAATGTGAGATTGTGGACCTTTGGTGATCTCACCCTTTTTATTGGAATTTCCATAGTTTTTTCCATACCATTTTGTATTCTCACCAGGAGTATACAAGGGTTCCAGTTGCTCCCACACCTTTGCTGACACTTGCTATTTGGAGGGAAAAGATTTGATTGTAAGCATCCTCATGAGTACAAGATATGAAAAGAATTTCTTAATATTGAAAAGGCAAAAAATACCATAAAATACTAATATATTTGACAATGTCATGATTTATAGTTATGAAATAAAATCTTGAAGAAGTTAATTAGATATTTATCTAACAGAGGATTGGAATCTAAATTATATATAAAATCCTTACAAATAAAAAGAAAGTTTAAAACAATACAAAATGACAGGAAATATGCATAAGCAGTTCAGGGAAATAGAAGCCTAACTGACAAATACGTGGAAAAAAAATGTTTATCTCACTCACTGACAGATGAGAACAAAGTAAACCAACAGCCAGCTACTATTTCACGTCCATTATATTGTTAACAGTTTTAATATTGACATCTTTCGGAGATAGGAAGCAAAAGGAATTTCAAGTACTGCTATTTAGAGCATAATTTGTTACAATGGCTTTCCAGAGCAATTTACTGGTAATCAATACAGTTAAAAGTGCATACATTGACACCCTGGTATTCCAAGGATGGTACTTACTGCATACCATGAGCAATGCAGTGTACACAGGGAGAGTTACTATAGCACTAGGTGTAATGGAAATAACCTAAATACTTATAGTGAGAGAATGAGTCATAAATGATAGCTTTATCATACCAGAAAGTAATTAAGATCATTAAGCTAGAAATATTTGGCTTAGCTCTCAAAAACATGATCATTATTGTCAAAGGATATTTATATTATCATATCATTAAGGCAGTGATTAGGAAACCTATGGAGAAGGAGGAGGACGGAAGATTGCTTAACTTTTTAACAACTCATAGCTTTACAATAGAAATATCAAAATATTATTACATAATAGTATGCATACTTTATTATTCTCTGAATTTTTATATAAATATTGCTTGTGTAAGGGAAGGATTGACTGAAGTAAGAAGCATTTTTATCCATCCCTGATTGCTGGGCTGGGATCTGAGGATCTGAGGGTCTCCCTCATTGTCAAACACTTGGAATTCCTGTTCACTTCATATGGAAACAAGTCATCATGCTTAAAAATTCATATCATTCTTCCACCAAAGCTGCCTTTTCATTGCTGCTTACATATTTACATTGCTCTTTTACACTAAATACAAACTACCAAAAGTATAGTTTAACCAGACTTTAACCAGAGATAGCAGGGGGGTCAGTGTTGTTTGTTTTTCTAACTCCAAAGATAATGCTATATTTTCTCTTTTATGTTGCTAATGCAGTTTGGTAGAAGTGCGCTTATCTGAGCCTGTACATAGTATTTTATTCTGTATTTGTCATAAGATGATTGTTTTGTTGGTGTTGGGGAAAAAAATCTAACCTTGAAAACGGCAGCCTCTTATTCCCTGACTTGCCTGGCATGTCTAAATGCCAATCTAGCACCAATTCATCTAATCACACAATTGATACTTACTTAGAGGCTATTCTCTCTTGAAGGGAAAAATGGACTTTAATACCAAATACTACAACCAAAATATTATGAGGAGCATTTGAAGTAGAAGTTACCATTTGGGGTTCATAGGGAAGGGACCCCTGCTGTTTGACTGGCTCTGCACCTGGTAAGGCATGGGTAAACAATTTACCCATAAGATTCAGAAGAGGACACAGGGAGACAATAAAGGAAGTGCAGCACTCTGTGACTACGTTAGCATGAAATCTGAAATGTTTGGAGCTAGATCAATACTTTAGAGAACTGAGAGAGGCATCTTAGTTCATTTGAGCAAACTGAAGTCAAAGTGATTAAATTTTTCTAGACTCTGAGGTCAGACACTGAATAAAGCTTTTAGAGCCAGCGGTAGAATTCAAGGCTCCAAGAAGATTAGAATGTGCATGGCAGATCAGGTGGGCCAGCTAAGTGCTGGAGCCATCTTCCCTCCCATGATGGCCACAACTAGACCACACTTGCACATCCTGTCATAAATGGGGGTCCAAGCAGGAGCCAGATCAATTTTCCAAAATAAGCTGGAAATCCGGTTTTTTATATAAGATCTCTTACTCTGAAATTCTGGAAATGGATTTCAAAACTTTAAAATATATCACATGAGCCAAACAAAACACATATGCAGGGTCCATTGCAAGGGCTGGTCACTATTTTCATGCATTCACCATAAAGAAATGGGTCTGGGACCTTCTGGGCAGTTTTTATGGCTCCTGAATTTAGGAAAAGAAAACAAATTATACTCAAAGCTATTCCTAATGTTTGAGACACCTGAGATTAAATATTCACTGTCAAGATCTATTTTTGAGGAGAGGCAGATGTTGGAAAACTGATTAATTTGTACCTTTGAAGATTACAAAGAACAGAAATGACTGCCAGGCCAAGGAGAATAAAAGTCAAGGCTCTACCACCAGCAGAAGAAGGAAGCTGATGAATCTGCATTTTGCTAGATCTCCTGCATCTTGCCCTGCTGTCTCTGCTGTATTCTCTCTATAACTTGTTCTCTTACCTCCAAAACACTGAAAATGGAGCTGTGGCTCAGGTGTAGAGCACTAGCCTTAAGCACAAAAACTAAGGGACATCACCCAGTCCCTGAGTTTAAGCCCAAGAACTGGCAAGGGGGGGGGGGAGGGAGGAGGAGGAGGAGGGGGAGGAGGGGGAGGAGGAGGAGGAGGGGGAGGAGGGGGAGGAGGGGGAGGAGGAGGAGGAGGGGGAGGAGGGGGAAGAGGAGGAGAGGGAAGAGGGAGAGGGGAGGGGGGAGGGGGAAGAGGGGGAGGAGGAGGAGGAGGAGAAGAAAGAGAAGAAGAAGAAGGAGGCGGAGGAGGAAGAGGAGAACAAGAAGGGGGAGGAGAAGGAGAACTATGAACCAGAAGAACTTATTTTTAATTAATTGTTCATTCCCATTTTAAAAAGTGTACTTTTCAAAGAAATGTTAAAAAATATTATATAGACCAAGTAGATCATGATATGGGGGATGAGCTGTTACTACATATTACCTAGAGCTTTTAGTTTCAAGCTCCAAAAGTACATGGTGGTGATGTTGCTCCACAGAGCTCCAAACATAGAACCTGGATTAAATCTGTGTCTAGAATGAATCTGTGTTCTCTTCAAATTTCAGATTAAAATTTTCTTCTAATACAATAGTGCTCAGGGGCGGGCCTTCAGGAGTGAATGAGGTCATGAAGGAGATTACCTCCCACAAATGATTAAGGTCCTTATAAAAAGGCTTCACACTGGGCCTGACCCCTTTGCCCTTTCCAGCACTCTGCTCTACAAAGACACAGTATTTGTCCCTTCCACAGGAAATGTGTGGCAAGAAAACAAAGAAGCCACATTTTGAAAGATCGAACAAGGACTCTATTAAAAGGCCAGCAACTGCATGGTAGACTCCTGTTTGAAAGACCAGCAGCCCAAAACAGAGCTAACACCAAGTTTTTAAAGACAAAATTCACATGTTGTGGTGGAGACCAGTCCTTAACAACAATAACAAAAAAAAAAAAAAAGCAGACCTTATATGGATATACTCAGGCACACACTCAGGTACCAGCAGAACCTTTCTATTTAGGGAAAATAATACTTCAACCATCCATATAGGGGAAATCTACTTAGAGTTGGGTGATTCAAGCCATTTCCGGAGGTAATCAAGGCAGAATCAGCGCATTCTCTATGCAAAGTTTCTTAAGGCTATGACAGCTACATTTCTCTGAAGCAGAGCCCTCCTAGCTCACCTTGAGCTAGGCATCTGCATTCAATGAATGGCTTCTCTTACTTCTAGGCTTTTCAGCACTGGGTGGAGAACGCCTTCTACCCAGCCAGAGGCATCAGGATGGCTGTAAGAAATTACTTAGATTCAGCCTCCTTACTTTAGATACAGCTTGATGAGGTACCATCCTGGAAGTGGATAGACCAAGCCCTCATTACACACAAATCTGCTGGAATTCTATACAAAACCTAAAGCCCCCGATGCATGAGAAATAAATTTATTTTCTTCATTACTACTCAGTCTTGGGTCTTTTGTAACAGTAACACAAACAGATTAAGATACCAAAATAGGAAACACCTTCTTTCTCTAGATGTTATTTTTCTTGTTGTTATTTTTTGTTTTTGGATTTTGTGTGAGTGGATGTGTGCTAGTACTGAGACTTGAACTCAGGGTCTGGCCTCTGTCCCTTACTTTTCTGCTCAAGGCTTGTGCTCTACTACTCAAGCCACATCTCCACTTGCGGGGGGGGGGGGGGGGGGTGCTTAATTGAAGAAAGATCCTCATAGACTTTCCTGCCCAAACTGACTTCAAACTGTGATCCTCAGATCTCAGCCTCCTGAGTAGCTAAGGCTACAGGTGTGAGCCACCAGCACTCACTGAGCAAGTGGTGTTTTTGTTGCTTTGTGGTTTTGTGTTTTGTTTTAAATTAGAATAAATCATTAATCTGGTCCATCTATCATGGAAACTCAATATTACAGAGGAACTTTGCTTTAATCTGACCCAAATGTGCCTCTAATTCTTGAATCCTTTTTTTTCTCTAGGGTTCCTTGTGACATGCTTTGAATGTCCCAATTGACTTTGGCTACATCATCTCCCTACACAACTGCAATACTGCTGCAATTCTGCTGACTGCAGTACTGCTATGGCATTAGTAACAGACCTCTTCCTTTCTTTTTTCTTAGGCTTCCCCTGAGATAACAAAGTAAGGATGTGATTTGACACTTATCTTGTTAAGATGAACAATGGATAATTTGACTGCCAATCAAGTACAGAAAAATATTCTCTACTTTTTAAATCAGTCACATATTTGTCAAATCATTTCACTCTGCTGCTCAGATATAGTTCAAACTATGAGAATCCCTGGAGTTTTAAAGTCTCATTGCTTTTTAATGGTCTTGGAAAACCTAATCCCAAATGAACTTCATCTTGAAAGTGATACCTTTATTCAAAGAAAAAAATGTATCGAGTACCCACTACACATTAGTACCAGCTTCTATGCCTGGAGAATTAAACAGAGACTTCTGGAGGCCATCATCCTCTAGGCTAGAGGAGGAGAAATTCACTACTAATTTCAACCTATGATAGAATAACATTAGTACTTATAAGAATCTGTGTATCCAACATTAGCAAGATGGAACAAGTAACAAATAATTGCAGAACAAACTTACAAATACTATTGCAAAGTGCCAAATTATATCAAGCACATAAGGAATTAACTGTAGAAAATACGAACAATATTTTTATATTTTATAAAACATTGCTGAGAGAACTAAAAGAAGGCCTGACTAAATGAAGTAATGTACTGTGCTCATGGACCAGAAGAGACAGTTGTGACATTTGCCAATTCTATTGATCTGCAGATTAAATTCACCATAATAGAAATCTCAGCTAGAATTTTTATAGAAATTAGTAAAATTTTCTAGTATTTCTAAGAAAATGTAAATAATTTAAACAATACAATCACAGAAAAGAACAGAGTCTAGAGGATATACAGTGTTTCAAGATTTAATATAATGCCACAGTAGTCAAGATACTGTGGAATGCTGGTATGGAGAGAGAAACATTGATTTGTGGAAAAAACAATGACACAGGATTCAGAAATAGATCCATATGGAAGCCAACTGTAAGATGACTAAGTGGACAAACATTGTCTCTTCAAATATATGATGCCAGAACACTGGATATTTACTTCAGAAAAAAAATACACATTAAATGATACCACACATAAATATTAACTAGACATGCATCTGAGATCTGAGTCTACCTTCCAAAATCATAAAACTGTTTGAAGAAACGTTTTCAAAAGGTTGAACTAGGCAAATATTTCTCAGATATGACATAAAAAGTGTCAGCTATGGGCTGGGAAGGTAGCTCAGTGGTAGAGCGCTTGCCTTGCATGCCTGAGGCCCTGGGTTCCATTCCTCAGCACCACATAAGCAAAAAAAAAAAAAAAAAAAAAGCCGAAAGTGGCGCTGTGGCTCAAGTGGTAGAGCGCTAGCCTTGAGCTGAAAAGGTGAGGGACAGCGCCCAGGCCCAGAGTACAGGCCCCACAACCGGACCCAAAAAAAAAAAAGTGTCAGCTATGAAACTAACGCTGTAGATTTTATCCAAAGAAAAAAGTCAAAAGACATGGTTAAGAATATAAAAAGGGAACCCCATCCAGCACTGGAGAAAATATTCACAGTATGTTTTTGTAATAAAAGACTTTCAGACCGAATATACAAAGAACTCTTACAAATCATTCACAACAAGATAAACAGCCCAATTAAAATGGGTGAAAGTTTTTAAATAACGTGTCACAAAATATGAGTGACCAAAAAGCACATGGAAAAAAATCTCAAAATCGTTAGGTATCAAGGAAATATAATGAAAATCATTAAAAATTAAAGTCACTAGATTGTATGTTCACTGTTCAATTTTCAAAACTAATTTAGAAGGAGATTGTGGTTTGAGGCTAGTTTAGGCATAAACATTTGTGAGATTCCTTCTCAACCAGTGGCTAGATGAAGTAGAACCTGCCTGACATTCCAATGACAAGGAAATGCACAAGGAACTGTATCACAGTATATATATCAGCCCAGCCATATAGTGAGACCTTATCTCAAAACTAATCAATGGTTTAAGTGATAAAGCACTTGCTTAAAAAGTGTGAGGCCCTGAGTTCAAACTCCAGTGAATCCAATCAAACTTAAAAGTTAAAAAATAAAACAGAATATTCATCTCCATTTAAGAGAAAGCCAGGGCCAGATGTCAATGGCTCATGCCTTTAATCCTAGTTACTCGGGAGTCTGAGATCTGAGAATCACTGTTTGAAGCCAACCTGGGCAGGAAAAATCGATGAGATTCATCTCTAATTAACCACAAAAATCTGGAAATGGAGCTGTGGTGGCTCAAGTGATAGAGTTCTAGCCTTGAACAAAAATGTTCACGGACAGTGCCCAAGCCCTGAGTTCAAGTCCCAGAACTTGAATTTAAAAACACAAAAACAAATGAGAGAGAGACAGAGGACAGAGAGAGAGAGAGAGAGAGAGAGAGAGAGCCAAACAAAGAAAAAGTCAGGAAAGTAAGCAGAACCAACCAAAAAGGTAAGAGAAACCAGAATCAAGAATACCTACAGAAAGGTAACTGCTGACAGTACTGAAGATATGAGGAGCAAGCACTGCAGTGGAGTGTTGCATTCTCATCTCAAACATTGCTCCTGGCTTCAGTTTGATTCACTGCCATGACAAGAACAAAAGCAAACTTTCAATAAAGTAAGGAATTCATAGCAGATAAAGGAAGGTTGACCAGAAAGTAAAACTATACTTCAAATTTCTAATCTGAGGCAAAAAGCATTAGGAAGGCATTGGACAGAGAGAACAATTGTTATAAATTTAGAGAATGCTTTTGGAAAAAGAAAAGGAGAAAATAATCACAGGCTTATGAAAATATATAAGATTAAAAAGTAATAAAGAGGCAAAGCGACAATACATGAGAGAAAAGAGGAAGTAGTCAGTTACTCTCTCACAGAAGTGAGAGGAATGTGTCCCTCAGACCCCATGTCACATGTTCTAATACCTTACATATGTGCCTGCCTTATGGCCTAAGAAGGCATCCTTTTCCTCTGCAATTGCTCCCAAGTACGCAGCCATCTCCCTCCCTCTGTCCTGTTTCACTTCCACTTCCCCCCACCCTGTCCCACAAAAGACTTCCACATAACATTAATTTTCCCTGCTGTCTTGTCCTCCAGAACTTTCTCTCTGTCTCTGTCTCTGTCTGTCTGTCTCTCTCTCCCCCCCCCCCCCACTTCTTCATTCTCTGCCCACTCCATTCTCCCCTCCTTCCCCTATCTCTTTCTGCCAGTGTTGGGGCTTAAACACAAAGCCCCCAGCTCTCTCTCAGCTTTTCCACTCATGCTTAGATGGCTGGTGCTCCACCCCTTGAGCCGCACCTCTAATTTCAGGTTTTAGCTCGTTATAAGAGTCTGGAGGATTTGTCTATCTCAGTCAGCTGTGAACTTCTATCTTCAGATCTCAGCCTCTTCAGTATCTAGTATTATAGATGTGAGTGTACCCTCTAACTCCCTTCCTTGTCATTCTGCCCTACCCCAAGATGCTCTCTCTCATCTTCTCCAGTTGTCAGAACTCTGCCCTGCTATGAAAACAGTACCCTGGGCTGCACAACTCTCCTGCATCTTGCATTCCCTAACTTTCCTTGCTTTATTAAAGTTTAATGCAGCATAATAAGCTTCAAATAAAATAATGTATGATGAGATCTCTGTGTGTGTCATCTGGAAGTTCTCTTCTTGTCTAGGAATATCCCATTATTGTTTTACAAAGCTTATTTCTTCTTGAAGTTATTATAACTTGATGTACAATAAAGTTTTAGATAGAGCACTCTATACCTGTGCAGGATAAATAGTCTGAATCTTTCAACAATTTTCACAATGCTCACTTTCTTTCATTATTTGAACATTCTGCTCCAGCAGCCAATTGTAGCTCCAAAAATAAGAGAGCAAGAATATGATAATCCAGAAACTGAGAAAAAGTCATGTTGCCTCAGAAATTCAAACTTAATAGAGCAGCTTTATTTTTTTAAAGGAGTCAGTCATTTAAGGGTTCATAAGAAGACACGCTGTAGCCAAATTAGCCAAAAAATAAAGAAGTTTAAAAGCAGCAAGAGAAAATTAACTGACCACATGCAAAAGGATCCCCCTCCAGCCCCCATTGAGACTATTTCAAAGTTTCTTATGAGAAATATTGGAGGCCAGAAAGAAATGGAATCATACGTTCAACCTGCTAAAAGATGAAAACTTCCAGACAAAAATACTGTCTACAAAAACAGAAGCTGAAGGAAAATTCAGCACCTTTGACCTATCATACAAGACCTACTAGTGACCTACCACATATGTTAAAATGACTCCCTCAAAATTAGATAAAAAGATGTGTAACGCAAAAGCATAAACAAGCATAAAGCTTTCTGCTGGTGGCAATTACATAGATCAATATAGAATACAATGAAGTTGTAACAGTACACCACAAATTACTTTTCAGCTTTGGTACTGACTTTAAAAGATACACTAAAACTACAAAAATCTGTAATTTGTGCAAAAGGAGAGAGTGTGGTAGAATGTAAATGATTATCAGCATAAAATAGATCTTATAACTGTAAGGTGGAAAAAAACAGAAAACAAGAGAGGAAAAGTAAAATAAAAGAAATAAAGATAAATGTATATACAAGATGCAGGGTACCAAAATCAAGTACAGTGACAACAGGGGGAAGAACATACAAAAGAAACAAAAAAAAATTACATAATATATTAAGAACAACAACAAAGAAAAGCCTGTTGTGTCCATATCTTGGGGTTCATTTTGCTTAGCATCATCTTATTGATCATATGTGCGTAGCTTTTGAACTTTTCTGCTCATCTGATAAAAATTATCCTAGATGTATACTAATTATTGTACATAATGGAAGCCATGGGACCTATATTTCTTTATGTCTGGCTTACTTCACTCAATGAATTTTTCCAAGTCTTTCCACTTCCTAACAAATGGGACAGGGTCCATTCTTTCTGATGGAAGCATAGAATTCATATATATGCCACATTTTCTTGATCCATTCATCTACTGAGGGGCATCTGGGTTGGTTCCGTATCTTAGCTATGGTAAATAATGCTGTGATAAACATAGTTGTGCTGTGTACTTTAGTACATAGCTTTAGTACTGCCTTGTTTGTGATGGCTGTGGTAAATGTCCAGAAGTGGAATTGCTGGATCATAGGGGAGCTCTATGTGTAGTCTTTTGAGGAACCTCCATACTGCTTTCCAGAGTGGTTGAACAAGTTTACACTCCCACCAACAATGCAGTAGGGTTCTCTTTTGGCCACATCCTCTCCAGCATCTGTTGTTATGAGATTTTTTTATTATAACCATTCTAATGATATTCACAAGTCACTATGTTGGAAATGGGAGGAGTGGGGGGACGTGGGGGAGGGAAGGTATAATAGGAGAAAAACTAAGGAGGGGGGTAACAATACTCGACAAGAAATGTACTCATTACTATACTCATGTAACTGTAACCCCTCTGTACAGCATCTTTACAATAAAATAAAAAAATTAAAAAGAGACAAAGACAGGCTGAAATAAACAAAATGGCAACAGTAGATAGAATTCCCATGAAGGGGAGAGAATTAGCTGAATGAAGAGAGGAAGAAGGGGAGAATGCAGTTAAGAATTCAATGTACAGCCTACAAAATTGAGAAAAGTGAGGGAAGGGGTGAGTTGGGAGGAATGGTAAGAATGTTGAAAGAGATGATATTGAATGAGATGTATTGTATTCATAAACTGCTTTTTTGAGTGGCAACTCCTTTGTACTACTACCTAAAGATAATCATGAAACCTAAAAGATAGAGGTTTAAAGCCAGTCCAGACAGAAAGATTTGTGAGACTCCATTTCCAATTAGTGAGTAGCTAACTCACGGAGTAGCTAGGATTACAGGCATGAGCCACTGTTGCACAGATATGACATTATTTTTAGTCCTTCCAATATTCATATTGGTAATGCTGTTCCTTTTTGATGTTATGACATAATTAAAGTCACTTCTTTTTTTCTCAACTAGCCTGACTAGAAGCTTATTAATTTTATTGATTTTTTATGAAAATCAATTTTTAACTCAATTTGTTTACTCTATTGATTTACTGCTTTCAATTTAATTGATTTGTTCTCTATTTTTTCTCATTTCATGCTTATGAAGATTTATTAAATATCATGACCTGTTAAATGTCAGAAGAAGTTGTAGGAATGGGTTTCTGTGGCCAAGACAGATATTGCCCTATTGGAGATTATCAACTATTTGGTTCAGAAGTGGATATAAATCATTTCAAACAGAAATTTTATAAAAACATAAAGGCAGGGTAAGATAAAGAACTCTAACAAATCTAATCTGCTCTATTATAATTATTTCTCTTCATCTACTTACTATAGATTTATTTTTGTTTCTTTGTTTCCAAAGAGGATTTATGATGTGATTTTTTTCTTGTCTAAGAAAATAGTCAATCATGTCAATTTTCCACAAGTTTCAGTGTGTTTAGTTTTAATTTTCATTTGATTTACAGTATTTTCTAAACATCACGAGATTATTTTTATCTTTGATCTGTGTTATTCAATCTTCAACTGTAGAGTTTTTTCTTTCTATTACAAATTACAAGTCTAATTTTATTGTGGGTTGAAAGCAGAGATGACAAAATTTCTATTCTTTTAAATTTGTTACTATGTCTTTTATGACCTATTTGAAGTTTATCTTGAACATTTCCATGACTTTGAGAAGACAGTGCATTCTGCTGTTACTATGTAAATTTGTGTGTAGAAGTCCATTATACCGAGGGGAAGGGCAAAAACAAATCGTTTAACTAGGGATACAGGTGGACCCATTGCAATAATGAGATGTACAAGTCGTTATGTCGAAAAATGAACTTTACAACTTTGGTGGGGGGGGGGGGAGGGAGGATCGGGTGGGGGGGTGGTGAGGGGGAGTAAGGGAAGGGATGGGAAGGGGAAACAATGAGGAGGCAACAATGCTTGATAAGAAATGTACTCATTATCTTGCCCATGTAATTGTAACTACTCTGTACGGTATTCTCACAATAAAAAAAAAAAAAAAAAAGCCAAGGGGGGGGGGGAAGTCCATTATACCCACTCATCTGATTTTACTGCTGACTTCAACCATATCCTTACTGAATTTCTGCCTACGATCTTTGTCTATGTATAACAGAGAGATGTGAAAGTATCCAACCGCTATAGTAGATTCATTTTTCTATTTAGAGTTCTATTCAATTTTGCCACATGTATTCTGATGCTCTGTTTCTAGATGTATACATATTAAGGATTTTTTATGTTTTCCTGGAGAGTTATTCAGTTTAGCATTATGTACCATCTCCTTTATCCATGGAAATATTTCTGGCTCTGAAGTCCACCTGACTGAGATTAATATCACATATGCTTTATTTTGATTATTATTGGTGTGGGACATATTTGTCTACCCATTTGCTTTGAATCTTTTCAAATCTTTATGTATAAAGGGAGTTTCTTCTAGAAACTATGTCTTCTCATTATTGCATTTAGACAACTGATGTTCAGGACAGTATCAGTATAGTTGGAGTTAGTTACCCTTTCTGTTCATTTTTCTTTTTTTTTCTTTCTTTCTTTCTTTTTTTCTTTCTTTCTTTCTTTCTTTCTTTCTTTCTTTCTTTCTTTCTTTCTTTCTTTCTTTCTTTCTTTCTTTCTTTCTTTCTTTCTTTCTTTTTCCGGTTATAGGGCTCGAACTCAGTGCCTGGGAGTTATCCCTGAGCCTCTTTTGCCCAGGCATATGCTCTACCACTTGAGCCACAGAGCCACCGCTGGTTCTTGAGTGGTTAATTGGAGATGAGTCTCATGGGGACTTGTCTGCCTGGGCCAGCTTGGAACCACAATCCTCAGCCTCCTGAATAGCTAGGATTACAGGCACGAGCCACCGGCACTCAGCTCTTTTTTCTTATTTGCTAATCTTGTTCTTTGTTCCTATTTTTCTGTCATGTACTCTTTTTCTACATTTGTGTTTTTAATTAAGCACTATGTGTAATTCTATTTTCTCTTCATCCTAGCCTATCAATTCCATTTCTTTTTCTAAATTTCATGATATATAATGATATAATGATAATCCACACTCCCTTCCAAATAGCACTAAACAATGAGTAGTATAAATGCTTAATAATTTCAAAAAAAGTTGATATCAATTCATCCACCTTCATTATCTCCACTTATTCCTTCTTTGATTCCTTTCTTGATGTAGGTTCAGATTTTTTAACTTTATCATTTCCCTTTTTTATAAGAATTTATTTTGATGTTTCTTGCAAGGAAGATACACTGGCAACGAATTATCTCAATTTTTGTTTGGGAAAAATCTTCTTTATCTTCATTTTTGAAGGGTAATTCCAGAGTTATAAGTATTTCTTTCTAGTTCTTGTGCTTGTATGGTTCTTGGAGATAAGTAAATTGTAATTTTTACATTTGCTACTCTTTTAATAAGATGTTTTCCCTCTGACTTCTTTTAAGAATTTTTCATTACATTTGATTTCCTGTAGTTTGAAAATACTATGCATAGGTGTGTTGCTTTATACATATTTATCCTGTTCAGTGGTGTTTTGGGCTTCATGCATGTGTGATGTAGTGCTTGAAATTAATTTGGTGATGTTTTTGGTTATTATTTCTTCAAACATTGCTTCCATTCCTTTCTTCTCCTTTTGGAATTCTCATTACACATATATTGTATACCACAAGAACTGTACCACCGTACTTGGGTACTCTGGAGTTTTGTATTTCATTCATTTTTCTCTTTGCTTTTCAATTTGGCCAGTACTGCTAATATACAATCAAGTTCAGACATTATTTTCTCAGCTATGTCCCATCTAACATCAGAGGCATTCTTTATTTCTGTTGTGGTTTCAACTCCTAGACTTTGCTTTGGTTCTTAAATTTTCTCTGCTGACACAGTCCATATTTTCTTATGTCTTATTTAGTTTATCTGTTAGAGATCTTAAATTTAAATTCCTAGATCAATAACTCCAAATATTCCTGATATATTTGAGTCTGATTCCAATGCTTTAACTGTCTTGTCACATTGTTTTTACCTTTTAGTGTATTTTGTAATTTTCTTCCTTGGTAATGATTTGCGGGGGGAGGGGGGGAGGGGGGAGGGGGGAGGAAGGGGCACGGACATTCTACAGTTCTTCAGTGAGCCTGGGTCCCTGCTGCGAACTTTACATATAGTTTAGCTGTGACATACCCAGCCCACTTGATGAAGCAGAGTTTCTAGAGTAGGTTGCATATCTTCCTCCAGTCAATATGTCTCCATGAAACACCAGCATGAGCGGTATGTCTGTGGCTCATGCCTGTGGTCCTAGCTACTCATGTTGGTTCAAATCCAGCCTGGGCAGGAAAGCTGATTAGACTTTTGTCTCCAATTAACCAGCAAAAAGCCAGAATTGGAGCTGTGGCTCAAGTGGTAGAGAGCTAGCCTTGAGTAAAATTACTCAGGGACAGCCTGTAATCCTAGCTACTCAGGAGGCTGAGATCTGAGGATCGCGGTTCAAAGCCAGCCCGGGCAGGAGAGACTGCGAGACTCCTATCTCCAATAAACCCACCAGAAAACCGGAAGTGGTGCTGTAGCTCAAGTGGTAGAGCACTTGCCTTGAGCTGAAGAGCTGAGGGACAGTGCCCAGGCCCAGAGTTCAAGCCCCACGACCGACAAAAAAAAAAAAGTTACTCAGGGACAGTGCCCAGAACTGGCAAAAAGAAACAAGCAAAAAAACTATCATATTAGTTAACTAGCTTCTCCTTGCTAGGAAGACTTTAAAAACAGAAAAATAGTTCTCCTTTTCCCCAGCAGGAGACACAAAAGAATGTTTCTCCAATATCCAGTGTGCTAACATGGGCATACTCCAAGATGTAATGCTCACAGAAGTGTGGAGGCTCTTGTATGACTAGATTAACTTTAACTTCTCCACACCGAGTCTCTAGGAATTTATCAGTTAGTTGTACCAGCTCATTCTGGCCATCCTATCTTTGTACTGGCTCTAAGTTTCAGATTCATAGGTCTCTGCTCCTCAAGCTGTGAGTCTCTGCATTCACATATTTTCTCCTTCGATTTTGGGAGGCAAGGACTTGCCCTGTGGTTCTGCTCCCTGGCAGGGACTTGCCCAGGCTCTACCTCCCTGATGGATCTAAAAAGAGTTACTGGCTTTTCATTTCATTGAGGTTTACATTGTAGCTCCACAGGATTTTTCATTCCTTCCTTATATAATTTTATAAACATATTTTGATTTCTTGAATATATCCCAGATGTATGGGAACTTAGCTATAAGCATATTTATATAATCTATTCTTTGTAGGGGCTATTTCCTGTTCATTTTTTGGGGGGTTGGGTTTTTTGGGGGGTCTGTCGAGGGGCCTGATCTTTGGGCCTAGGCCCTGTCTCTGAGCTCTTCAGCTCAAGGCTAGCTCTAGCACTTGAGCCACAGTGCCACTTCCATTTTTTTCTGCTTATGTGGTGCTGAGGAATCGAACCCAGGGCCTCATGCATGCAAGGCAAACGCTCTACCACTGAGCCACCTTCCCAGCCCTTTAGTTTGGTTTTTTGACAGTCATAGAACTTAAACTCTGGGCCTGGTCACTGTCCCTGAGCTTTTTTGCTCAAAGCTGGCGCTCTGCCACTTGACCCATAGCTCTACTTCTGTGTGTGTCTTGAGGGGAGGGGGGTGGCTAGTCTGGGGATTAAACTCAGGGCCTAGGGTCTGTCCCTGAGCTTCTTTGGCTCAAGGCTAGCACTCTACCACTTGAGCCACAGTTCTCCTTCTTGCTTTTTTGGTAGTTTAGTGTAGATAAGAAGCTCAGAGTCTGTCTCACTCTAGCTGGCTTTGAACCGTGTTCCTCAGATGTCCTCAGCCTTCTGAGTAGCTAAGATTGCAAACACACCCAGTGATACATTTTCTAAAGACAGTTTAACTGAATAACTACTATATAATTCGTATTGTACATAACATGCAAAGGAATTTCCTTAAGAACGTGACAACTAGAGACATTGCATTTATTCCAGTAGTTTATTAATGATCAAAATCTGTCAAAACTTCTCTTCTGGCAATTGTGGAAATTCTCTTCCCAATTGTGGAAATTGTTTCCTTGGCAAAGGTCTTCATTCATTCCTTTACTATTTTTGAGTGCTTCCTATGCAGTTCTCAGAGGCAGAAAATTGAGTGCATTTTTTTCAAATAATATCTTGTTAAGCTTTATCAAGAACAAAACAAAGTCATGTTGTTAAATACATTTGGTATCCAAAACAGACATACAATTTTTAACACAACTATTTCTCTGGCATGACTAGTAAATTCCTCAAAGCAATTCCAAAAGTCATTATTGAAATCAGACTGCTCAAGATGCATTCACATTCTTTCCATCTATTGAGTTACGATTTTTCTTTACTGTCTCATCATATATCCTAAATATTGCAATTGATCTTTTCCCTGTCTGAGAGCTGAAGGTCATATTTATGAAGATTCTTTTTCATTCCTTCCAAGTTTACATTATGTAAAAGATATGTCTGATATCCTTCACTTAATTTACTTCTTTTTCTCTCACATACCCACAAATGCACATACACACAGACAGGTATATTTTCTATGTCATTTAAACTCAATGTTAGGCAAATCCATAACAGATTGTCTTTCCTTCCAAAGATCTTGTTCTGTTTCTATATTTTTGAAAATAGAAAAGTTGTACTCAAATTAACTTGGCTTCCAGTCAGCCTGATTTTCTGAGCCCATCTGAATAGAATCCCTTAACAATGATCATACTTCACAGTAACTTGCCTGGCTCACAGAACCCCATTTTGCAAAGTTTGCACTTTGGATCATAACTGAAAACAGGCAGGTGATCACTGTCTCTGGCTCATCTTCAAACTTCTGAAATGTTAGAACATGATGCTTTTATGCTGAAACATTACACCAGCACCAGGGTGCAGAACTATGGAGCTTCCTCTCCTGCAACTTCAGAGAGAAAGAAGAAGAAAGAGAAGAAAGATGAGGGGAGACAGAAAAAAATGGCTTTGTGTAATGAAGTGTGTGGGGAGGCAGGAATGGGAGGAGAGGTCAGGAGTTGGAACTGTAAAGAAACCACTCCGTTCAGGCTCCTTCCAGGAAAGCATGAGAGAAGATACTTGGACTTCTTAAAACCCTTGCTCCCAGAACATCTGAGAACTGAGTTAACACACTCACCATCAGGCCTTCCTAAATCACATTTTTGGGTCTCTGAGCTAAATCCCTCTGGACTAATGCTTGGCACCCTTGAATTAAAAGATGATGAGGTCTTGACCCCCTTTCCCCCCCCCAAAAAAAATCAGAAATCTGTAGACTAAATGGTTTAAGACAGGGAAGATTTGTTCCCTTGTTCTGAGGCTGATTTCTGGAGCCGTCTTTTCCAAGAACATAACAGGAAACTCTATTAGTTCTCGATAAATATTTAAAAGATCGTGAACAAAATATCTTCCTTACAATCCACTGCTATAGTTAAAATATAAAGAAATGAAGATGGACATGTATGACTTTTTCTCAGCACCAGTTGCTCACACTTGCAATACTGCAATACTAGCTACTCAGGAGGCGAAGATCTGGAAGATCACAGTTCAAAGTCAGTCCAGGGGTAAAGGAAATCCTTGAGATTCCAACTCCAGTTAACCAATAAAACTCCAGACTAGAGGCATGGCTCAGGTGGTAGAACACCAGCCATGAGCAAGAAAGGCAGTTGAGGGCTCAGGGCCTTGGGGTGAGGGAGAGAGAGAGAGAGAAAGAGAGACAAGAGAGGGGGGAAGGAGGAAAGAGAAGGAAGAAAGGAAGGAAAGGAAGGAAGGAAGGAGAGAGAGGGAAAAGAGGGAAAGAGGGAAGAGGGAGGGAGGAGGGAAGGGAAAGAGGGGAGGGAAAGGAAAGGGAAAGGAGAAAAGGAAAGGGAGGAGAGAAAAGGAAAGGCTTCCAGACTAGGTGGAGGAAGGTAACAGGAAGAGACTCTCCACTGTTTAAGGGATGTCCACGATTTAGGGGATGAAAACGACTTCCTTTCAACTAATGGGCACACATTTTTGAGCACCAACTGTGAGCATCAAGTCTGAAGAATAGTACTCTTCCATTTCTCTTGGGGTAGGTCTGTGTGTGTGTGTGTGTGTGTGTGTGTGTGTGTGTGTGTGTGTGTGTGTGTGTGTGTGTGTTTCTCTCTCTCATCACCTCTGACTTTTAAAGAGCCACTGAGAACAATTCAGCTTAACACACACACACCACCATCACCACCACCACCAACAACAACAACAAAGCACATCCATGTGGGATGGGCACCCACTGCCTTGCTAAAAAAGCCAGAGACCTTGAGCTGCCACTGCCTGCGTTGGTCGTTGGGAAATTCTGATATATCTACTTGAGAGTTGCCAAATTTAAGCTTTTATTTTTTTCCAAGATTCCAAGGAGCCCTCTGTCAGTAACAAATGCTGTGTTCCTTTCTCACCAGCCCCTCGGCCTCCAGCTCTCAGTTACGTATTTGTTTAAAGTTTCCAGGTGATCTCGGGTATGCAAGTTGTCCTTAATTGTAGTCAAGACGTTTCTGACCATGCCTTCTGCACAGTACTGCAGGGTAGTGGGCTTCCTCTACAAACCGTGGGTACAGGGGGGACCTGGGTCCAGTGAAGACAGAGAGCAGCTCTCTTTTGCACAGGAGACAAGGTAGCGAGCAGGGAAGGGCAGACATGACCAAGGCCCCTGGTGGGAAGAGCCTAAAAGGTCTAAGAGGGAAAACATCTGCAAGGAAAAGCATTTGCAATTTTGTAACTGATCGAAGTTGGCCGTTTAGGGCTCTGCAAGGCTCTGGTGGCGCTGGACACAGGTGGTCCGCAGGTGCAGCTGCGGGACCACTCGGGGTACAATGTCCGCAGCCCTCACAGAGACCCGCGCGGAAATGGGTACCCCACGCCCACCCCCACCTCCCCGCAAGCGTCCAGCCTACGCAGGAGAGCACTGCCCTCTAGCGACGAAAATGGAAGGTGCAGCTCGACCCGAGCCTCAGAGCCGCTTGGCTGCAAGTGCCCGCGACGGTTGCAAAGGTGCATGCAAAGGTGTATGTCCTTTGCAGAACATACAAAATCCTGGGAACCCCCCCCCTACACAGAGGCCTCCCAAAACTGTCTACGATGTCCCCCTGAGAGCCAAGGGGAGGTTCCGTAGTCGAACAGTCCTGTACAATAAATGGATGACGAACAGACAGGTCAAAGGGGCCTGGAGGGCCGGGCGCTCCCCCAGGAGGTTGAGCTCTTGACACGCGTTTAGAAGCCATCCCGGGCAGGGAAGTCCGTGGGATTCTCATTTCACCAGCATTTAAAAACAAAGCCGTGGCTCCGGTGCAGAGCACTAGCCTTGCGCACAAGAGCTGGGGGACAAGCACCCAAGTTCCCAGGACAGACAGACAAGAAATGGGCGGGGGGGGGGGGGCTGGGGCTGGGGCTGGGTGGCGAGTGATTTAAAACAACTTTTGAGAACTTGCAATATGCCAGGCACGAGGCTACGTGATTTCGTCTGGAACCCTTGATTCTGTCCACTGTGCCTCTGAATTCAGTCCCTCGTCTCCAAACAAGAAAACTTTGGACTGATCTGAGGAGGCCGCCAGCTGTGGAGGTGGGAAGACAGGGAAAGGCAGGGCCAGCCTCAACCTCCAGCCTCGGCGGTCCCCGTCTACTTTGGGTGTCTTCCCTGTGGAGCCCCGGGGCCCCACGCTTCAGGTGCTCGGACATCCCCTCGCCCCCCGCCTCCTCGCCCAGCACACACCCCCCAGGGCATGACCATGGGCATCCGACCCCGGGGCTGGGTCCCTCCGAGCCGCCCCGCCGCACGGCGCGCGGCCCCGCCGGGCACGCCTTTCCAGAACGCGGGACTTTGTGGTGGTGGTTTTTTTCTTCAAACTAGCTTCTTTGGTCAGAGATCTCCATAATCAAGGAGGAGAAACTGCAAGACTCCTCAAAAGTTCCCGTCTTTCGTTTCTGGGACAATTCACGGAGCGCCTACTGTGCGCTCGGTGCCGTTAGGAGTCAAACGTTGGGGGCCGGGGAGGGGGAAAGGGCGCGGAAGACGGTGAAACCCGCGAGGTTCCGGTTCTTAATGCCTCCAGGGCGCCTGGGGCGGCGAAGCAGAGGCGACCGGCTCACCCGATCCCAGGGGCTCCGGGCGCACCCCGCCAACCTAAGCCAGTCCACCTGTCTATCCCCCCACCCCTCCAGCCCAGGGTGCAATCAGTGACTTCCTGTGGGAGGGTGGGGGGGGCACGCTTGACCTCCCCCCCCTCCCACGCCTCCCCCAAACTTCCTAACGTCCTTGGGTTCGTCACGGACCGACGCGGCGAGCGCCCCCCCCCCCCGCCCCCGGGCGAGCGCGCGGCGCCGGGACCGACCCCTCCCGCGAAGGCGTCGGCGCGGGCTGGCGTAGGGCGTGCGTCAGCTGCAGCCCGCCGGCGATTGGGGCTCGTGCGCCTCCTTCGGTTTGGGGCTAATTATAAAGTGGCTCGAGTCGTGGCTGGCCTCGGGGACGACGAGGCAGGTGCTCAGAGCCCCGCAGCCCGGCCCCGCGCGGCGCCCGCGACGGTGAGGTCCGCACCTGCCCGCGCACCCCGCCGGCTCGCGGTCCCCCCGACGCCGCCCGGCTCACGCTCACCTTTCTCTTCCTTCCAGACTCGTGCTCGGGACCCGCTTCTCCCCGTCAGCCTGCTCCATCCCGACAGCGTCCACGTAAGTGACACGGGCCTCGAACTCGCCTTGGCTGCGAGGATTGGGGGGGACCCTCGCCTGCGCTCGTTGCATGGGTGGGCGCCCCCAACTTCCTCCCGGTTCCCCTTGGGGGGGGGGTCCTGTTCCAGGCGCTGCCTCCACCTGAGCCCGTTCTCAGGCTGTAGATCTCGGGCGTTCGTTCCGGAATTCTGCCCCCGCGGCAACGGACGCCCGGGAAGAGGACAGGCTCCCCACCCCGTCACCCCGCGTTGGGGGCGATTGAGAGCGATTCTGGGCCGTCCTCGAATCTCTCCCCCACCCCCCGAAAGGTGGGGTGCGCTGCGAGCGGTTGCTCAGCCAGAAGCATCCCTAACGAGTCTTGCTCGACGCCCCCCTCCCGCGGCCGGGGTGTCGCAGCCAGGCGCCCCTCGCTCCCAGGGGTCTGCACCCCCCCAGGACACGCTCCAAGCGCGCTTCCTTCTGCCCCGCGTAGCCCATGGCGCGGCTCCTGAGCCTCTGCACCTGGCTGCTGGCGCTGGGCCCCGGCCTCCTGGCCTCCATGAAGTCGGAATGCACCCAGGACTGCGCGACGTGCAGCTACCACCTAGTGCGCCCCGGCGACATCGACTTCCTGGTGAGTGGTGCGCGCAGGAGCGAGTCTCTGGTCAGTCCTCGGACGATCCGCCTGGGTCGGATCTCCGGGTCTCGCACGCACACCCAGGCAGAGGAGCCCCCAGCGCCAACCCTGGGGACCCAGGTGTCCTGGCTGTTCCCAGGACGCCTGGCCAAGGTCCGCCTACACTCTGCACTCTGGTTCTCAGCCGAGGGGACCTGCACCGATCTAGGTACAGGTAAAGAGCAGGGATAGCCCAACACGTATCTAGTTCCTTTTAACCTTGGAGCTTCGAGTATCCGCTCCACTCCACCGCCCCCCACCCCCACCCCCTCGCCTCCACACACGATGTGTTCTCTTCAGCACCTCGGATAGCACCGGATGCTCGCCGAGACTGATGCCTGGTCACCCCATTTCTAACATCCCAGCCAAGAATAGTTGCTTCTCACACAACTATCCCTCTCACAAGTAATGTGCCTTTTAAATTAATGACATTTCGTCACCATCTTTTCCCTTCGAATTTCGTAGTTCCTATAACTTGGGGGGGGGGGGTGTCTCTCCGGGATTCTATCCCAGCAAAGGGATAGAAAAAAAAGGGATCAAGAGGGAGGACGGGGAAATCTCAGAAGACAGGAGAGAAAGCTCTTAGTGATTGCATGGGCGACTGAAGACAGAATTCGGCTTCTGTCTTGTGTCAACTGCACTTTTCTAATAGCTTCTAAAAGCAACCGTTTCTTTCGGCCATGAGAAGGGCCCAGGAGAGTTGGCCAAGGTCCAAAGACAAACAAGGTATTGGTGCAAAGACAAATGACATTGAAAGGAACAGGAGGGAAGGAAGCTGATGACAAAATGACTGTTATTCTAATCTAATCCAGGAGCTCTTGCATTATTACCTAGGGTGCTCAACTGAGTCAGAGTCTATGCATATGAAATTCTAGATGCTTCCTCCGAACCTGCTCGCCACATGATTCCTTTGCATTACTGTTGAAATTTGTTGCAATTCTGTATTACCCTTAAAATCAAGAAAGGAGGGGAGGGGAAACAAGCTTGGTAAAGAGTAATGTATTTATCCAGAGTGATTTTGGATCTACTTGAACCTTTAAGGAAATTCAATGTTGTACCAATGCTTGTGAAGGAAACAGTAAGGAACAGATTTTACAAAAAAAATATTCAAAGTGTCTATTTCAGCTTAACTCTTTCATTTGAATTACCTGATCTGTTTCCATTTGTGTATGCTAACTTGGGCTTTGATAGATGTGTCTTCTATCTTAAATTATGAGGGAAAAAATGGTCCATTTAAAATAGGAAGAACAGCCCCTTTCACTCAACTGTTTCATTTTTCCCCCCCGAGAAAGTCATGTGCTTTAAGCTACCCCTAAAAATTAAATGAATGCTACACACATAAGAATAGATCTTGTGAGCCAAGAAATGTATACACAGGGGAGACAATAACTGAAAAGATTCCATGTCCTGACCCCAAACTCCCCTGTCCATTTACATATGCACTGGCTTTTGTCCCCTGCTAGACAAGCATATAGCTCAACCTCAGGGTCCACAGTTCTCTGCCTTCTACATAAAGGTTATGTGAATTCTAGAATAACTTTTTAAATGTTCTAACCTGGCCTCAAAGTCATAGCAGTCACATCACTTACTTAAGTGGTGTGATTTGGTAATTAATATAACTGACATGTTATATAAACAATGCATGTTCTACTTTTTAAAAATTTAATCTACGAGCACTTCCGCCTGCTCTAAAAATACCAACTTCTTTCTTTAAAAAGGTGGGGTTTCCTTTTCCAGTACTGAGGCATGGGCTGTGCCCAGAGTTCATTGTGGGGCAGCCAACCCTTCCTGGATGTTACCAAAAATTCTGTTTTCTCTCCCTTTCTCACCTCCACTCATCATTTCACAAAATTTAAGGTGACATCTAGAAAGGTTGCTCTTCCCAAACTTCTCATTGGTGTAGTAGCTTTTCTTTTAACACAGATGATAGTATACATGGAGTTATATACAACTTGCATTTATAAAAAGACAATAACCAACAATCATTTTTTTTTTAAATCTCTTAAAGCATTTTAAGTAATGATTAAGCAACTTGTTTCATCTTACATCTTATATTTAGGGATGTTGTTCTCTCAGTAACAAAAGATTTAGTTAAAGCTCATTTTGCTAGAATGACTGGGATTTGGGGATTTCTGCTGGAATGTGCACGTGTTCCCACATACGCACGTGCGTATACCCACACCCACACCCACACTGGCAAATTAAGGGTGTTTAGTCAAAGATGTGTGGTAAAAATCAATATTCAAGTTATTACCAAGATTCTCCCATGTGACAGACACTTGTGCTTAGTACTGTGGTAGAGCCAAAAATGCAAAAGCAAGCTTTGGCGAATGTCCAGATCAAATTTACCATATAACCTTGCCTGTACCATAGACAGCAAGGTGTGACAAGTATCACTACAGATATATAGTTAGCTGTAGGAATGATACAGTAACCTCATCATTTTTAGTATGAATGTGCTATTCTTGTTATCTGCCATGATTTGTTTTTGAAGGATTACCAAATCACATACATTTAAAAGTCTTTTGGTACAAGTACACAAAATATTCATTATTAATTTTGGGTAATCTGTCCATAAATACATTCAAATGGAAATATTGTTTCCATTTCAATAGCTTAAGTTTTTTTTTAATTTTTTATTGTAAAGATACTATACAGAGGGTTACAGTTACATGAGCAAGGTAATGAGTACACTTCCTATTGAGCATTGTTACCCCCTCCATTGTTTTCCCCCTACCATCCCTTCCCTCCCTACCTTCCCAGAGGTTCTTTTTTTTTTTAATTGTGATTAAGTGATTACATAATTTCCCAAATTTCACAGTATTGTGGAATAATGATGCTCATTTAAAGTCACAAGTTCATTCTAACTTTCCTGGAATAGCTTACGTTTTAATGCTTTAAACCTTAAACCAGATATTATTGGGAATAAAACAAGATCATTTTAATTAGATTATCTTTTTAATACTTTCATATATAGAAACATTTAGTTTCCTCAGACATAAAGCTTAGTCATTAAGACCTGGTTACTGTATAGCCTAAAGATTTTGTTACATGAATAAAATGATTTAATTCATGATGAAAAATAATGTGAGAACATTTAATTTCATTATATCAGTATGTTTTTAAATAGCAGGAAAGGGCCTCACTTTGCTAAATCAAGGAGCTTCAATGCATTTTCTGTAAGTAGATTCAGACAGCTAACAGAGCCCCTTAAATGCTGAGAAATATGGCATGGATTGTATAAATGCTTACATGATGTTAGTCCTCTTTTCCCATACATAAGCCATCTATTGAATAGAAAAATACCTGAAGAACATTGTAAGAATCTATAGCCTAAATCTCACAATTCCTTGAATGTAATTGTTATATAATAAAGGGAACTCATAAAAGCTAACCATTCCTACTCTATTTTTAATACTACTTCCATTGGAAGACTTTTTCTCTACTTTGGCTCTACAGTAGCCAAATAGAAAAATCAGCATGGATAATTTATGCATTCATGTGTGTGTAATTTCCTATCTGCTTTCACCTTTACATTAGGTAAAGACTTAATTAAATGCATTTGATTCAAGACAACACAATGTGTTTTAATCAACCAGGAAAAAACAAAACATCCCTAATTATGGCCAATCGATATACCAGAATCCAAATAATTCATGAGATTTAAATTGAATGTTTTGGATGTCTTTCTTTCTTGAAAGATGGAAAATGTTTGCAGGAACACTGACTACTGTTGTAGTAAAATATTAACACCACCAGCAGATGAATCCTATTAATACTAATTTTATCAGCAACACTTGTGCAATTAGGAAACTATCCTGCATTTAGTAAATAGAACATTTCTCCCTTTTGGTTAGAAAAACCTCAAACAAAATGATATTATTGGCAGGGGAAAATCACCAGTACAATACCATTATGAAGACAGCCAACTAAAGTTAGAACTGGGAGGGGTCTTCTAAAATTCTGACATATCACAGTATATTCAGCAGGCAGTTTCTAATTAGATTCAGTTCATCCTCCTACTTTTTCCAGTTTTTATTTGCTCCATTTGCCTCTTGAGCACGATGTTATGATGGTAAGGTGGAAAGAGATTTTAACCCTAATTTCCTGTGTGGGGAGCCAGAAATATTGCTTTTCTCCATTTCTCCCTATTTTAATTATGTTATGCTAAAAATAAACCCTTGCTAAAACCTAAAAAAAAAAAAAGATGTAGATGACCTTCCTCACTGGGCATCAACCTATCAAAGCAAGCCTATTGCCTACCACAGGTTATTAATTCCAATGTCTTTCAGGCTTGCATGCTGGAATGTGAAGGCCATCTGCCCTCTTTCAAAATCTGGGAGGCCTGTAAGGAGCTCCTACAGGTCAAGACATCTGAGTTCCCTCAAGAAATCACCCACCCGCTCACAGAAAGCAGCAAGCAGGATGAGGGCCACTTGCTGGCCAAAAAGTATGGGGGGTTCATGAAGAGGTACGGAGGTTTCATGAAGAAGATGGATGAGCTTTATCCTGCAGAGCCGGAGGAAGAGGGCAATGGAGGGGAAATCCTTGCCAAGAGGTATGGCGGCTTCATGAAGAAGGATGCCGAAGAGGGGGATGCCCTGGCCAATTCCTCCGATCTGCTGAGAGAGCTGCTGGGCACAGGAGACAACCCCGAGCAAGAGAACCACCACCTGGAGAGCAGTGACAACCAGGAGGACCTGAGCAAGAGATACGGGGGCTTCATGAGAGGCCTCCGGAGAAGCCCCCAGCTGGAAGATGATGCCAAGGAGCTGCAGAAACGCTACGGAGGCTTCATGAGAAGGGTGGGCCGCCCTGAGTGGTGGATGGATTACCAGAAACGATACGGGGGCTTCCTCAAGCGCTTCGCTGAGTCCCTGCCTTCTGACGAAGAAGGAGAAAGTTACTCCAAAGAAGTTCCCGAGGTGGGAAAAAGATATGGAGGATTTATGCGATTTTAAATACCCTTTCCTAGCAGTAGCCCGGCCCTCCCCAGCCTCCCCGCGGTCCCAGTGAGCAGCTGCTCTCTCATGGCATATAGCTGTCCTGTGTGGCTTGCACTGTGTCGTTGCCCTCGTGGTCTGCATAATTAGGCAGCCTGAATGCTGTCATTTCCGTCTGTGTCCTCTTGCCAGTCTTTAAGCTCAATCCTGCTAGAATAGTTTTTGGTCCCCTTATACCTGTTTTTGACAAAGCATCAGCAAATGCTTCCTTGTATATAGACATAATAAATCCCTTTCCCAACTGCACCAAGCTCTTGTCCGTATTCTCTCCGAGGCCCTCCTTCTTTGAGTGACCGCAGCTCATCCCAGACTTGGAGATAGTGGCACCATCTGCTTTTCACGCTAGCTCCTTCCTCTTCCATCAGAGGCTGAGAATGTGGGTTCATTTTTAATGCTTCATATATGAACTCCTAAGTAAACACATGGTGACAAAATACAGATTACAAACTGGGCACTAATGGCTCATGTCTGTAATCCTAGCTACTCAGGAGGCTGAGATCGGAGGGTCATGGTTCAAACTAAATGTGAAACCCTTACCTCCAATTAACCACACACACGCACATACACAAGAAAAAATACAGAAGTGAAGCTGTGGCTCAAGTGGTAGAGTGCCAGCCTTGGCCAAAGAAGCTCAGGGGCAGCACTCAGGTCCACAGTTCAAGCCCCAGGACTGGTAAAAAAAAATTTTTTTAAGAGGGAAGGATCATTTCACTTTATTTTACACAGAAGAAAATGAATCCCCAAAGGGTTAATTAGTTGGTCCAGCAGTTGAAAATTAGAAATAAGGCAAAAGCCCCAACTTCTTATTCCCAATAAGTATCTTTTCCATTCCATTTCCATTTCTCCTATCCAGGGCACTAACACAAAATGCAAGAACTTGTGACTTCGTCTTAGTCACCTTCCTTGAACTATGACCATAGTAGATTCTCTATTTGAAGAATGGATGTATGAATGAATGAATGCATGAATGAATGGGGTAGATGGATCAACTAACTTGAC
Organism: Dipodomys spectabilis; assembly: GCF_019054845.1. Classification (NCBI taxonomy): domain Eukaryota; kingdom Metazoa; phylum Chordata; class Mammalia; order Rodentia; family Heteromyidae; genus Dipodomys; species Dipodomys spectabilis. The sequence continues at coordinate 214,367 of NW_024870876.1, forward strand.
AACCAGATAATCAGGAACAAGATTATGGTTACTTTATAAAGCAAGTTCCCAAAAACACAAGGACCATATGAACACTTTTAATAATGAAAGCACATGTGACAACATTCAGATACGAGGAATATAATATCAATCTTTTCTAATTGGAACTCCGTATATCCCAACCCCCATCTACTAAGTCATTGTCCCAGGACCCTCACATCCAGCCAACATTTCAGCAAGGTAGAAAATAAGTCTGATCAGTAGAGTGTCCCACCACAAACTTGTTGTCTTAAACGTTTGTGCTCCATTCAGATACAGCAGCCTGCTCTCTTAGTACAACCCTGCCAAGGATCTGGGAGCATCCATGTCAGGAGACCTGTGCCCTCCTATTCAATGCCCATATCACAGGTCCACATGTTCCCACAGCACTACCCACATCAGCCTTCCTAGTCCTGCGTACACTTTTTCTTCCAAGAAATGCCCTGGAAACTCTCCTCCTTTTGAAGGGTAGAGGCAAGTACTGAAAGTGGAACAGTTCAAGGTGCAAGTGATAAGCAGCAGCTGGCCTGAAATGGTGTTAGAGGGAGGTAAAAAGTGGTGTATTTGAGGTTTTAGTGTTTCTTCAGTCTTGGCCATCTATCTATTGGAAATTCCAGCTCTTCATTATCAGATTATTTTTTTAAGAAACCCGAAACCTAGATTTTTAAACCAGTATCCCAAGTATTTTAAAATTGGCAATTGATTCTATTTAAAACAATGTGAGATGGGCTTGTATATGTGTAAGTCAAGCTATATCAAAGGCAGAGGTAGGAGGATTACATACACCTGCAGTCCCAGAACTTGGGAGGCTGAAGCAGAACTGGAAGTTTGGAGGATTTCCTGGGCTACACAACAGGATCTTGTCCCCAATGGGGGTAAAAGAAAGAAGAAAAATTAGACAATGTCAAACAAGCACATCTTCAAATCAGATTTGAGAAATATAGGATACTTTGCAAAAAGAAAAAAAGTCATTAGCATATTTCTCAACTACAGCAAAGGATTCCCAAGCTTCAGAAGCAGGAATCCTGTCTAAACTACCCAAAGAACAAAGAGAAATGGCTCTATACCTTTTTGAAAATACAGTCATTATTTTACAAGAAAACCATACGTCTACATACCCATCCTCTACAACATGTTCGAAAAAATAACACATTTACAGTCTCATGAACAGATTACCTTTTAAAGTGAGCACAGCTCTTTTCACAGAACTCTTACTTATTTGTGAGGAGCTGCTAGTTAGGGGTGAATACTCTTGAGTATTCACAGACAACTGCATCTCCATTTTACCACCTGTCACCTCTGCCAGCAGCCACAGCAGTGTCACATACTGCTCTGCAGTCTCTCACAGCCCAGTCAGAACCAGGAACCTAGAGGATGGTCTAAACACTTCAGGAAGGAACAAAGGAGAGGAGCTGGGCAGTGAAATAGGGAAAGGGTATGTGGACTAGATAGCTCTTCCTCCACATCTAGATTACAGGGGCATGAGCCTGCACAGAGCACCCATTGACATCAGATCTGGGCCCCAGACAGTTCATAGTGGTAAATATGGTTTGAGTTTGTGCAAAAAGGTGGCTTGAAACTGAAAGCTGATGGCTTACACCTGTATCTACTCAGGAGGCTGAAATCTGAGCATCATGGTTCAAAGCCAGCCAAGGCAGGAAAGTCTATGAAATTCTTAACTCCAACTATCCACCAAAAAAACAAAGAAAGCTGTGATTCAAGAGGAAGAGCACCAGCCTTGAGCATAAAATCAAAGGGACAGCACCTGAATCCCGATTTCAAGCTATAGGACTTTCATACATGCACACATTAAAAACAACAACAACAAAAACAGCACCAGTAGTTCACACTTGTAATCCTAGCTACTCAAGAGGTTGAGATGTGAGGATCCACTATTCAAAGCTAGCCTGGTCAGGAAAGTCTGTGAGACTGTTATCTCCAATTAACTACCAAAAAGTGGGAAGAGGGGCTATGGCTCACACGGTAGAATATTAGCCTTAAGAAATATATGCTCAAGAATGGCACCCATCCTAAGTTCGAGCCTCAGAATGTACACGTGTTTGCGCGCGCGCGTGCGTGCGCACACACACACACACACACACACACTAAATCCTAGGCATAGGTTAGTCATAACCCCAGTCCTAAGGCTGCTTGTGGAGCACACATGGAGGACTCAACTGTGTAGGCTTCTCTCCATCTCCAGATATCTCCTGTGCTTGCCAGGCTTCAGTCTGAAAATCCATCACTAAGATTTTGCTCCTTTAACACCTTTCAGACTTTGTTTTCAGCATTTTCCCAAAGTCATGTGGGTTGCTACTATCAAAGCAGATAGCAGTGGGTCCTCCATGTGTGCTCCACAAGCAGCCTGAGGACTGGAGTTATGACTAACCTATGCCTAGGATTTAGGATGAAAAGAGTCCAAGCCACCTTCATTTTTAAAAGGGCTCTTGCGAAAACTTACATAGACGGAATGGAGAATGAAGACCCATTCAACCTGCAGAGGGCGCTGCTGCTCCTTCCACTCCCTGCTGCCTGGGCTGTCTCTTCTTACTCACCTGGGCCTCCCCCGCCTGGCATGGGAGCACGAGTCAGGTCTGGGTTCCTTCTGAGCTAGTAACAGTGAGCTCTGGGGCCAGCCAGAAAAGCCAGTGACCTATACGAGCCAAAGCTCTCCTTCCTGCCTTGTTTTCCCCCTTCTGTGCCTCCTTAGTTGTCCTAACAAATAAAGGTGACCCAGAGTACAAAGATCAAGCATACAAAGTAGCTGCTATTGCTCTGCCACCTGCATCTTCGGTGTGGATCTTGGAGTCTCCCTAACCTGGCCACTTGATCCTGAGTGCCAGGCTACCTGTGAGCCCTGGTCCCGTCACCTGCAGGAGGTTTCTTGCCAGGTGGCTGTGTCCCACTGAACTGAAACTATTTGTAGAACATTAATCAATACTCATCTACATTTGCTCAATAATTTTACCACAAATCTGTATAATCAGTTCTCTATGTTATGATACAACTGTCCAAATCCCTACGGCACCAAGAGAGACACCTGTAATCCCAGCTACTCAGGAGGCTGAGATCTGAAGATCATAGTTCAAAGCCAGCCCAGGCAGGAAAGTCCATGAGACTCTTATCTCTAATAAACTACCAGAAAACCAGAAGTGGCGCTGTGGCTCAAGTGGTAAAGCTCTAGGCCCAGAGTTCAAGCCCCATGACCGACAAAAAATAAATAACTACAGTATGTAAGGTGGGAGGTATGGCTCAAGACTAGCAAGTAGGAGGACCCAAGTTCAAACCTCAGAACCATCCCCATGTATATATACATACATAATTTTATGTTATATATAGTTAATGCATATAATATATATTATATGTACATATTATATTGTATGTATTATATATATTATAAGTATATATTTATATATAGATATATTTGGGGGGGGTCATAGGGCTTGAACTGTGGGCCTGGGTGCTGTCCCTAAGCGCTTCAGCTCAAGGCGAGCACTCTACCACTTGAGCCACAGTGTCACTTCCTGGTGGTTAATTGGAGATAAGAGTTTCATGGACTTTCTTGCCCAGGCTGGCTTTGAACCACAATCCTCAGATCTGTCTCCTGAGTAGGTAGGATTACAGACATAAGCCACCAGCACCCGGCTCCCCAAATAGTTTAACTTAAAGAGGCAGGAAACATGTTTCAGTCTATGTGTGCTACTATTAGAAAGAGTAGTGTGATTGTATTACAATAAAGTAATTAATAAACAATAGAAATGTATTTCTTATATGTATAGAGGCTAGACAGACCATAATCAAAGCATTGGCATTTAGTGCTTTGTCGTGGGCTTCACATGGCAGAAGTAAAAATGGCAGAAGTGAAAAAAGGCAAAAGGGGGAAAGAAGAGACTAACAAGCTCCCCAAGACCTTGTACTTATTTATGTTTAAAATTGTAAATTGTGGGGCTGTGAAGGTGGCTCAGTGGTAGAGTGCTTGCCTTGCAGGCCCTGGGTTCAATTCCTCAACACCACATAAGCAGAAGAAAGCCAGAAGTGGCTCTGTGGCTCAAGTGGTAGAGTGCTAGCCTTGAGCTGAAGAGCTGAGGGACAGCGCCCAGGCCCAGAGTTCAGGCCCATGACCGGCCAAAAAAATTAAATTGTTATTATAAAGGTGATATACAGAGGGGCTCCTGTTACATAAGTCAGGGCAAGAGTACATTTCTTTTTGGACAATGTCACCGCTTCCCTCTCCCCAAGTCCCTTTATAAAACACGAATTTGTTTGCCCTCCTAATTCAGTCCCCTACTTCTTTGCACTAGGGCATTAGTCATTAAGTTTCAAATACAAATTTTGAGGGAGGTGGTAACTCACCTAAAACTCATGTTTTTCTCACATACAAACCATGTTTAATTCAATAACCCTAAAATCTTAACTCATTCCAGCATTTTAATGTCTTCAACCAGAATCTCATCTAAATATGTAAAATAGGTATGAGTGAGACTCAAGGTATGATTCCTCCTGAGGGAAATTCCCCACCTGTTGTGAGTCTGTGAAATCAAATGTTATGAGCTTCTAAAACATAATGGAGGGATAGGCTCAGGACAGACATACTCATTCTAATGGTAGCAATGGGAAGGAAGGAGCACCAGCTCCTATGTAATCCAAAGCCCAACAAAGCAAGCAGTATTAAACCTTGAGACTTGGGAAAAATCTTTGACTCTACTTTCTGGACACAACATAGTAAGGAAAAGGCAGGCAGTATTTAGTACCAAAACTACTTCCACATTTTCATTAGCAAAACCCCAGTTTGTGTACTAATTTGTTTTTATTTGTGCTACTATAACACAATATCTGAGACTGGGTCATTTATAGGTAATGGAGTTTTCTTTCTGACAGTAACAGAGCCTGGTAAATCAAACAGAGGTGAAGAAGCTTTTGTGTCTCATAAGGATTTTGCTGAACTTGGAAGATGGCACTTTATCAAGAGGGAACAAGTGTTGTGTTCTGATGTGAAAAAGTACCAAACATGGAAAAATAAGTTAAAGGTTTTTAAAGTTCTTTTAAAAGATACTAATCCATTCATGAAAGTACAGCCCTCATGACCTAATTTTGCCCAAAAGCCCCACTCATTAATGACAGAGCAGTAGGACTGGGAGTAAGGAACCCTGGTGGCTGAGATTAATGACTTGGATGTTAATAAGAACACACATTCTGGACTGCTGACATTGATGGAACAACTTGTGCCATGCAGCAGGGTCTTGCTGATTCAAAGTTCTCATAGCCTGTGGGAAATAATAGTCCCTTTCTGACCATCCAATGCCAGGAACTTCCCAGCCCAACATAAAGAAGTTAAAAACATGTAACCGAGTCACTGGAAATTGATCATATACAGGCTCAGTTTCCCAGGACTGATTACTCCCATACCTACAGACCCCCAAAGAGCTCTGGGGCCTGAGAGCAATCCTCATGCTTGAATCTGTCTACCTTCCCATCTTGAGAATGAACTTTTATTTTGCTTTTTCTTTATTTGGCATTAATAAAACCCATTCCTGCTTAAGTCTCCTTGTGTTTATCTTGGAATTGAATTCTTTCTCTGACAAAACAAAAAACTTTCTGGCTTTCAAACCTAGTGACCCAAATCTGGTTACATCTTTTAACAAACCAGGCCAGAAGAGTCAAGGAGACTCCTATTTTGATTCAGGTGGTTTTTTAAAAAAAAAAAAATTACTCCTTCAATCCTGGTAAGCCAGATTCTATTCAACTTGTTGCTTTTTTATTTTTCCTCAGCTCATTTAATTGTCTATTTTGCTACCCTGTTTCCATGGTTGGGGAAGAATTATGCAACTATTTTTGTTACATAGCCATCAGACATTGGTCTGTGGAGCAATGCCTGACTGGCTCTAGACATTGAATATTGTGTTCCTACCATTATATTTATGATTAGAGGATTTGAGGAGCAATGACTTCTCATTGGCTTGTCTCATATATTACCTGATCTCTTGCCATCATATAACTCATTTTTTTGGACAGTCCCAGTCATTAGGAGGAACTTAGCAGTTGGCCCCCAAAACACTAAAGGTTATCAACCAGAGAAGGAAATGGGATTAGTTTATGAGATGAAAGATGAGACCAGATTCTGGATAAAAGGCAAACCAACTTTTTATCTACCTTCTAATGGGCCATGATGGCTCTAATCCACTCAAAAAGTATCCCCAGAGGTCCCAAGTAAAAGTGCTCATTTTAACTACAGAAAGTCTGGGTATTAAAGAATTTCCACAAAAATGACAGCCACCAAAGATGCCCTATCCCACATCCAAGTCTAAGTGGCACTGGAAAAAGTATGGACTTTGGCCTTGATCTCAGATCAGTCAGAAAGGGTAACTATGGTCATGTTCAACTAAAGCTGCCAAGGGCCCTGTCCTAGAACTATTCACCACAGAGACACCTGTTTCCTTATCTATATGCAAAGGAGCAGCACTTGGCCAATTTAACCTTTCATTCTGGACTCTTGCCTTCCAGAGCTTGCAATGATTGAGGTTGAAAGAAAACCTCAATGCGGCCCAGGCCTCTTCTCTCTGTATATAGAAAGACCAAGTAATTGCCCAGAATTTTCCTTTTGTATCCTAAACTGAAATCTCAGCACAGAGACTTAATAAAAATTTAGGGTTCTTCGTGTACTTTTTCTCCCTTCTACTTGTCATTTTTTTATACTAAGGTATTTTTTGCGGATGAAGGTCATTTTGGAGTTTGTTATCTTTGCCAGCCCTAAATGAAATGTAACAAGTAAGATCAAGGAAGTAAATGTATAAAGGGGCCTTTTCAAATCAAGTGGCAGTAAAGTCTGCACAAGCCCTACAACTATGTATGGACAGATAAATTTTATTTATTTATTTAATTTCTCAGAAAAATAGTTTGGTTAAAAAAAATAAAAAGGCAGAGTGTCAGTGGTCGGTGTCTATAATCTTACCTACTCGGGAGGCTGAGATCTGAGGATCACGGTTGAAAGTCAGCCTGGACAGGAAAGTCCATGAGACTTTTATCACCAATTAAACACTAAAAATAGCCAGAAATGGGGCTATGTCTCAAATGGTAGAGGGCTAGCTTTGAGCAAAACATCTCAGGGAAAGTGCCCAGGCCCTGAGTTCAAGCCCCAGGATCAGCACAAAAAAAGAAGGAGGTGAAAGAAGAAAAGGAAGAGGAAAAGGCACCATTAAGTTGGATATAGGATATAGGTAAGGAGGTTCTAAGTAGGAGAACATTATTTTTAGGAAGAAAGAAACTTGTATATTAATAAGTTTTTGCCCTAAAAGCAAACGACTGTTTGAAAATGGAAAGAAATAAGCAAGGATAAAACCTGAAGATAAAAGTATAAAGCTTTTGCTCAAGGTCTGTTTCTTCAAGGAAATCATCTAGGGCTGAGATGAACTGGCAAAGCAAAAGGAATATTAAAATATTACTCAAAGAGAAATAGTTAAAATCACGATTTTGCAAAACAAGCCTCTGAAGGCAATGTTGCTGACACAAACTTCAGAGCTTTTTCTGAGCTCCCTTGTGTTGAGCTGAGAGGTCTGACTCAGCCAAGGGAAAGAACACAGTGATATAAGCACAATGGGTCTCCCACACAGAAAGAATACCACTTTCTGAGGGAAAAGTCTAGAGGGAATTCAGAGAAGAGGACAAAGATATTGATCTCACTACAGGAAAAAAAGTGGTATGTGCAGAGAAGATGTGGCAGAGATCCTAGCTAGACATTTCACTATGTCAAAGTCACACACACACAAAAAAAGAATGGTACATCAGCATTAAGACACATGGAAAATCCAGGAGCTGGTGGCTAACCACTTAGGAGGTGAAGATCTGAGGATCATAGTTCACAGCCAGTCTGGGCAAAAAAGTCCATAAGACTCTTCAATTAACTATAAAAACACAAGAAGTGGGCCACAGATTGGTGGCTAATGCCTGTAATCCTAGCTACTCTGGAGGCTGAGATTTGAGAGTTGAAATTTGAAGCCAGCCTGGACAGGAAAGTCTGTGAGACTCTTATTTCTAGTTAACCACCAAAAAGCTGCAAGTGGTTACTCAAGTGGCTGAGATCTGAGGATTGCAATTCAGAGACAACCTGGGCAGGAAAGTCCTTGACACTTGCATTAAGCACCATAAAGCCAGAAGTAGAACTGTGGCTCAAGTGGTAGAACACCAGCCTTGTGCAAAAAACCTTAGGGACAACGGCCAGGCCATGAGTTCAAGCCCCAGTACCAGCACCAAAAACAGAAAGAGAGAGGGGGGGGAGAAGGAGGGGGAGAGGGAGAGAGGGAGAGAGAGAGAGAGATTCAACTATTCAGAAGACTTATTTTACTCCCTGCTGTCCTAATGCTGCCCCAATGGTTTGGGCAAGATACAAGAGTTTGAAATGATTACGTATTCAAAAGTGACTAGGCGTTGATCTAGGTGACAAATGGAATAACTTGAAGTTGATAAAATCAATGATCTGCCACTTGAAGAAATAGAGGCTCAAGAGTGGTGACAATTCAATATAGAGAAAATGTGGCTGATGATGGCTCTGTGGAACAAAGGTATACTGTGATTGATTGATAATGAAAGCAGCATAAGGGTGAGATTGGCAGTTGGGAAATCTGAGGGCTGCGCCGAACAATGGCTCATTGCTATTAGCAAAACACTTTATCATAGGCAGATGTGTCCGACTGACTTGCTCAAGAGAGTGGAAAATCCCATTAGTGCTACAGTCTGATTGGTGACTTTATATCATTAGCATTCATTAAACCAAATAGCCATTCACCAAAGCTCTGTGACAATTCCAGTCTAGCCATCGAATTCTAAAACACCTGCTTAGTGTGGGAGAAGTTAATTATACCTAATTCAAGTTCTAGGACTGATCACTCCCATACCTAGCAATCCCAATAAAAGTACAAAAGTTTTAGACACTCATGGAAGATACTCAATGTCAAATGTATCCACCTTCCAATCTTGAGAATATACTTTCACTTTGTTGTGCCTTAATAAACATGCTTTTGTTAAGTCTCCTTTGTTTCCATTCTTAAATTATTTCTAAGGTGAGATGAAGAGCCTTGCACCCAGATTTAGTGGTCCAGACCAGGCAACTTTAGCTTTGTGGAATGGATGTATGCTATGATTAATTGATGATAAAAGTTACTTGTGGCAAAATAGTTTCTTGATAGGAATGGGTCTTAAATATAAGCTGTCATGAACAAAGGAAGAAGAGACAGGGGAGTGTAGTTCTTCCACCTGTGTTTTTACTTTTCTGATCAATAGTGTCATAAAGCTCAGGCCTCTTTTGGGTCTATACAGTGGGTTGCCCAAGGGCCATACCTCTGTAGTTTAACACATGGTGACTTCATATTCACAATTACAACAGAAGACAAAATGGTTATATACATTCCTAGCTCATAGTGAGAATTCAGTGCACCCAATACTGTGCTTAATAGAACTATTCCTATATGCTACAGGAGACAGTCCTGTCTAACTAGTAGCTTTGTACTCATTGGCTCTAATCCTTTATACCTTCTTTTCAGCACTAATTCCAAATCTAGGGAACTTGCAGAAGGCTATGAGAAAAATGTACAAAGACATGCATATATATATAAGTAATTATATACATTTATATACTTTATATGTGTATCTAAGTATTACATTTTATGTGTATGTGTATAAGGACCTCAACTACATACATAAATGTATTTCTGTATGTTTATGCATTTGGATATGTATATATACATAGAAATGCATATATACATAAACTGTCACACTATATCATACTAGAAGAGATATTAGAAGACTGAATTCAATGGAAATCAAGACAATTCTAAGAATTTAATAACAGAAGAGTAGAAACTTTTACCATAAGTTGATTTGCCAGAATGCTATCCCCTCTTAACTAGTAACACGATGCTAATCTTACTGGAGAGGCAATATGCCCACTTAAAAGATGACATTTTCCAGGCTCCTTTACAGATAGCAGTGTCCATGAGGATATATGCATAGTCAGACTTTATGGAGAATGGCCTTTTCCCTTCTTATCTTCCCTTTTTGTCTTTCAAAATGTAATGTTTGAAACAATAGCAGCCACATTGTGGATCTCAGGAGAAAATCGTAGGCTAAAAAGACAGACTAGAAGGACAAAAGTGTTGGAATCCAGATGACTTTAGGGATATAGCAAACCATTCTAAACCACCTTAGACCCTGTATGGGTCTAATTTAAAGATCAGTGACTACTTCAAAAGAATTAGTCCAATGAGTTAATCTTGTATCTTTATTTCCCCATTTCAGAAAATACGGTCATTCATCATTTAGCCAAAGGCAGTCCTTTGAGAAAGGCCTAATTAGGATATTCCATCCCTGTGAAAACATCACCATGTGCAAAATCTGGCTGATGCAGGTCACTTGATATAGTTACTTGATGCAATCAAGAGAAGATGCAAAAAAGAGATATCATAAGCAGCTTTCAATATAAGAAGACCTACCAACTCACCACAACCTTTTTATCTTAGTAGATGGAGGGCACTGTAAAGAAATGAAAAACATAGTACCTTAAATACATAAACTAAGAAAGTATCAGTTTGTTATCAAGTATGATATGCTGTACACATAACTGTTATGGTTATGTAACTGGCAAGACAGTAGGCTTGTTTACACCAACTTAACCACACACCTGTGAGTAAGTATCTGTGCCATGAAGTTATAAGAGTTACAACATCACTAGGCAACAGGAAACTCCTATTTCTATTATAGTATTATGGGAACACCATTGAATATGTGGTTCATGTTGACTGAACTATTATTAAGCACTACATGGCTATGTTAATGGAGAAGCAGCAGTAAGTTTCAGTACAACTGTCACTGGATACAAACAAGGCAGAGAGAATTAGGCCAGTCCAATGACTTAGAAAAATAAACTTATGGAAAGATTTGTTTGGATCGCTGTTTCAGATATATATTTTTTTGGTCCATGGCTGGTTGGTAGGCTCCTTTGCTTTATGCTGTGGTAAGGCAGAACATCATGGTAGAAAGCATGTGATAGAGCAAAGCTGCTCATCTTTTGGTGGCCAGGAAGCAGGAGGGGGGAGGGTTTGGGCAATGACAACATATACCCTTCAAAGGCATGCACTCATTACTTACTTTCTCCAATTAGACCCCACCTCCTAGAAACTCATCCAGGTGTGACTTCATCCATGGATTAACCTTTTGGTGAAATTAGTACCTTTGTGATCCAATCATCTCTAAAAACACCACCAGCTGAGAACTAAGCCTTCAACACATGAGTCTTTGGGGAGGATGTTTTATGTCTGAACCATTAGTAGAGGACAAAGAATTAAATTGGTAATTATAGGAAGATAAAGAATCCTTTAAAAATTATAAGAGAAGGTGGGTATTGGTGGCTCATGCCCGTAATCCTAGTTACTCAAGAGGTTGAGATCCGAGGATCATTGTTTGAAGCCAGCCTGGGAAAGTCTATGAGTTGCTGTCTTTTTTCTATTCCAGAGCTGAGGACAGAACTCAGCCACTGAGCTAAAGTCTCAATCCCTCTATGAGACTCTTATCTCTAATTAATTAGAAAAAAAAGCTGAAAATGGATTCGTGCCTCAAGTGGTAGAGAGCTAACTTTGAGGAAAAAAAAAAAAAAAGCTCAGAGACAGTGCTCAGGCCCAGAGTTCAAGCCTCAAAACTGGCATACACACAAACACAAAACAAAATTATATGTGAATCTTTAGCTACTTTCCTGGATAAGGAGCACAAAGTGTCTTTCCTCTTTCTAACCTGGCTCTTGAGCCATCTAGATGGAGCCTACTTAATGCTATACTTTCTTTCTCTCTATTAAGCTCCTTGCTTGCCACTTTAGGAAAAAAATATAAAAATGATGTGGCAATGGGCCAAGTGTAGTGGCTCACACATATAATCATAGTTACTTAGGAGGCAGAGCTAGAATGATTGTGGTTAGACACTAGCCTGAGCAAAAGCACAAGATCCTGTTTGAAAAACATCCTACAGCAAAAGTGCTGGGATTGTAATTCTGGTGATAGAATCTGCTCATTTTGTCTATCACCTTAAAACTGGTCTTAAAAACAAAATCTATACTTTAAGTAATAATTATGTGAAAGACGATAGGTACAAGATAGTCACATGGTACCCAAATGTCATCAACAGACTTCTAAGGAAATTGCACCTATATAATAGAGAAAGTTATGGTTGCTGCCTTCTTCTAGAGACTAAATTTGATATAACTAATAGTGGAACAGATGATCTAGACCTGGAAAGTTGCAGTGAAGGATTAAACAATATTATGACTTTTTTTCTTGACAAAAATACTTTACGTAGCTACTCAGGAGGCTGAGATCTGAGAATATGAAACACTCTGCAACAATTCTCTGGCCTGACTTTTAAAAAACATCTCTGATATATAAGTTGGGGTTTTTTTTTTCAGAATGGGACAGAGTTGTTCTAGGTGTTCTAGACAAGAGAATGCTAAAACAGCATCGTAACTCAATGCAAAGTGTGTATTTTTACTGACTCTGAAAAAAAATTGAACATAGGTTTCCATCAGATGATGGCATGAAATTTTGTTAGCTGCAATAACTTTATGTTGGCTGCATAGCATGATTTTCTTCTTACAGACTGAGTTCTGAGGTATGCTAAATGCAAGCTCACAGTGTCTGACACTTTATAGTGATTCAGAGACAGGGAAACAAAGATGGGAAGAGAATATGGAAAAATGTTGGATCTAGTTGTTTGATCTCTGTGTAGATTCTTCACATATTGATGTGCCATCTCTTTGTGTTTTCTATGGCTGGAAATCTCTCATAATAAAAATTGGAGACAATGAGGCACCCTAACATCAAATATTTTCAACAGTTCTTTCTCAGCTCTTTCTCAGCTCTTTCCTTCACTTTCCCAGCTCTCTTCTCTTTCCCAGCTCTCTCTCTTTCCCAGGTCTCTCTTTCCCAGCTCTCTCTTTCCCACCTCTCTTTCCCAGGTCTTTCTTCCAGGTCTTTCCCAGGCCTTTCCCAACCGCATGGAGGCCCAAGATGGCCTGGTGCCAGCCAGAATGATGAATAAACCTACCCCTTACCTGAATACCACCTGCTTAGTGCTGTTCTTACTCGGCTACCTCTTTTTAAAAACCTAACATAAATGGTTCCATGACTCGGATAAAGGCCTTAACGTCAGGATAGGTGGGATTCCTCTCTGTTTCTTTTTTCCTCTTTTTTCTATTTTTGCTTGTTCTTCCCTTTTTGCTCTGAGGAATACCCACAGTTCTGACGGTCTTTTGCGAACCCATCTGTCTGCTGCGGACACAGTGCATCGATCCCATTGCTGGCCTTCACATCCACGTCCACACCACTTCTTTACTATGGTGAGTGAAACTACTTTCTACGGTTCTCTGTTGCTCAGTCTCTGTCCAGACGTGGCGCCATGCCAGAGAGCTCCTACGACCTTTAGCTGAAAGGCCGGTCATCTCTGAAGCCGAGGACACTTGGTTTTGGAGGCTTGGCCATTTCTCTCTAGAGGGCTCTGGGGGAAGTCAGGATGCTGCTTCTGCCTGGTCAGCTCTTCTTCACTCACTAGACTGACTCTCCTACACATTTAATGGGGTGCTGCAAGTCACGCTGGAGCTGTGAAACCCCCTTTGAAATGCCTCCTGTGCTCCCTGGAAAGCCAGAGCGCCTAATTTTTATACCATTCTCAGATGTAGACAGGTTTTGCCACTGCAATGGTAAATGGTGAGAAGTCTGTTTACTTTCAGGCTCTCTTTGCTCTCTCTGCCAGACATGTCCAACTTTCCCTATCTCTCCCTTTCTCTTTTCTACATTTTGGCTTGTGCCCTGAAGAGTGCGACACAGGCTGGGTCCCAGGGACCCCCCTCTAGGTTCCCTCTCAAAGGCTAGCCAATGTAGGCTTGATGTATTTGTTCAGGGTTTCTTTGCATTTTTTCAGAAATTTGCCATCTTGAGTTCGCCATCTTGGCCACATGGTGGGTTAAGGGTTTGGCCCATCTGACCCTTAACCTTCCACCAAGCTTACTACTCCATCCATCTATTCTAAGGTACCTTGCTAACAAGTTGCTCTTTTCACAGGCCCTGGTAACTGAGGCCCAACCATCTGATGTGCTTTGTTAACAAAGATGTCTAAACATTGTTGTCAAAATTTTAGGTTTTGAGTTTTGCCTTTTTTGTTTTGTGTTGTGTATTCTACTACTGACTATGTGGTTCTAAAATTCTGGGCCTATCTGTGCTAAAATTCTCATCACATCTAACAAGTTTTGTCATTGCAGAATATTTGTTGGTCAATTCTTGATAAAGACCAGGTAAGCTCTATTCTATTTAATCTCCTTCTTGCTTTAGTGGAAATAATAAAGGGCTTTTGTGGCAAAGATTGCAGTTCAAAGCCAGCCTGGGCTGAAAAATCCCTAAGACTCCATCTCCCAACTAGCCTCCAAAGAGCCAGGCTGGAAGCATGGCTCAAGACTCTTATCTTGAACCAGCAAACACTGGAAGTGGTACTATAACTCAAAGTGGTTCAGTGCTGGCCTTGAGCAGAAGTGCTCAGGGACAGTACCCAGGCCTTGAGTTCAATCCTCCTTGAATACCAACTGGGACAAGCCATCCCAGCAACAAGCACCTAGACTCAGCCAGTCTGGGGAACAAGGGACCATGGAGAAGAGTAAGAGGAGATGATGTCACATCAGCAACTTTGTGCCTGCCCTTTCAAAATTAACCAGAGCCAGAGGTCAATAGAAGTAAGAAGCCTGCCTATCTAGTGTCCATACCTGTCTACCTATTAACTGGACAGGAATCTATATTCTTGCCTTTGTTACCTGACTTCTCCTCTACCTAGTCACCAGATGTCAGAAGTAGCTAGGGACATTTCTACCAAGCTAGGGACATTTTCAGCCCCAAGTCCTTCCTCTTGCCATTTATTTGCTCTCTAGTATTTTTCAGCCCCTCAATGCCTCATGAGACCTCTCCAGACTTCATCTAAGGACTCACGCCACCAAGGGACAGCTGCTGCTTGCTGCCTTCTCTGGGAGGGGGCCACCAAGGGACAGCTGCTGCTTGCTGCCTTCTCTGGGAGGGGACCAAATTCCAGCCTTTTACCCCTAATGTCGACGCCCCTTGTCAGCAGGAAGTAGAGAGTCTGCGCCCTATTTCATGATTATTAAAAGGTTGGAATGTAAGGTCCCCTCCTGGATGGCGAGAAGACTCCACCCTTCTCACAGCAAAGTCTCCACTCAGTACCTGCATTACCTAGGCAACTGGCACACCTGGAAGAGGTCACATCTGCATCCGCTGAGGCCACATCTGAATTTGATGTGGCCACACCTTTCTCCGCCCATACCCTAGATAAGGCCTAGCCCAGGCTAGACGCTCTTTCTCAGCTCTTTCTAAGCTCTTTCCTTCTCTTCTCTTTCCCAGCTCTCTTCTCTTTCCCAGTTCTCTTCTCTTTCCCAGCTCTCTTCTCTTTCCCAGCTCTCTTCTCTTTCCCAGCTCTCTCTCTTTCCCAGCTATCTCTTTCCCAGCTCTCTCTTTTCTAGCTCTCGATCTTTCCCAGCTCTCTCTTTCCCACATCTCTTTCCCAGGTCTTTCCCAGGCCTTTCCCAACCATGTGGAGGGCCAAGATGGCCCGGTGCCAGCCAGAACGATGAATAAACCTACCCCTTACCTGAAAAAAAAATTTCAACAAGTCAACAACTGTATTTCACTTCTTCCTAACTAAACTAAGGAGTTTATGTTCTCACAGAAAAATAAAGACTTTATAGACTCATGGGAGGACTGAGGCTAGCAGCAGAATTGCATACATAAAGTACACTCATAGGACATATGTCACTCCAGGCCCCTTTGATGGTAGAAACTCCTAGATGTGTGCCATGCATTACACCATTTCAAACCTCAGTGAAGCACAGGTAAATTAGGCCTAATTCTCTCATGTTTGACAGCACTGTATTTGTCATCCATGCATCAAAAGGCATGCAAAGACAAGTAAACCCAAAATCACTTAAGACTCAGCCTCTAGCTCTGTTTAAGCTCTCTTTATCTCTAGGAGGATATCTGTGTCATCTGCTGCAGCATTTTTTTGGGTAGGATAAGGTCTTTCAGTTTCTCAGGTTCTGTTCATTGTTTTGAGACCGTTTCTCCAAGCATAATTCGTACACTTCACAAATAGGTGCACCAAGTGATTCTGTTCTCATTGCCAGCACTTCTATTCTCTTTTTCTTCTTCTTTTGTTTTTGTGTGTGCTCATAATTAGGCTTAGACTCAGAGCCTCACATTCTTGCTTGGCTTTTTGACTCATGACTGGTGCTCTACCCCTTGAGTCACAACTCTACTTCTGACTTTTTACTGGTTGACTGAAGATAAAGAGTCTCTCATAGTTGAACTAGGATCATTAGATCCTAGATACAATTACAAGCATGGGTCACCAGTACCCAGCTTTTTATTCTTCTTTTTTAATATCTTTATTTTGGTTTTACAGCTTCTGTTAGATCGAGGGGAATATGTGCTGAAAGATCAAGGGAGAATGCTGAGAGGGATGAAAAGCTTGTGTGTTCCAGTGCACAAGTACAGGACTGCCTGCATTTGGCCTCTCAAGGGGTTCTCACACTTACCAACAGTACACATCAAAAATGGGACGTCAATTATCTCTGGTGCAAGATGCAAACCCTACTTAAAAGTCCCCCTCAGCAGGTTCATGATTGAGACATAGCCCTAAACCACAGAGAAAAGCTTTCCAGATTTTTTTTTTCGGTCGTTTGTGAGGCCTGAACTCTGGGCCTGGGCGCTGAGCTCAAGGCTAGCACTATACCACTTGAGCCACAGTGCCACTTAGGACTTTTCTGCTTATATGGTGCTGAGGAATCAAACCCAGGGCCTCATGCATGCAAGGCAAGCACTCTACCACTGAGCTACCTTCCCAGCCCCAAGCTTTCCAGATTTTGAGGATGAACATCTGTATGTATGCAAACTGTCATTGTCAAGAGGCTGTTGTGCAAGGGACAAAAACTAATGGTTGCTAGTATTTTGCAATTTGCAAACTGCTTGCTTCATTTTTATTTGGCTATGTTAGGTATTCTTGGAGGTATATAGTGCTCACTTCAGTGATGTAAGGGATGATTTGATAAAGTGTTCACCAACTAACACCAGAGCCAGTCCGTGAATCCGTGCTTGCAAATCTGAATTCTACTCATTCTGCTTATAAGATTTGTGTGACAGTGATGTTTACCAACTTCATTCTCAGAAGGGATCACATGTCTGAAAACTGAAGGGAAATTCTTGGGTTTCAAATATCACTTAACTAAAATATTCAGGGAAGTTCCTTGAATAGTGGTCAGAGGAAGAGAGTTTCTGGAATCAAACTTGAATTCTAATCACAGTTCTAGTTTATAAATGATGTAACTGCTGGCAAGATACATCTCCACACTCCAAGCCCCCCCCTTCCCTCTACCCCCATTCTTACAGGGCTATTCTAGGCTTAAATGAAACTAAGGCATGAAAACCACAGAGTACTGTTTGATACTGGAACAACTTTTTCCCAATCTAACATTCTATAAGTGTCCCAACTGCCAACATACCCTCTTGGGAGCAATAATCTTTCTGATGAACACTACTATAGTTCAAATATAGTTTGTTCCTTTGTTCCAAAATAAAATGCCTTCAGTAGTCTATTTAGTGATCATTTAGACAACACATGATTCAAAAACTATCAAAACTTTGTCCTCCAGTGGTTCCCAAGCATAAATAAACATTGCTAAAATTTGCTAGGCATTGGTAGCTTATACCTGTAATCCTAGCTAATCAGGAGGCTGAGATCTAAAGATCATGGTTTGGATCCAGCCCAGCAGAAAAATTCCCAAGATTTTGATCTTCAACTAACCATCAAAAGGCTTAAAGTTGAGGTATGGCTTGGAAGAGTACCCAGAGTTCAAGACCCTTAGTTCACTCACACAGATAGACAGACAGACAGACAGACAGATAGATAGATAGATTAGATTAGATGAGAGATAGAGTGGAGTGATTAAGTGATAGAGTGATAGACGATTGACAGATAAATATAGAGAGACTGACAGATAGACCAATATATTCCTAAATTTTAATAATTATCACTACAAGCTATTTAAATTTCTTTCAAAATAAAATCATATACCTTTCTTTTGTATTTTTTTTTTTTTTTGCTGGTCCTAGGACTTGAATTCAGGGCTGGGCTCTGTCCCTTAGCTCTCTGTGCTCAAGGCTAGTGCCCAACCACTTGAGACAGAGCGCCACTTCTGGCTTTTTCTGTTTAGGTGGTACTAAAGAATTGAACCCAGGGCTCCATGAATGCTAGGCAAGCACTCTACCACTAAGCCACATTCCTAGCCCCTTTTATATAAAGAAGGCAGGAGGAAAAGACTGTCCTCACTTTCTGTTGTCCCAGAACACCTTCTCCATTGTTCCTGTACTTACTTTTTGTAGATGATAAGATCTGGTTTTATTTCATCACTGCTAAATGATCATTGAAGGATATGCCTGACACAGAAAAACTCTATATAAGCTTGGAAAACAAACAAGTTCTCTAACACTAGCTCTCTTTCCTGATTAGAAAATTGAAATCTACATTAACTCTTAAAGAACATTAAGGTAAGTGGAAGTCTCTAAAATTTTCTAAGGATAAAACCTTTTAGAATAGAATGAGTATTCTCAATAAATTCAGATAGGCTCATGGAAGAGATATGCAATTACCTTGCTTCAATTCAACTTTTTCTTGCCTGTAGCCTTCTAGAAAAATTTTAATGTAATCATCTGTCTATTTTTCTCTGCTCTCCTACTGAGAACCATACTCCCTGTTAATTAGACAAGCCCAGACCAAGCCCTGTAGGTTAGACCTTCACTACTTACCATAGAGCAGCCCAGTGTTTTGCTGGGCTCTTGAACTAGACACTTGTTCTCAAGAGAAGAGATATTAATTTAGCATGGTTAAGACTCAATATCCAAAATTTGGAACCTAATGTATCTTTTTTCTTCACTTCTGGAACAACATTAGTATTTCCATTTATGTTTTGAGTGGTGGGGAGAAAGCTCCTCTATTTTTATCTCTTGCAGAATGGGCTAATAACAAGGATAATAACCTTTAATGCCCTCAGTGCTGCGCCAGGGACATCTCAAAGTTAATCCCTGAGTGATTGAAGATGAAAAACTTAGGTAGCCAATTTTCTGGTGCTCATCTTGAGACTTGAGCTCAGGGCCTGCCTTTTTGCTTTAAGACTTTTTTGCTTTTTTGCTTGAGCACAGCTCCACTCTTGGCTTGTGTTTTTTTGTGTTTTGTTTTTTGTTTTTTTGGTGATTAATTAAAGAATCTCATAGATTTTTTTTTTTTATTGCCTAGGCTGGCTTCAAACCATGATCCTCAGATTTCAGCCACCTGAGTAACTAGGATTATGAGCACCTGGCCTTTTCTTTCTTTCTTTTTCTTTTTTTTAACACTTCCATAAGAGAATTCTTTTTATCAGAATCAACTTCTATATTAGTTATAGTGCTATATTAGTTCTAGCATTTAAGAGCTTGGAGTGGACCATGAAGTCCATCCCACTGTTTGTTATTGTGATGATAAGTTGCTTTCTTTAGCTTCTTAGTGCCTGTTCTCTCAACTCCTTTGGGAAAGTCTTGTACAGACAATCCTCACTTGATACACAATGAGCACTTAGAATTTACCTGGCATATGAAAAGATATCCATAATATTAACAACATTGGTAGTGAAATACCATTGTTCCTATTGTCATTTTTAGTATCATGACAGTAGTCGTAATTTGTCTCAAATTGCTCCAGCCAGTTCTAATATAGATTTTGGATATTTCTACGTAAAATGATTGTGTAAGAATGTTCAAGAAGCTGGGCACCAGTGGCTCACACCTATAATCCTAGCTACTCAGGAGGCTGAGATCTGAGGATCGTGGTTTAAAGCCAGCTGGGGCAGGAAAGTCCACAAAACTCTTATCTCCAATAAACCACCAGAAAACCAGAAGGAGCGCTGTAGCTCAAGTGGTAGAAGAGCGCTCGCCTTGAGCTGAAGAGCTGAGGGACAGCACTCATGCCCAACAAAAAAAATAATAATTCAAGAATATAATTATCAAAAAATCAAGGAAGTACTATTAAATACAAAAATCGATTTTTCCAACAGATAGCTCTAAAAAAGAAGACCCTCATTTTAAGAAAGGTGCATTGGAAAGGCAGGGATCAGAACTTACACTAAAGTAACTTCTGTTCTTGATACTAATCTTGCTAATATTAGGACCTGACAACTGTGTGAATTTAAATGAAGCCCACTCAGAATTTATTTAAGTGTTCTCATTATCAAATAGCAATCATTACACCTGTGAAATTAAACCTCCCTGCAATTACACATTGTAGGGAGCAGGTGAAAATATCTAATGTGTATCTATATGTGTACAATATATATATCTATATGTGTACAATAACATTAATTTTTACTATTAAAGTTTGCCTAATAAAAGGTAAATTCCTATTATATATAAGGTCAGCCCATGTGTTCATGTAGTGAATAAAGACAGGGAATCCAAAAGCTTTGATTATTCACTGCACAAGCTGGTTGAGTCAAGGCACAAAGATAATAACCTTTATCTATAAAGCTGTCCTGGTGATCTGTGACCCATAAATCAGTCAATTAGATTAAGGGTAAGAAAGTGCTTTAAAAAAAAGGAAGTGTTAACATAAAACATTTTTATAATCATTGCTTACACTATTCCAAAATACTAATTTTAGCAATTGTTGCTAAACCTTAGAGATATAGAAATATATATCTATAGATAATAAGCTTATATATAATAAATATATAATAAGCTTATAGATGTATAGACATATCTTGGAGAAACATCAACTCAAAGATAAATTGACCCTCAGTAGGCTCTATGTTGAAAATGAACTATACAACTTGTGGGCAGGGATGAGAGGGGAAAACTGGAAGAGAGTGAAGGAAGGGGTGACATTGTGCAAAAAGAAATGTCCTCCTTACCTGATTTAATGAAACTAAACCCCACTGTATACCACCTTTATAATAGCTATTTTAAAATTTAAAAGATAAATTGTCCTACCAAATGACTCATTTGGACTGCAGTTGTAATGGAGTGAATTCACTACCTTACATCTATCCTTTGATTACAAAATATTGCTTTCTTTACTCAGCATGGATGTGATAGTGGACACCATCAGTTTTGGGGGAAAATGTCTGTACTACTTTTTAGAAGCTTTCACTTTTAAGATAATTCCACCGAAAAGAAAGGATGTTGCTGGAGAGATTGTCCTCATAACAGGAGGTGGAAGTGGACTTGGGAGACAATTGGCCATCCATTTTGCCACCTTGGGAGCCATTATAGTTCTTTGGGACATTAATGAAGAAGGCAATAAGGAGACGTGTAGACTGGTCAAAGAAATGAATAATGTGAAAATCTTTGCCTATACCTGTGACTGTAGCAAAAGGCAAGAGGTCTACCAAGTTGCTGCTCAGGTAAGCTGACTCATGTTCAGTGCCCCAAAATGCTGCATCTACTATTCACTTTTACAAAAATAGGCTGTCAGAAGATTTCCCCCAACATCTTTGTGTGTCTTCATATTGATTTTGCATGTCAGAAATCATGTCCTCTAAGCTGGGCACCAGTGATTCATCTGTATAATTTTATAATTAGTATATTATATATTTATAATATAATGTTTATAATTTTAGTTAGTTGGGAGGTTAACATCTGAGGATTACAGTTTGAAGCCACCCCAGGCAGGAAAGACCATGAGACTCTTATCTCCAAGTAACCACAAAAAATCCAGAAGTGAAGCTATGGCTCAAGTGGTAGAACACAGCCTTGAGAAAAAAAGCTTAAGGGATAGTGCCCAGGCCCTGAGTTCAATCTCCAGTATCAGCAAAGGGAGAGAAAAGGAAGAAAGGGAAGAAGGAAGGAAGGAAGGAAGGAAGTAAAAAGAGAGAGAAAGAAAGAAAGAAAGAAAGAAAGAAAGAAAGAAAGAAAGAAAGAAAGAAAGAAAGAAAGAAAGAAAGAAAGAAAGAAAGAAAGAGAAAGAAAGAGTCATGACAATAACATCATCATCAAATTCTGAAAACAGAGTGTGAAGCATAGGGTAAAAGCAATTAACTCTGTGTGTGTGTGTGTGTGTGTGTGTGTGTGTGTGTGTGTGTGTGTGTGTGTGTGTGTGTGTGTGTGTGTGTGTACCCATCCTGGGGTTTGAACTCAAGGCCTGAGCACTGACATTGAGCTGTTTTGCTCAAGGCTAACACTGTACCATTTGAACCACAGCTCCATTTCTGGCTTTTTGGTGGTTAATTTGGGATACGAGTCTCACAGACTTTCCTGCCCAGGCTGGCTTCTATTTGTGATCCTCAGATCTCAGCCTCCTGTATAGCTAGGATTACAGGCATGAGTCACTGGTGCCCAGTAATTAGCCCATTTTTAAGCCAAGTTTCCTATTAGGTTTAATCCACTGACACCTGTTAATTTCATGCTAAATACTGATAAATTCTCTAAGACTAATAGCTGAGGTTGTATAGTAACGTACTCTACCAACCCTGAGTAAAAGCTTCAGGGGAGCATTTCAGATACAAATCGTGTGAAGAGTGTGCCATACGCAGATCAAGAGACAGGGCCAGGCCAGAACCTTCCTGCTTCGCTTTACTCACAGTCGCCTGGGAGAGCATGGTGCAGCAAGCAGGGCCACAAAGGGAGGCACAGAGCGGGCCATGTGCCACACCACGTGTGGGCACGCCAGACACGCGACTTTATCATGGTTTCCACAGGAAAGAACACTTGGTGCACAAACTGGTTTGTAATTAGTTAATGTGAATAATTCCAGAAAGTTCCAGTATTTAGAGACTATCCTTGGTTTCTGGTAGCTGATAACAGTGGGGGTCATACAGCAAGCCAGAGTATAAGAACCCCTTATTATGTTCTGCATGTCTGAACCCAAATAGAATCGGGGTGGGGGGAAGGGAAGTGATTTAGGAAAGTACGTATCTAAATGCACCACCTCAACTGATTGAATGTTTGCCTCACTTCTGGCCAGGTGAGAGAAGAAGTTGGCAATGTGACCATACTCATTAACAATGCTGGCATTGTAACAGGGAAGAACTTCCTTGACATACCGGATGACATGATAGAAAAATCTTTTGCAGTCAATGCCCTCTCTCATTTCTGGGTAAATCTTTCTTGTTTGCTTTTCTGTGAGTATGGAAAAATCCCATGCATTTCTATAAACAATGCATCTATATACCAATTGGTGAATTTCCTACCATTAGGTTGTCGGGGTCTCATTCTAGATAACTATCACCCCACCACACCGAATTTGACTTTTCTTTGTCTTTCCCTATTCCAAATTTGCAAGGAATTATCTCTTTTCTACCCATTCCACTTTGCTCCCAAGACTTTTATTTTATTTTTTTTTTCTGACTGAAAAGGTTTATTTTTTTATTGTGAAAATACCATACAGAGGGGTTACAATTACATGGGCAAGATAATGAGTACATTTCTTTTTTTTTTTTTTTTCCAAGACTTTTATTAGGCTAGTGCAGAAATCTTCCTACACTAATGCAACTTGAAATGTCCCAGCAATTGTACACAAGTGGTTTAACATAGCCATGGGTGAAACAGGAGTTTCTGCAGAAGGAGGGCTTATTTTTAGAATGGTGGTGGTCTGAGTACATGCTAACAACATAGGCAAGAAGGAAAGGAAGGTGGGAGAAAAAAATAACCAGTGTTTATTTGGTGCGGGCTCTCTATCTGCACTTATAGCCATAGTACTATTTTTATTCTCATGCTACAAATAAAGTAACTAAGGTCTCGAGTATCTAAATGAGTTCCTCAAGATCAAGCACCTGCTAAATGGTATTATAAAATATTATAAAGGGAAGAAGGGAGAAAGGAAAAATACTTTGCAGAAGGGAAATTAGTACTATGTCTCAGGAGTGACCCCCTGAGGTGTGGAATGGCTACAGCACTGTTCATTCGATACAGGATCCCTTTGTGCAACTTCTTAAAGCTCATTTTTAATTACAAAATAACTAAAAATAACAATAAGAAAATAACAATAATAACAAAGACAACTGACTTTGACAATGGAAATGTTCTCTATCTGGCTCTGTACACATTTAATTCTCCCAAGGGCCTGATGAAACCCCAGAGCCCTTTCTCACAAGCCATTCTGTCTCTGACAAGTTTTGTTTTGTTTTGTTTTTTGGGGGGAGTCTGGTTGTGGGGCCTGAACTCTGGGCCTGGGTGCTGTCCCTCAGCTCTTCAGCTCAAGGCTAGCGCTCTACCACTTGAGCCACAGCACCAGCTTTTTTCTTTTTGCTTATGTGGTGCTGAGGAATCGAACCCAGGGCCTCATGCATACAAGGCAAGCGCTCTACCACTGAGACACCTTCCCATCCCCCCTCTGACAAGTTTTGTTTCTCTTGCTTCACACAGGAGTTTCTTCACATTTGTCAGGCCTTGCAGAAGTCACTGGTCTACTTTTATAATGTGTGTTGATTCAGTTGCTGGTTTTGAATCGTTCACAAAGTTAACACTAAAACACTATATCAGTAAACACATACAAGCCTTCTTAGTCTATGTCAGCACATTTAGAGACATGCTTCTGAGTGACTCTGAGTCAGGGAATTGACTCCTAGCTGAAAATTGAGGGAAGAATCTCCATTCACTACTAGAATTGGGGAGACTAGAGGTTGGAGGCATGGCTCAGATGTTAGAACGCCAACCAATGAGAAAACACATTAGATACCAAGTTCCTGTCTCTCTTAGACAAAACAAAACAAAACAGTATTGGGAGAAGTTGTATTTTTTTTCTAAGCTAGTAAAGCAAACTCAGGAAATGTGTCTGCACAGGTTTTGCTTGCAGTACTTCTAGTGAGAAATTTTCTTCTCTCAAATCCACGATAGTGCCTGGCCTGCCAAGCAATGGCCTCCCTTACTAACCATGAGTCAGAAGAAAGGGCAGTGAGCTACAGAACAGGTTGGATTCAGTTCCCTTGGAAAATAGCTCATAGCTATTAGTTCCACCTGTAAACTATAACCGTTGTTCTTCAAGAGTGGGCTTGTCATATATTTATTCTGTTAAATGTGATATATCAGTACTGTGGTTGCTCTCTGAAGCTCTTTAATTATATCCTGGGCAAAAGAAGACCTGTTCTTGCCATTCAAAAATACTTGTATTTCAGTTTGCATAAGTATATCTTACTAAAGAATTAGAAATAGATGAAGAAGAAAGACAAAGGCTTTCTCATATACTCATTAAATAGCAGAACACCAACCATATTTAAGTGGCCCTCGATGATTCTATAATCCAGCCCTACAGCGTTCACCGACAATAACTAAAAATAACAATAATGACCAAGAGAACTGACTTTGCCCATGGAAATGTTCTCTATCTGGCTCTGTGCACACTCAATCCTCCCAAGGTCCTCAGAGCCCTTTCTCACAAGCGGTTCTGTCTCTGACAAGTCTTGTTTTTCTTGTTTCACACAGAAGTTTCTCCACATTTGTCAGGCCTTGCAGAGTCACTGGCCTACTTTTATAATCAATTAAATCAATTGCAAATTGATAACACTTAAACAGGTCATTGTACCTGTACTGTTGTATTGTACCTGTATTATTTCCGAACTAATGCAATACAACTGTTGGCAGAACAATGGCATTGTACTGTACATGATAGTCATGTAAAGGTAATTTAAAACACATAATGATCTTGGAGTCTGAGAAAATCCATAGAGGCACAGTCAAAGGTGATGAATGACTTTTATTTGGCTGGCCGGTAACTGCCTTGCCTTGGGCTAAGATCAGAACTAAGAGCAGCAACACCTCCAACAGGGCAGGTTTTATAAAGACCAGAACCACATGCACGTGGCAGCTTACAGAAGCTCAAAGATCATTAGGGGTAGGGATATTCTTCAGCTGATGGTCAGGACCAGGTGGACAGCATAGAGATATGAGACTGGGGGTGGGGGTTGACAAATGGAAAACTGGATTCTTACAAATATACAGGCGGACAGGTGCAGCTTCTGTGCAAATAATTCATCAGGTTGTTTAAAAGACTTGGGTAGCCTTGGATTTGGGTATGGGGAGAGGGATCCTGGAACCAATCCCCTCTCTGATATCAAGAAATGACTATATAATCAATTCTCTTCTGTTCAGTCCTGCTGGAGGTATGCTTTTATGTAGCCATCTTCTTATCACATAAATGTCATCTCACACTGGAAAATCCACACCAATGAGTCCACTCCTAGCACAACCCAAGCCATAACACAATTTCAAGTGTGTTCATTCATGTCTTTTTAAAACATGGGGTCAGGCAAATGAGGAAAGCCAGAGACTTCTTACTGCTACTTCAATATCTTACAATGTCAGATTAAAGAAAGCAGAGTGTTTTAGGGTGTACGATATTATTTTATGAGGATTTTGGCCAATTACTTCAATGAAAACACTGACAAATCATCTGAGCCTTTCTATCCATCCACACAAATATCTAATGAAATATCTACATTAATACATTTAGCAAGGAAAAGGCCAAATTTCCTCACAGGAGGACCTAAAATAAGGCTAATTAAGAAATATGGAGAAACCAATACCATTTCATCATTTCTAGAATCCTTCTTCCTACTAATGGCCACATTGTGAATGTTAAGTGAAGGCATTAGCTTGGATAGTTCAGTGCCCCAAATAGGACTGGGAATGTGGCTTAGTGGTAGAGTGCTTGCCTAGCACGCGTGAAGCCCTGGGTTCAATTCCTGAGCACCACATAAGCAGAAGAGGCTGGAAGTGGTGCTGTGGCTCAAGTGGTAGAATGCTAGCCTTGAGCAAAAGAAGCTCGGGGATAATACCCAGGCCCAGAAGAGGAAGGAGGACATGAAGAAAGAGGAGGAGCAGGAGGAGGAGGAGGAGGAGCATGAGGAGGAGGAGGAGGAGGCGACCCCAAAATAAGTTGGGTGCTGGTAGCTTTTGCCTGAAATGCTAGGTATTCAGAAGGTTGAGATCCAGAAAAGCCATGAAACTCTTTTTTTTTATTGTGAAAATACTGTACAGAGGGGTTACAATTACGCCATGAAACTCCAACTAACCACTAAAAAGCTAGAAGTGGAGCTGTGGCACTCAGAGTGGTAGAGCACTAACCTTGAATGAAAAAGCTCAGAGACAGCATGCAGGCCCTGAGTTCAAGCCCCATAACTGACAAGAAAAAAGAAAATGGTCAGCATCCAAGCAGAAATTCAGCCATTTGCTCCGCAATTATAGAGCAAGGGTGATGAAGACAAGATAATTTGTATGGTAAAGATGCTATTCTTTGATCAAGTGGCTGCTCTCTGTAGGTGAAATGCTGACATTGTTTAGGTTGTAAATATCTTAGAAATTGATGATGATCATTGTCAAACTTTTACATCAGAATGACATAGTTGACAACATGATGATATGAAACATTTTGGTTTTATAATCATTGGAAAGGAATGGTGAAATTAGTGGGTATAATTCTTACCTTTACTTTGTCTTTCCTGTTAAGCCAAAAAGTACATACTTATCTAGTGTTCTGAATGTTTACCTCTGAGTTTTCATGGTCATGAATGCCTAGACCCTAATCATTGCTAGTCAAAGTCACATTGTTGCAGAGAGATAGATCACCTTCAGAAAATTTTGTTGGAAAATGTTCTATTTTGATTTTTAAAAAAAGTCTTGCAAATAGCTCTTCCTCATTGAAAGGATTTGGTAACTATGAACAAGGTTTAGAAAAAAGAACTTGGTATTAGGGGAGAAAGAATGAAAATTTTTCCTGAGATTACATATGAGCATGCAATTACCAGGGCGAGTGAAGCTTCCACTAAAACTCAGTTACCTCAAGCACTGTATCCCATTCCATTAACCCAGATAGGTGAGGGGCAAATCCTCATTATGTAAACTCTATCAGATAAGAGCAGTTAAATTTTCATAAAAATTTCAGAAAAGAGCTCTTGGTATTAGAAAAATTAAATGCTAAGTTTTTTTAGTCAACCATAAATATAAAAAAAGTATGTCTTTTAGACTTACAAGGCCTTCCTCCCTGCCATGATTGAGGCTAACCATGGTCACTTGGTCTGCATTTCAAGCCTAGCAGGAACAATTGGACTTAATGGATTATCAGGTGAGTACTTCATTCGACGTGCTTTTGCTTTTACTCTGTCGACAGTACCCAGAAATTAGGACTGTTTAAAGATAGAGAGAAGCTCTTCCTGAACCAAGGAGAACATTTAGCTCTATTTATACATTTAGCCCTATTTATAACATTTAGCTCTTTCTATAGCCTTATCTATAATAGCAATGTAAGGAAAGATACTTTCCTCTTTTAGCAAGAGAAGAATTTATCTATTGATTCCGTGTTCTTGTGTTAAGGAGGAATGAAAAGATTTCTGCCTTCTCATTTGGTATATCAAAGGGAGATATAAGCATGGGAATTTGGCCAACATGAATGACTTAAAAATTTTTTTTTCTTGGTTGTGGGGCTTGAACTCTGGGCCTGGGCTCTGTCCCTCAGCTCTTCAGCTCAAGGATAGCACTCTGCCACTTGAGCCACAGAACCACTTCCAGTTTTCTGTGGTTTATTGGAGATAAGAGTATCACAGACTTTTCTGCCCAGGCTGGCTTTGAACTGTGATCCTCAGATCTCAGCCTCCTGAGTAGATAAGATTACAGACATAAGCCACCAGTGCCCTGCTGAAAAAAAAGATTTTTAAAAATAATTCCCAAAAGAAGATCTTCACTAGCCATACAACAGACAAGGGCCTCATATCTAAAATATATTTAGAATTCAAAAAATTAAATCCCCCAACAACAAATCCTCAAAGAAACAACTGCCTGATTAATAAGTGGACTAAAGACTTAAAGAGAGTCTTCTCTGAAGAGGAAAGAAGAATGGCCAATAGACACATGAAAAAATATTCAACTTCTCTGGCCATAAAAGAAATGCAAATCAAAACAACATTGAGATTCTACCTCATGCAGTTAGAATGTCTATAATCAAGAAATCTAATAACAACAGATACTGGAAGGGATGTGGCCAAAAGGGAACCCTACTACACTATTGGTGGGAGTGTAAACTTGTTCAACCACTCTGGAAAGCAGTATGGAGGTTCCTCAAAAGACTCCACAGAGAGCTCCTCTATGACCCAGCAATCCCACTTCTGGGCATTTACCTTACCCAAATGACCACAAACAAGTCCACACTAAAGCTACCAGTACAGCTATGTTTATTGCATGATTATTCACCATAGTTAAGATATGGAACCAACACAGATGCCCCTCAGTAGATGAATGGATCAAGGAAATGTGATACACACACACGCACACACACACACACACACACACACACAATGGAATTCTAAGCTTCCATTAGAAAGAATGACACTGCCCCATTTGTTAGGAAATGGAAAGTCTTGGAAAAAAATCACATTAAGTGAAGTAAGCCAGACCCAAAGAAACATAGGTCCCATGGTTTCCTTTATTTGCAATAACTAGCATAAGTCTAGGATAATCTTATCAGATGAGCAGAATAGCTCAATAGCTACATACATATGACCATATAAGATGATGCTAAGTGAAATGAACTCTAAGACATGAACACAAGAGGTTTGTTGTTGTTGTTGTTGTTTAATGTACTATGTGATGTCTTGTTTCTTTGGTGTGTTCTTCCCCCTATGGTTTATCCCCTATTGTCACTGTATTTGATTTGGGTACTCTGGGTATTGTGTGTGTGTGTATATATATCTGAATTAGGGAATGGAAGGGGAACAATAAAATGGTGAGACAAAGGACCAAGGGGGAACCAATACAACAGCAATATACACGAGACAATATGTTGGAAATGATCTATCCAACTTGGTAGGAGGGATTGAGGGGGAGGGAAAGTGGGAGAAAAATGAGGGATAGAGTAACAAGTTTGATGAGAAGTATACTTTTTACCTTACTTGTGTAACTGTAACCCTTCTGTACATCACCTTGACAATAAAAAAATAAATTTAAAAAATCCCCAAAATTAACTTATGAAGCTCTCTACTTTGTTTCAGATTATTGCTCTCTACTTTGTTTCAGATTATTGTGCAACTAAATTTGCAGCCATTGGTTTTGCTGAGTCTCTCTTCTTTGAATTAGATCTGATCAAGAAAACTAACATTAAAACCACCATTATTTGTCCTTTTCTTATCAACACTGGAATGTTTGATGGCTGTGTATCCAAGTAAGTAAATTCTTTCTGTAATCTTTGCTTCTAATACTTTTCCAATAAATTCCAATTGTCATCTGGTAATTTTGGAGGCTTGAAATATGAACAGTAAGAACAAATAAAACAAATAAAAACAAATTATATATGAGACAGGTGTTGGGGAACATGCCCATAATCCCCACACACTCAGGAGGCTGAGGCCAGAGGATCTTTAGTTCAAGGCCAACCTTGGATGTGATTGAAAATTCCAGGCCAGCTGGAGTTACTCCCGCTGAGTTGGTACTCAAAAGAACCAAAAATTTTTTCAATGCAAATGAAGTTAACAAATGTATTTCGTTTTAAAATAATATAATTATGAAGTTTTGTGCTAAAAATATACCTGAAATGCTAATCTGAACAAAGAAAACTTTTTCAAATATTTAGCATTGTGGAGCTGATCTTTGTGTGTGTGTGTGGAGCTTGAACTCAGGGCCTGGGCACTGTCCCTGAGCTTCTTCCTTCAAGGCTAGCACTCTACCACTTTGAGCCACAGTTTCCACTTCTAGTTTTTGAGTGGTTGATTGGAGATAAAAGTCTAACGGGGAGTTTTCTGCCAGGGCTGGCTTTGAACTGCAATCTTCAGATCTCAGCCTCCTGCATAGCTAGAATTACAGACATGAACCACCAGCACCCAGAAAGCTGATCATTTCTTTACTGAAAAGCAGCACAATATCACCAAAAATAAAATATTTTAACACTAATCTACAAAAGGGAAGTATTACAAAGTGATACTTTATATGTGTTGTTTTTCTAGAAAAGTTTAAAATAAAGTATAAATGAAGTATGAGTGTTTTTATAAAAACTAGAAAATATCTTTAGTAGAATGGGAACTTCTTTGTACAACTACTTAAAGATAAAAAAAATGAAAAAGAAGAGTATATCAGAAAGCATATATTTACTAGGAAGATTGGTGTGATTATTTCAATGGTTAGAAAATGACCTGACATGAACCAAGACATGTATCAACCACATCTGTAGGAAAGAGTGACAACCAACAAGAAAGCTGGCAAAAGACTATGAGGCTTTAGAGTCCACTGAAGCTTTGAAATAAAACAAATTTCCAAAAATATTTTGAGGGCATATAGAGGGGAAATTTTTCTACCAAAGAGATTCTCTGGGTAGTCTAGATGCTGACCCAGGTAAAAATTTATAATCATTTAAAATCTCTGGAAATTTAGGGCCTGGGAAGGTGGCTTAGTGGAAGAGTGCTTGCCTTGCATTCATGAGGCCCTGGGTTCGGTTCCTCAGCACCACATAAGCAGAAAGAGCCAGAAGTGGCACTATGGCTCAGGTGGTAGAGTGGTAGCTTTGAGCTGAAGAGCTGAGGGACAGCGCCCAGGCCTAGAGTTCAGGCCCCATGACAGACAAAAACAAAAACAGAAAACAAAACAAAAACCTCTGGAGATTTATCAATGAGTATGCTAAACTCAAGAACCCTTATCCAACAAAACCTATGGGAACTCAGTAAGCATACTGGGAGGCCACGGCATTTGAACTCAGTATTGTACCCATGCCTTGTGGGACAGCTGTTAAAATGAACGTGGCAACAGTTGGTGTTCCACTTCCTTCAGCTTTCACAGGTGGAAGACCCACTCTGAAGCTTGATAGCAGGTAAGCACTGGAAGATCCCATATTCAGTAGCTACGTGTAGTAGAAGGCCTATACTGAGTAAGTACCATGATCCATGGAATGCTGCCTCTCATCCAATTCCCACTGGGTAGGGGAGATCTGGAGAGGGGCCACTGGTAAATAACTCAATTCTTTTTTCCAGAACAGATTGTAGATATAAAATCTGCAGCTAACTCAGCAGTCATGTATCTGGTCCTGGCTCCCCAAGCTTCCTAAGTTAAAAGATGAATTATAAGTTAGGAAGTTAATACCAACAGCCGCCCAGCCTCTGAACTCTGAAAACCTATCCAACAAGGTGATGACAGCTAGATGGCAGCACTAGTTCCTAGCATCCTGCACCAAGGTTCATATCTGTAGTAAAAGGGTCAATTGATTCCTTTGTGACTTGTTTCCAACCCTCTCTTCACATTAATGTTGCTACTAGTGAAAAAGATGATTGGAGTGCTAGATACTGTGTAACTGTCATTGTCTTTCTAGTCCCGATAGATCAATAAATGAAACACTCATCAGTGTCCTCTAGAAGGTACTTGACCAATTTGCCTTTGAAATGACAAAGCATGGTGTGTGGCTTTTTGTAAAACTATTGTGAACCAAAAGTTGACAAATGTTCCAAAGTTCAGAATTTAAAACAATAAATCTAGATATATTCACAGAAAGCTAGTAACCAGTATGACTAGCATATGTCCATGCTACTCAGAAACACTTGTAAATAGTCTGCTTTTAAAGGTTGGCATGCTTAGTTTTCTATGAACTAAAATGTGCTCATGTGTACATGTGCACACATGCACATACATATTAGCAGAAGGGATTTATTTTATTTTGGGTAAAAATTGAATCTATTTTTCTTTTTTTATAACTTTTTATTGAGATTAAGTGATTACATAAATTTCACAGTATTGTGAGATAGTGATACTTAGTTAAAGTCACAAACACATTCTAACCTTCATGAAGCAAATTGTCATTATTGTGGTCTATAAAGTTTGTGAAGTCTGTGAGCTTTGACAATACAACTATTTCTTCCACATCAGGTGACATGTACATTTCTTTCCTTTTGCTTAGTGTAAGCTGTTCCCTCTTTCCCTCTCATTCCCTCCCTCTCATTGCTGCCTTTGAGTTGTTTAGTTCACTTTCATCAATGTCCAGTGCAGCTCACGGGCCCCTCTGTTGTCTGTTTTCCCGTTTCCCTCTGATTCTGTGTCCTCCTCCTTGCTTCCCTCAGATGTGCGCATGTGTGTGTTTATTTCTGAGTGTGTGTGTGTGTGTGTGTGTGTGTGTGTGTGTGTATACACCATATATATATGTACATATATATATATATATATATATATATATACACCATATATGCGGTCCACAACATGAGGTCATTTAGTAATGATACAAAAAGATGAGTGGAGGTCCTTTGTTTCTCCAGTCCTGTTTATTTTGTCATACCTCCTTGCATTTTGGATTTAACATCTACATATCAGGGAGACCATGTGCCATTTGTCTCTTTGCTCTTGGCTTACCTCACTCAAAATCATTTTTTCTAGTTCCATCCATTTCCCTGCAAATGTTATTATTTCATCCTTTCTAATGGCTACATAATACTCCATTGTGTATAGGTACCACAATTTTTGGATCCATTCATCTGTAGCAGGGCATCTGGGTTGTTTCCATATTGTGGCTATTGTGAACATTGCTGCAGTGAACATGGAGGTGCACATGTCCTTGTGTTCCTGTTGCTCATGGTAGATGCCTAGGAGTGGTATGGTTGGGTCATAGGGGAGGTCTATATTTAGCTTTCTGAGGTACTTCCAGACTGCTTTCCAAAGTAGTTGTATTCGTGTACATTCCCACCAGGAGTGCAATAGGGGTTCCTCTTTCTCCATATCCCCTCCAGCTTTTGTCTTTGGCTGAATTTAGGATGTGGGCCATTCTAACTGGGGTAAGGTGGTATCTCAGGGTTGTTTTCATTTGCATTTCCTTTACAGCCAGGGAGGATGAACATTTCCTCATGTGTTTCTTTGCCATTTTTATCTCTTCTGAGAAGTCTCTCTTTAGTTTCCTTGCCCATTTAGTAATTGGTTTGTTAGGTTTGGAGGGATTAGTTTCTTAAGTTCCCTGTATATACTAGATATTAGGCCTTTATCTGTTATATTGCTTGTGAATATTTTTTCCCAATTAGTTGGCTGTCTTTCTAGTTTGGTTGCTATATCTTTATCTGTGCAGAAACTTTTTTATTTTAAGGTAGCACCATTTGTCGAGTCTCTCTCCAATTTGTTGTGACAGGAAGTTCCTGCCTGTGTCTATAAGTTCAAGTGTCTCTCCTACTCTGTCCTGCAGTAGTTTCAGAGTTTCAGATTTGATGTCAAGGTTTTTAACACATTCTGAGTTGATGGTAGTGCATGGTGACAAGCTGGGGTCCACTTTTAGTTTTCTGCATGTAGCTGCCCAGTTTTCAACCAGTAGTTGAAGAGGCTCTGCTTCTTCCACTGTATGTCTTTGGCTCCTTTGTCAAATATCAGCTGACTATATTATTTTATTTCTGGATCTTCTAACCTATTCAAATGGTCTTTGGGTCTGTTTTTGTGCCAGTACCAAGCTGTCTTTGTTATTATGGCTCTATAGTAGAGTTTGAAGTCCGGCATCAAGCTCCCTCCCGTGTTGTCTTTTTTGCCTAGAATTTTTTTTGGCTATTCTAGGTCTTTTGTTGTTTCATATGAATTTTTAGATTGTTTCCCTCTATTTCAGTAAAGTATGTCATTGGGATTTTAATGGGAATTGCATTGAATTTGTATATCAATTTTCAGCAGAATGGCCATTTTCACTATATTAATTCTGTTTATCCAAGAACATGGAAGGTCTTTCCATTTCCTGGCATCCTCTATGATTTCTTTCTTTAGGCTTTTATAGTTCATTAAATAGTTCCTTTATATCTTTGGTTAGGTTAATTCCTAGATATTTTTTTGAGGTTATTGTGAATGGGGTTGTTTCCTTCCCTTTCTGCTTGTACATTGTTGGTGTACAGAAAGGTAACTGATTTTTGTGGGTTAATTTTGTATCCTACTATTTTGCCAAAGTGATTTATAAGTTCTAAGAGTTTGGGGGTAGAGTTTTGGGGATCACTGAGGTATAATATCATGTCATCTGCAAAAAGGGATAGTTTAACTTCTTCCTTCCCAATGCAGATCCCTATAATGTCTTTTTCTTGCCTTATTGCTTGGGCTAAGGATTCCAGAACTATATTGAAGAAGAGTGAAGAGAGTAGGTATCCTTGCCTTGTTTCTGTTTTTAGGAGAATTAGGGATTTATTTTAATATCCCCCACCACTACCTCTGGCCTTCCTATTGTCTATTGCTCCCTTTTCCTGTTTTCAATGTTGTTGAACTGAAAACTGTACTACTGTAAATACTGTGTTTATGCTAAATGTTTGCAAAGAGTTGATATAAGTAGTAGTGAACAAATGAATAAATAGTAGGCCATAGGTGTGTAAGACCTCCTGTAACTAAGTCAGGTCTAACTGCAGTTGCTGACTCCTGGGGACAACTCTCATTCTGTGGTGTCCATGAGCAGATAGCAGTACTGGAGTATATGTGGACCATTCAGAAAGATGAAAGGAAAGGGAAGGAGAAAGAAAGGAAGAGGGGAAGGGGTAGAGGAAAGGGAAGCAAAAGAAGGAAAGTAAGGAAAGGAAAAAGGAAAGGAAAAGAAAGGAAAGGAAAGGAAAGGGATTTGAGCTGCTATGTATAAGCAGAGGTGGTCTATTCTTTATTTATTTTTGTGGTGGTAATGGTGGTGGTACATACACTAATACAAACATGCTCTGCCTTGAACTCAATTGAAGGTAAGAGAATGCACTGATTGAGCAAGGCCAGTGGAGAATATTTAATGACTGTACTTTGTAAATGACATGTCAGTAGTGTTGAAAGTTGTATTTTGAAAAGATAAATATTCATTTTATGCCTCAACAAATAAAAAAATAAAAGTGTCAATGTGGATGAGGTAGTCAGAGGAGAGTTGTCACCCTCATAATACAGGTGGCGGTCAAAGTCAGAGACAGGCATCTCTCATTCCTTGCCTTGGCCACTGAGTTTACTCATATCAGACCAGAAAACAGACTATTGGGGAAAAAATAGTACCACCAGCTAGCAACCTGGGCAGGAAGGGCTAGGGGTGAGGGTAGGGCATAGGGGAGGCTTAAAGCCTAGATATGATATGACAAGGAACAAATAACATAGATTATACCATAAATAAATACAGAATGGAAAACTAGAGAAAAAAATCAATAAATCTAAAAGCTAGTTCTTTGAAAAGACTGACAAAATTAATGAAGCTTCAGGTAGAATGACAAACAAGAAAAGAAAAAGAAAACACTCAAACTAGTAAAATCAAGAATAAAAGGACAGCTATGTGCATATGACCATAGAAGATGATGTTAAGCAAAATGAACAACAAGATAGGGACACAAGAAGTTTTATCTTTGTTGCTGTTGTTTTTAATGTAATTATAATATACTGTGTGCTTTTTTTGTTTCTTTTGTATGTTCTTCCCCCATGGCATAATCCCTGTTGCCACTGTATTTGATTCCAGTATCCTGCATCTTGTATATATATTTTTCTAATTTGAGGAGGGGAAGGGAAATAACAAAATGCTGAAATAAGGATACAGGTTGACCCATTATAACAAAACACTATGAGATGTACAAAACACTATATTGAAAATGAACTTTACAGCTTCGGAGGAGTATGAAGGGAGAGAGGAGTTGGAGAGGTAGGGAGGGAAGGGATAGTAGGGGAAAAACAAAGGAGCGGGAAACAATGCTCGATAGGAAATGTACTCATTACCTTATTCATGTAGCTGTAACCCCTTTGCACAGTATCTTTACAATTAAAAATATATTTTAAAAAGAATAAAAGGACATTAATACTGTTCTGCTAAAAAAAACTAACCATAAGAAATATGGATGCTCATTTGCCAATAAACTTGACTTCGATCAAATGGAAAAATTCCTAGGGACATAGACCTGAGTTTAACTACTTACAAAGGAAATCATAAATAGAAGTGAAATATTCAATCAGTAACCTAAAAACTTCAGACACAGGGCTGAGAAGGTGGCTCAGTGGTAGAGTGTTTGCCTGGCATGCATGAGGTCCTGGGCTTGATTCCTCAGCACCACATAAGCGGAAAAAACCAGAAGTGGTGCTGTGGCTCAAGTGGTAGAGTGCTAGCCTTGAGCTGAAGAGCTGAGGGACAGTGCCCAGGCCCAGGCCCAGAGTTCAGGCCCCACGACTGACAAAAAAAAAAATCACACACAAAATCTCCTCATCCCTACAGCTTCCTAAGAAATTTTATCCAACATCTGAAAAGGGATTAAATATCAATTTTTTGAAAAATTCCCAAAACAAGATGACTGAACACTTCCCAACTTTCTTGTTGAATACAATATTACCTTGATACTAAAACCAGAAAAAAAAATCACAAGGGGAATGTAAAACACAGAACTACTAATTTTGGTTCAATTTACAGCTACATATTACAATTACATATCTATGTGTGACAATCAATGCTCATGATGACACTTTTATAATGTAATTTTTGTCATTCCAGGTATCCTCTCCTGTTACCTATACTGGAACCTAAGTATGTAGCCCAAAAGATTATTGATGCTATTTTACAGGAAAAAGTGTACTGCACTTTACCCAAATCTGCAAGTTTCATATTGTATCTTAAACAGTAAGTTAATTATGACTCAATATCTTTTAGGTTAGTTGTGAACAAATTGTCCAGTCACTGCTATTCTTTGATGTAGAAAGTAATTTGCTGCTTTTTTTTAAAAGGATAGGAAGGAGAACTTTAATAGTACAAGCACAATTTATTGGCATATTAATAGCTGTGCTGTTTACTTAAAAACTTGGCAAACTTTAGCAACTATTTAGACCTTGCAGAGAAAGGCCTTGCTAATCCAACACAGAAACAAAACAATAGCACAAATAGTTTGGAAGGTTTGGGGTTATATGTTGTTGTTTAGGCACTATTTCTTGTTTCGTTGACTTTGTGGGAGTTTTACTTTAGTCTTGCTTAAGGGGGGAAGGTGTATTGTTTTGAGTTGGAGGATTGAGCTGTGTGATCAATCACTTGTGCTGACATCAACCTCACTATGGGCATAGGCAGGCTTCAAACTCATAATTCTCTGCATTAGCCTCCCAAGTGCCGTGATTACAGGCATGATCCAACACAAGCCTCTTTTGGATTTTAAGAGATTACATAATTTTATTAATACAATTTTGTTTTAAAACCAAAAAAAACCTAAAGGTTTAAGCGTTTCTGGAAAAAAATAAACGTAGTCAAAAATTCCGCATTTCAGGCTAGGTGCTGGTGGTTTCTACCTCTAATCCTAGCTACTCAGGAAGCTGAGATCTCAGGATCAGTATCTGAAGCCAGCCCAGACAGGAAAAGCTATGAGATGAAACTCTTCTTCCCAATTAATCACCAGAAAATTGTAAGTGGAGCTGTGGCTCAAAGTGGTAGAGGACTAGCCTTAAGCAAAAGAGTTCAAGGACAGCACCCAGGCTCTGAGTTCAAGCCCCATGACTGAAAAAAAAATCAACATTTTATTTATCTTCTTAAAACCCCATGCAATGAGATCTGGGTACTAGAGGGTAGATTCTGCCAAGGTTCACATTTAAATTTATGGAGTACCTACTGTGTCCCAACTACTGCACTAAAGCCTCACGTGAATTATATTACATTAAGAAAAACCAAAAAGAATTTTTTGCATGGCTAAACAGCTAAAATTAGCTGGAATAAAGCTTCAAACAACCTGCTTACAGAGCTGACACTCTGAACATTAGCATATTATGCCTTCCCTTACCCAAAATGCTTAGGGCCAGAAGTGTTCTGGATTTCAGGTTTTTTCAGACTTGGGATTATTTTGCATATCATTTACATAATGACATCATGGTATTACATAGTGTTTACATATGAAATTCATTTGTTTCCCATACACCTCACATGCCCACACTGGAAGCAATATCATATACTCTGTTCTATTCAGTGCCACCTGCATTTTGGTTGTGACCTATTACCTGAGATTAGGTGTGGAATTTTCCACCTGTGACATCATGTAGATATTTTAAAAGTTCCAGAACAACTGGCATTATATTATTGGCAAACACTGTGCTTTCTTTACTATGTACAACTACCCAGAATTCCATCCAGCTGTAGCTGGCCTGATTTCTCAGGTAGGACAAAGGCCCTCACTGCATGAACCCATCATACCTGTTCCTGCCTTTCTTATCACTTAGGACACAGGTAACTAGCCAGTTTGCTTGCTTCTTGGGGGAAGAATGGATTTTTCTGAATGTCTCCTGCTCCCTGTTGCTGCCTAGAATAGGACCTAACAGATTACAAGCATGGAAAACATGTTTGCTAAGTTGGATTGAAGAGAACGGGGCTGAAGTAAGCAGAAATGATCAGCAACCATAGCCTCTACCTCAGGAACTGATGCAAACTGATTCCAAACGTCAGGTGCACATTGAAATAGTCAAGACCACATTTAAAACTACGGGTTGGAATTGCTTCCTTATTTCTAACCTATATATAATCATATATATGTATATATAATCTTGATTGGTCTGGTTTTCTTACTAGTTTTCACTACTGTTCTTAGTCTATGCATTAAAATATATGGAGTAAATCAGAGGTCAATTAGACTGTTAAAGACCAGGATGAGTTATGCATCAAATGATTTTAAAGGATGTCAAAGATAATAGGCGTTGGAGTTGAGGACCATGTCGCCCTCAGCTGCAACACAGTAGCACTCTCTGTGATACTTTGCCTTAAGTAACACACAGTGCAGATCACCAGTGTGGAAGTTGCACTCCATCTCTGAGAAGCCATCACTTTGACTGCTCAGAGGATCATAACTTTTTTCTGTTTTTCTCTAGAATAATGGCTCCGAAAATGACAGTTGCCATGGTTAAGTACCTTGGTGGGGAGACTATCATGGCTTCTTTCAAAGGGCGAATGAAACCAAATACACTTCCACCTGAAACTGAGGAGAAACATCAGTAGCTCAAGCCTCAAAAGTGCTAATCAAATAAAAATACTAAATGATAGACTATTTGGAATTCCTCCTGACATTTAAAGCACTGCAGTATATACAGAATTGCTGAAGCCAGATGTTGGTAGCTCACACCTGCAATCCTAGCAACTCAGGAGGTTAAGATCTAAAGATCATTGTTCAAAGCCAGCCCAGACAGCAAAGTCTGTGAGACTCTTATCTCCATTTAACCACCAGAAAACGAGAAATGGTGCTGTGGCTCCAATGATAGAGTACTAGCCTTGAGAAAAAGGGTCCAGGGATAGTGCTCAGCCCTGAGTCCAAGCCCCATGACAGACAAAAAAAAATTGCTTAAGCTTTCAAAATTGTCAGTCTGCCAGTCTGCCATACCTGGTGGCACTTGCCTATAATCCCAGCAACTCAGGTGGAAGACAGAAGGATCACTGCCAAAGGTGAGCCTGGGCACAAACATGAAACTGTAGCTGACAATTCACTAAGGATGGAGAATTGTGTAATAAAGTGGTAGAGTATTTGCATAAAGCCCTAGGTACAAGCTCCAGTTCTGCCCTCCACCCTCCCACCTACACCCTTCCCCCCAAAAAAATAAGGACCAACCTTATTTCCAGGTGACAGTGTACACTAGTTACTAATTTCTCCTTTTTCTTTTTTTTTATGTTTTTTATTGTAAAAATACAGAGGGGTTACAGTTACATGAGTAAGGTAATGAGTACATTTCCTATCGAGCATTGTTACCTCCTCCTTTGCTTTTCCCCTACCATCTCTTCCCTCCCACTTCCCCAACTACACCCCCCCCCCCGCAAGTTGTAATGTTTGATTTCAACGTGGTGTCTTGTGTATCTCATTGTTACAATGGTTCAACCCGTATCCTTATTTCAGCATTTTGTTATTTTCCTTCTCCTCTCCAAATTAGAAAAATGTATATACAAGATGCAGGGCACTGACATCAAATACAGTGAAAATAAGGGTTATACGGTAGGGGAAGAACATACAAGAGAAGCAAAAAAAAAATCACATAGTACATTTTAAATATGTTAAAAAAAAATAGCAAGAAAGAAAAAAACCACTTGTGTCCCTATCTTGGGGTTCATTTTACTTAAAATCATCTTATATGGTCATATGTACATAGCTTTTGACTTTTTCTGCTTGTCCTAGACTTATACTAGTTATTGCAAATAAAGGAAACCATAGGACCTATGTTTCTTTGGGCCTGGCTTACTTGATTTAGTATAATTTTTTCCAAGTCTTTCCATTTCCTAACAAATGGAGCAATGTCATTCTTTCTGATGGAGGCATGGAAGTCCATTGTATAAATATACCACACTTTTTGATCCACTCATCTACTGAGGGGTATCTGGGTTGGTTCCATATCTTAGCTATGGGGAATAATGATGTGATAAACACAGTTGTGCTGGTAGCTTTAGTCTAGCCTTATTTGTGATCATTTGGGTAAATGTCCAAAGGTGGGATTGCTGGGTCATAGGGAAGCTCAATGTGGAGTCTTTTTTTTTTTTTTTTTTGCTTTCTTTTTTTCTTCTTTTTTTTAATTGTGAAAATACTGTACAGAGGGGTTACAATTACATGGGCAAGATAATGAGTACATTTCTTATCAAGCATTGTTGCCTCCTCCTTTGTTTTCCTTCCCATCCCATCCTCCCTCTGCTCCCCCCACCCAACCCTCCTCCCCCCCCCCCCACCAAAGTTGTAAAGTTCGTTTTCGACATAACGACTTGTACATCTCATTGTTGCAATGGGTCCACCTGTATCCCTATTAAACGATTTGTTTTTCCCTTCCCCTCTACAAATTATACCAACATCAAATACAGTGAAAACAGGGGTTATACCGTGGGGGAGGGACATACAAAGCAACAAAGAAATAATCATATAAATGTGTTAGAAACAATCACATGAAAGAAAAAAACATTTGAATACATATCTTAGGCTTCATTTCCCTAAAATCAACTTATCTGACCTTTTCTGCTTGACTCAGACATATACTAGATATTACAAATAAGGGAAACCATGGGACCTATGTGTCTTTGGGCCTGCCTTACTTCACTTAATATAATTTCTTCCAAGTCTTTCCATTTCCTCCTAACAAATGGGGCAATGTCATTCTTTTTAATGGAGGCATAGAATTTCATTGTGTATACATACTACATTTTCTTAATCCATTCATCTACTGAGGGGCATCTGGGTTGGTTCCATATCTTGGCAATGGTAAATAATGCTGCAATAAACATAGTCGTGCTGATAGCTTTAGTGTGGTCTTGTTTGTGAACATTTGGGTAAATGCCCAAAAGTGGGATTGCTGGGTCATAGGGGAGCTCTTTGTGGAGTCTTTTGAGGAACCTCCATACTGCTTTCCAAAGTGGTTGAACAAGTTTACACTCCCACCAATACAGTAGGGTTCCCTTTTGGCCACATCCCTTCCAGCATCTGTTGTTATTAGATTTCTTGATTATAGACATTCTAACTGGGGTGAGGTGAAATCTCAATGTTGTTTTGATTTGCATTTTTCTTATGGCCAGAGAAGTTGAGCATTTCTTCATGTGTCTATTAGCCATTCTTATTTGCTCTTCAGAGAAGTTTTTTAAGTCTTTAGCCCACTTATTAATGGGACAGTTGTTTCTTTGAGGATTTGTTGTTGGGGGATTTAGTTTTTGAGTTCTAAGTATATTTTAGATATGAGACTT
This sequence comes from Dipodomys spectabilis, assembly GCF_019054845.1. Lineage (NCBI taxonomy): Eukaryota > Metazoa > Chordata > Mammalia > Rodentia > Heteromyidae > Dipodomys > Dipodomys spectabilis. Next base: position 257,042 of record NW_024870876.1, read on the forward strand.
TTTTGGGGGGGGGTCTGGTTGTGGAGCCTGAATTCTGGGCCTGTGCGCTGTCCCTCAGCTCTTCAGCTCAAGGCTAGCGCTCTACCACTTGAGCCACAGCATCACTTCCGGCTTTTTTCTTTTTGCTTATGTGGTGCTGAGGAATCGAACCCAGGGCCTCAGGCATGCAAGGCAAGCACTCTACCACTGAGCCACCTTCCCAGTCCCTAGATATGGGACTCTTGTTTGTTGTATTCTTTTTGTTTTTTAGACATAGGGTCTATATAGCCAAGGCTAGCCTTGAATTTGCAATCTTCCTGCCTCTGTCTCCCAAGAACTGGGATTATAGATGTATGCCACCTTAGCAGATCATATTGACATTTATCTAAACACCTAAATTATCCAAGTTTCTTCTCTCAGTATTTGGGGTTTGAATTGAGGGCCTCCTCTTTGCCAAGCAAAGACTACACAACTTAAGCCAGACTCCCAACCCTTGATGCTTCTGTTACTTTTCAAAAAGGCCCTCATTTTTATGCCAAGATCCCCCTGTATAATGATCCTTGTATTCGTATTTACCTCATAGTTGGGATGGCAGGTTCACACCACTGTATCTAGCTCTGTGTGTGTGTGTGTGTGTGTGTGTGTGTGTGTGTGTGTGTGTGTGTGTGCAAGTGCACACATGTGCATGTGCATTCCTGGGCCTTTAATTCAAGACCTACGTGCTATTCCTGGGGGTGTTTTTGCTCAAGACTAGCACACTCTACCACTTGAGGCACAGCTCTGTTTCCAGCATTTTGGTGAGTAATTGGAGATAAGAGTTTCATGGACTTTTCTGCCCAAGCTGACTTCAAACTATGATCCTCAGATCTTAGTTTCCTGAGTAGCAAGTGTTAAGTGGGACTTCAATCATGAGATACAGAGAAGCTATGTTTTGAGAGGGTGAATTGGGACTCTTGGAAAGCCAGAAACTAAAAGTGGTCTCCTGTCCCAAATACCTGCAGCCCAGAAAGTTGCTTGTACAAAACTTTTTTTTATTAATAAGTTTTTTGTGAAAATACCATACAGAGGGGTTACAATTACATGAGCAAGGTAATAAGTACATTTCTTATCAAGAATTGTTGCCTCCTCCTTTGTTTTTCCCCTACCATCCCTGCCCTCCCATCTCCACGACTACATTTCCCCCTCACCCCCACCCCCGCCACCAAAGTTGTAAAATTTATTTTCAACATAGCATTTTGTACATCTCATTGTTGTGATGGGTCCATTGGTATCCCTATTTAAACAATTTGTTTTTAAAGGCAAAAAACACATGTTTGGGGTGGGTCCTAAACCCAACGAAAGCATTAAGCAAAGCAAACCATATAAGAGAACCATGAAGAGAAAGCATTCTCTGTAGCAAAACTTTCCTGGGGAAAGTTCAGCATGTCACATCTGCAATTCAAAGAATGGCCTGCCTTACATCTAGGCTTTTCAGAACTGGGTGAAAAGTCCTTCCACCCAGCAAGGCACCAGGATGGCTGTGAGGACAAGGCAGGTTACTTAGACACGGTATACTTGTTTCACTAAGTTTACAGGCATGAGCCACTGGTGCTGAGGGGCATCCAGCATTTTATTGCTTGAGATTGGGTCTTTCAAACTTTTCATCTGGACTGGTCCTCCTGTTCACAGCCTCCCAAGTAATTAAGATTGGCTTGAGCCACCATACCTACCCTTCTTATCATTTTTAGTTCAATAACTAAACACATCGACTTTTCAATAAACTATGAACGTAAATTTATAAAACTACATTAAGGCAAATTGGCCCTAACTTAATTTTAAGAATATAAAATATTTTTAAAAAGCGATAATTTTAAGTAATGACTTTATATATCAGTGTTTTAGGCTGATAATTTTTCAACATATTTAAGATGCATATTAATTTTTTGGGGGGGGGGTCCGGTCATGGGGCCTGAACTCTGGGCCTGGGTGCTGTCCCTCAGCTCTTCAGCTCAAGGCTAGCGCTCTACCACTTGAGCCACAGCGTCACTTCCGGCTTTTTTCTTTCTGCTTATGTGGTGCTGAGGAATCGAACCCAGGGCCTCAGGCATGCAAGGCAAGTGCTCTGTCACTAAGCCACCTTCCCAGCCCCAAGATGCATATTAATTTTATTGTTAGGAAAAGCAATGCTTATTTCATAAAGTGAAAACTTATTTATGTTGCCTATTAGTTCCTGTCAGATCATATGAAAGCTCTTAGTGGAATTAAATCTGCATAATATAATATATATATCATATAATATTTAAATCTGTAACTCACCAATTTGGCCTTCATACCAATGTATTGAGCAATTGTTTACTCTTTTACTATATAAGAAAAAAAGTACACATTATACAGATGACATGGCTCAAACCTGTAATCCTTGATGCTGGTGAGGCTGAGATTACTAAAATCATGATTCAGAGCTAACACCAGCAGAAACTTAGGGCGACTCTATCTGAACAAACAAGCCAGGCAATGGTGGCATAATCCTGCAGTCTCAGCTACAAAGGAAGGAGTAGGTAGGCAAACCTAGGTCCAGACATTTGGGCAAGACCTTACATGGAAAACAACAAAGTTCTCCAGGGTGGGGCTCACATGTTAGAACGTCTGCCTAGCAAGTGTAAGGCTCTCGGTTCAAACTCCAGTACTGCCACAAAAAAGCACATTAAACTTACATATTACTGGTTTGCAAACAAAATTTATCATTCATAATAAAGTCAATAAAATGCTGTTTTAATGGATGTATTTTTGAAGATTTAGTCCAAAAAAATGTGCATCCTACAAGCTGGCATGTGTGAGCTTTCTAACAATGACACTTCTTGCCTAGAGATGTTTGTTTCAATTTCTAAATGTCAATTCAGCTTTATCTCTGTTAGATTCAAGGGATTGAACTAAATAAGACTTAAAACCTGAAACTTCAAGTACATTACATCTGTTCTGTTAAGTAGAGCCAGTACTCGTTGCATAAGATCAATGCTTTTATTGACACATAATTGCAAAAACAGCATAGTTTATTTTGAGGTTTAAAGAAATGAGAATAAGAATTTGTAAAGAAATGAATTTTTTCTTTTAATACTTTTGTGAGTCAAGCTTCCTAAAATGTTGCCATCTCTCTGCCTTTTAAAGCAAATACTTGAAGCATAATCCGAATTTTTATTAACACCCCAGGAGTATTATCATATTTTCATCTAATTTGACAGCCAACTGTATCTTTTATTTATGTCTAAATAAAATGGTCCCAAACTCATCAACAAGAATGTACTACGCTACTTCCAAAGTCAGAACTGTTTTGCTTCCAACCATTGATCCTAAGAAGCCTTTTTTCCAGTCAGTACATATTTACTAAGTACCTACTATCAAGGACACTAGAAATAGAGTGGTAAATACATAACCCTTTCTCATTTTCATTCCCCTTCCTTCTCCCTTTTGCATGTCCCATTATCATCATCATCCTCCTTCTCTTCTTCCTCCTCCTCCTCATCATCATTTCAAGTCAAGATTCCATATATAAGTGAAACATGAAAAATTGTCTTCCTATGCTTAGCTAACGCTCAACATGATCTCCAATTCTATAATTTTTCTGCAAATGACATAGTTTCATTTTTCTTTGTGGCTCAATAATACTCCACGGCATATGTATACATATATATATTACATTTTCATTATTTGTTCATTAGTTGTTGACATACAGCTTCACTGTTATGAATAGTGCTGAGATAAAAGTAGGTGCTCCTGCCAGGTGCCAGTGGCTCACACCTGTAATCCTAGCTACTCAGGAGGCTGAGATCTGAGGATCATGGTTTAGAGCAGTCCCGGCAAGAAAGTCTATGATACTCTTATCTCCAATTAACCACCAGAAAATGGGAAGTGATGCTGTGCTGAGGGACAGCGCCCATATGCCCAAGAGTATATAGAAAGTCATATGATAACTCTATTTTATTCCTGTCAATTGAGCTCCATACTGATTTCCATAGTGACTTCACTAGTATACCGTACCACTAGCAGTGTATAAAATTCTTTTCTCCCTGCATCCTAAACAGCATTTGTTCTTGTTTCTTTTCTTGACCATTACCATTCTGCCATTGCAGGGAGGGGATAAAATCTTTTTTATTTTTTCTGTTAGTATTTCCTTTATAATTAAACATGTTGGAGATTTCTTAATGGACTTAAGAGCCATTTGAACTCCTTCTTTGAGAAATGTCTATTTGCTAATTTCTTAACTATTATTTCTTCCTTTTGTTAATTTTTGAGCTCTTTGTGTATTCTGTATATCAATCTCTTTTTGAAAGTTCTATGGCTTAAACTCAGGGCCTGGGCACTGTCCCTGAGCCTCTCTGTGTTCAAGGCTAGTGCTCCACCACTTGGGCCACAGCACCACTTCTGGCTTTTTCTGTTTATGTGGTACTGATGAATTGAGCACAGGGCTTCATGCACACTAGGCAACACTGTACCACTAAGCCACATTCCCAGCCCAATATTAATCCTTTTTTTTTTTTTTTGGTCGGCTGTGAGGCTTGAACTCTGGGCCTCAGCTCTTCAGCTCAAGGCGTGTGCTCTACCACTTGAGCTACAGCACCACTTCCAGTTTTCTGAGTGGTTTATTGGAGACAGGAGTCTCACGGACTTTCCTACCTGGGCTGGCTTTGTACCATGACCCTTAGATCTCAGCCTCCTGAGTAGCTAGAATTACAGGTGTGAGCCACTGGTGCCCAGCCCAATATTAATCTTTTATCCATTAAACTCAAATATTTTTCTCCCATTCTTTAGATTGTCCCTTACTTCTGTTGTTTCTTTTGATGTACAGAAACCTTAATTTGATAACAATTCCATTTGTTGATTCTTGATCTTATTTCCGGGTAAATACTGGAATCCTATTGAGACAATAATTGCATATCCAGTTCTTTCCCTATGTTTTCCTGAAGTCACTTCAAAGTTCCAGGTCTTACATTAAGATTTTTTATCTATTTGACATTGAATACAAATGTGCCTTTTACTCACAACTAATACTCAATAAAAGGAAACAGGAATGTCAAAGTGCAAAATTAAAAAGAAAAACAATGAGAAAACAAAGATGAAAAAGAAAAAATGGACTCTTTTCTTAGAAGAACTTGCTATGCCATGGAATGAATGAAGCATGCTTTTTCTAGGGAAAATTTTCTAAAAACTTCTTGGATGGAGTCCCCCTGAACCCGAAGCAGAAATGAGACCTACAGGTGCCTTTGGTTTCTTCATGAGTATGAGACATTAGAAGTGTTTTTCAGAGATTGTGAGAAAGAAAATTGCTGTCAACAAGCAAGATAGAGAGAAGCAGAGCTTCAAAGGGAGGACAAAGTATAAAATGAGGATTTTACTGTATTTCTGCTGTGTGCTGAATGATATTAATTATCTTTTATGTGTACTCACAAAATCCTGAGGACATGGTTATGGCCCTTGAGTGATGTCTTTAGCATGCCTCAAATGGCATCAAATGCATCCAGGATGAAAGCAGAATCAGTCCATGAAATTCTCCTAAATCTAGATCACAGAACTGACACAGAGAGACAAACACTATCACAGGCAAGTCCAAGAAATTGGTTCAATGCAATAATTTGTGAATATTCATTATAAAATGAATATGTATATTCATTAGAGAATTCTTCTGACTCACTTTTCTGCCAATTCATTTGTTAGATCATCAAAATGTATATGTGTACCAGCAATTTCCCTTTCAACTACTATAACTGAAAGTTATAGTTAATTTCTGGCAATGCAACTATAGAAGAAAGTTATATAGTACAACAATACTAATCAATTACTTCCAAACATACATTAGTACACATATAGCAAATGCAACCCATAGAACAAGATAATTTAAAAAAGATCCCTGACACAGGTAAGTCCAGTTCTAAACACAAATTTACTCTGGTAACTTGAAGAAGTACAAAGTGGCCTCATGATTTGTACATAGTACAAAATGCCTGTTTATGCATTTTATTACCATATCTTTAATTGTAAGGGAAGAATTAATTTTACAATCGACTCCCTCACTTGTTTTGTGTCATTTCAGATTTTTAAAAACTGGTATTTCTTACGCTTTAAAATTATCTTTAAGGGGGCTGAGAAGGTGGCTCAGTGGTAGAATGCTTGCCTTGCATGCCTGAGGCACTAGGTTTGATTCCTCAGCACCACATAAGCAAAAAAGAAAAAAGCTGGAAGTGGCGCTGTGGCTCAAGTGGTAGAGCGCTAGCCTTGAGCTGAAGAGCTGAGGGACGGTGCCCAGGCCCAGAGTTCAGGCCCCACTACAGGACCCAAAAAAAAAATTATCTTTAAGTAGTTGTACAAAGGGGTTTCAATTCGTCCTTTTATGAGTACAATATGTTCAATGTCACCTCTTCCATCCTTCTTCTCCATCTAAACTAGATATCCACATATAGAATACTGCAACTATACCCATCTCTCACTGTGCGCAAACATCCATTCAGAAGAGACCAAAGATCTAAATAGAAGGCCTAAAATTTTGCAGCTACCACAGGGAAACATAGAAGATCTTCCTAAAATCTCTGACTTTTCAAAATGTTCAGGAAATATAAGCAAAACATTGACAAGTGGGATTGCATCAAATTAAAAGTTTCTCTACAGAAAAGGAAATAATTAGTCGAATCAGGAGAATCCTAAAGAATGGGAGGAAATCTTTGCCAGATGTTCATAGGATAAAGGATTAATGCTCAGAATATATGAAAAAGGTCAAAAAATTAAACACAGCCAAATTTTAAAATGGGCAAATATAATTGAACAGGTAGTTCTTCTAAGAGGAAGTACAAATGGCTCATAAACATATGAGGAAATTTTCAACAGACTTAGCCATAAAAAATATGAGACGTACAAGTCGTTATGTCAAAAACGAACTTTACAAGTTTGCGGGGGGGAGGAGGATTGGGTGGGGGAGTGGGGGGAGGATGGGATGGGAAGGGGAAACAAAGGAGGAGGCTACAATGCTTGATAAGAAATGTACTCATTATCTTGCCCGTGTAATTGTAACCCCTCTGTACAGTATTTTCACAATAAAAAAATGTAAATCAAAATGATAGTGAGATGCCTTCTCATCCCCAAATGGGCAATCATTAAGAAAACAAGCAAAAAATGTTGGCAAGGATGTTGGGGGCTTAAAGGGGAGGGAGAAAAGAAACGCTTATATGTTGTTGGTGGAAATGTAAATTAGTGTAGCCACTATAGAAGTCAGTATGGAAGGTACTCCAAGAACAAAAATAGAACTAACCTATAGCCCTGCTATACCACTACTGGGCATATATCCAGATGAATACATGTAAGCATTCAGAGATATCACTGTTCACCCATGTTGATAGCAACGATATTCACAATAGCCTAATTGTCCATTAACAGATGAACAGAAAATGTAGTCTGTACAATAAACCCTGAAGAAGAATTAAATAATATCATTTTCAGAAAAAGAGATGTATCTAGAAATCATTATCTTAGGTGCAATAAGCTAAAGTGAGAAAGACAAATATTGCATGTTCTCTCTCATATCACAACATCTAGTACATAACAAAAGACACTTGCACATACCTGTTCATTGCTTTATTATTCACAATAGCCAAGTAGTGGAAACATCCCAGATGTCCTAGAATAGATACGTGGATCCAAAAAATGTGGTACCTTACACAGTGGAATTTTACACAGCCATTAGAACAATATCATGCCATTTTCAGGGAAATGGATGTACCTAGAACAAATCATGTTAAGTGAGGTAGGCCAATCTCAGAAACAATTGTAATTCCTTAGAGAATTCTGACATCTTTCAGGTTCCTAATGTCTATTAAGGATTTTCCAGGTAACAATGACTTATGCCTATAATCTGTTTATTTAGGAGGCTGAGACCTGCGGATCACAGTTTGAAGCCATCCCAGGCAGGAAAGTCTATGAAAGTTATTTCCAATTAATTACCAAAAGCCAAAAGTGGAGTTCTGGCCCAAGTGATAAAGTGATAACTTGAGCAAAAAACCTCAGGGACAGCACCCAAGCCCTGAGTTCAATCCTCAGACTGGCACACACACACACACACACACACACACACACACACACACACACACACGCACATACACAAACATCTCATGGTAACAACATAGCAATGAATTATTTTTCATTATCACAGTTTATTCCTCATAACAACCCGTATAGGTATGTACTGTTGTGCTCACTGATGCTTGGTTGTTTGAGGAGTTGTGATGAAGCAGAATAACCTGTCAGGAGAATATGGTAGAGAGAAAAGTTCTCAACTGATGGCAGCCATACTGCCAAACAACCACAGACTGCCATCTCTGAAATTGTGAGTCAAGTTAAATCTGCTTTTAATTTGACTACCTCAGCGTCACAGTTATGAAAAACCAACACCATTTCTATTCCCGGCAAACATATTTCAGGAAGAAGTCAGGCTGAGTTCCAGACTCATCCAAGAGTTGCACATGGATAGAGATGGAGAGGGCAAAGAAAGGTGGGAGGGAAATCAGGTAGACTGGCCTTTGATCCTGGCAGGAAACTATGTCCTTGAACGCATTTGGGGACGTGTAGATCATCATCCAGATGACTTGAAGGGACGGACTTTCTCTTATGGCAGATCTAAGTCAAGTGTGTCCAAATGTTACTATTCATTTTAAGATTATGAACATAAGGCATAACATATACAGAATTCATATTCTGAAATTTGGTCGTGTGTGCTCTCAATGAAAGAACATGAATCTACCTTTAAAGGTTTGTGGAATCAAATACCAAGGTAAGAAATTCCATTTGGCACTTGAAGTTCCTACTCTACATAGGTAGGTACTCCACTATGGCCACTGTGGGGAGAGTAAAGGGATTGCGTAGAGAATAAAGACTAGGGGATGTCACCCCCTAGTGGGTGACTGGGAGTAAGGATGGACCTGCTTATACAGGAGCGCATGAACACACACACACACACACACACACACACACACACACACACACACACACACACACACACACACACACACACACACACACACACACACACCACACACCCCACTTCTGCCTAAGGCTTGGTCCTCTGTGCTTGGGTGTCTTTCTGGACAACTGGCTCAGTCCCCAAAGGGCCTAGAGAGGAAGTTCACAAGCTCTGTACCAAGGACATACCTTCATAATTAAGCAAGAAATCCTCCCATGGTATTATCAAATTCTTCCTCCTTCCTCCTAGATATGAGAAGTGTCCCAAGAAACAGAGTTCAGGTGAAAGTTGGTTACATAATAATCCTAACACAAAAGGTCAGATAAGGTGATGTTAGGGAAATGAACCCTAAGATATGTATTCAGATTTTTTTTTTCATTGATGCGATTGTTTCTAACATTTATAAGATTATTTCTTTGTTGCTTTGTATGTCCCTCCCCCACAGTATAACCCTTGCTTTCACTGTATTTGATGTTGGTATAATTTGTGGAGGGGAAGGGGAAAAACAAATAATTTAAATAGGGATACAGGTGGACCCATTGCAACAATGAGAAGTACAAGTCGTTATGTCGAAAACGAACTTTACAACTTTGGTTGGGGGGGGCAAGAAGGAAAGGGGGGGGTGCGGGGGGAGGATGGGATGGGAAGGGGAAACAAAGGAGGAGGCTACAATGCTTGATAAAAAATGTACTCATTATCTTGCCCATGTAATTGTAACCCCTCTGTACAGTATTTTCACAATAAAAAAATAATAAATAATCCTAACACAATTACACCTACCTAGCAGTGACAGCCTGTACAAGGGCTCCAGAGGGACATGAATCCTTGGGAAGTGTAGCCTGAAGATGTCACATTACCTGCACAAGTAATAGCTAATATTCCAAATGGCAGAATGGTCACTCAGGTGACTAAGTATGGAGAGCTTACCTAATAGGTACAAGGTCCTGGTTCAATGAACAAAGTCCTGCGTCAATCTCCAGTATCATTCATGAATGACTGAAAAAAAAATTCAAAATAATTTTCCCCATTGTTTTTTGACCACAAGAACCATGTCTTTTTATATTTAATATTTTTATTATCTTTAGGCAGTTGCACAAAGGAATTTTCATTCAACAAAGTAATGTCTTTTTTAATTAATCTTTTTAAACTTTATTTTCTTGTAAAGATGCTGTACAGAGGGATGACAGTTACGCGTCAGGTAATGAGTACATTTCTTGTCAAACATTGTTACCTCCCACTTGTTTTTCTCATACTATCCCTTCCCACCCCCACCTCTCCCATTCCTCACTGCCCCCCCAAAGCTATAAAGTTCATTTCCAACACAGTGTCTTGTGAGTATCATTGTTGCAGTCGGTCATCCTGTGTCCTTGTTTCAGCATTTTGTTATTCTCCTTCCTCTCCCCAAATTAGATAATTGTATATACAAGATACAGGGTACCAAAATCAAATACAGTGACAACAGGAGATATATCATAGGGGGAAGAACATACAAAAGAAACAAAAAAATCACATAGTACATTAAAAACAACAACAAAGAAAAACCTCTTGTGTCCATATATGGTCATATGCACAAAACTTTTGAACTTTTCTGCTCATCTGATAAGTTTATCCTAGACATATACTAATTATTACAAATAAGGGAAACCATGGGACCTATAGTTCTTTGGGTCTGGCTTACTACACTTAATATGATTTTTTTCCAAGTCTTTTCATTTCCTAACAATTGGGGGCAGTGTCATTCTTTCTGATAGAAGCATAGAATTCCAGAATTCCATATATGTGTATATATATATATATATATATATATATATGTCACATTTTCTTGATCCATTCATCTACTAAGGGGGATCTGGGTTGGTTCCATATCTTAGCTATGGGGGATTCCATATATGTATATATATATATGTACATATGTATATATATATATATATATATATATATATATATATCACATTTTCTTGATCCATTCACCTACTGAGGGGCATCTGTGTTGGTTCCAGATCTTAACTATGGTGAATAATCATGTGATAAACATCATTGTGCTGGTAGCTTTAGTATGGCCTTATTTGTGATCATGTGGGTAAATGCCCAGAAGTGGGATTGCTGGGTCATAGGGGAGCTCTCTGTGGAGTCTCTTGAGGAACCTCCATACTGCTTTCCAAAGTGTTTGAACAAGTTTACACTCCCACCAACAATGCAGTTGGGTCCCCTTTTGGCCACATCCCCTCCAGTGTCTGTTATTATTAAATTTCTTGACAATGGTCATTCTAACTGAAGTGAGGTAGAATCTCAATGTTGTTTTCATTTGCATTTCTTTTATGGCTAGAAAAGTTCAGCATTTCTTTGTTGTCTATTGTCCATTCTTCTTTCCTCTTCAGAGAAGTCTCTCCTTAAGTCTTTAGTCCATTTATTTATCGGGCAGTTGTTTCTTTGAGGATTTGTTGTTGGGGGATTTAATCTTTTGAGTTTGAAGTATATTTTAGATATGAGACTCTTGTCCGTTGTATGGCTAGTGAAGATCTTTTCCCAATAGGTGGGCTTTTTATTAATCTTGCTAGTGATGTCCTTTGCCGTGCAGAAGCTCTGCAGTTTAATGCAATCCCATTTGTCCAACCTTTCTTTAATTTGTTGTGTTTCTGGATCTTTATTAAGAAAATTTTGAGCTGTGCCAAGGAGACCTTGGCTTGCTCCTATTCCTTCCTGTAATATTTTCAGGGTGTCTGCTTTTACTTCGAGGTCTTTGATCCAGTTGGAGTTGATTCTGGTACAGGGTGATATATAAAGATCTAACTTTTAATGAATCTTTAAAACATATATTCTGGTCTGGGAAGGTGGCTCAGTGGTAGGTGCTTGCCTAGCATGCATGAGGCCCTGGGTTCGATTCCTCAGTACCACATAAGCAGAAAAAAAAAAAAAACAGAAGTGGCTTTGTGGCTCAAGAAATAGCACTAGCTTTGAGCTGAGTTGCTCAGGGACAGCACCCAGGCCCAGAGTTCAGGTCCCACGAAACAAAAAAAAAAAAAAAACAAAAAAAAACATACATTCAGAAAAGTACACACCAATGTGTATTCCTACCAGTATATACACCTAGGTAGGTGGGTTTAACATAGTGCACAAGACAGTATAGCCACTATTCTAGTCTAAAGGAGGACCATGGGAAGATATCAGAAACTTCCTGGTATCCTCTCCCAGCCATGATTCCATAGATTTGTACTGCTAGGTTTGAACTTTATGTACATGGAATCATATAGTATGTATTTGCATGTGTCATTCTTTGGCTCAACATTATGTTTGTGGGAGTCATCCACAAATGTCTGGCAATAGTCCACTCCTTTCCATAGTCAAATTCCATTCTACTGCAGGTCTCTGAATAATTGTTTCAGCTTTGGCCATTAAAGATAAGAGTAAAATGACTACTTGGTATTTGTGATTTATGATAATGACTTAAATAACAGGATTACAGTCATGCACTACTAGTTCCCTGCAACTCTAAATTTTTACAAACTAAAACTGGGTGCTAGTGACTCATGCCTGTTCTCCTACCTATCCAGGCTGAGATTTGAGGGTCTTAGTTTGAAGCCAAGATACATCTGTGAGATGCTTATCTCCAAATAACCAGCAAAAACTCAGAAGGGGAAATGTAGCTCAGGTAGCTGAGGGTCAGTTTTAAGCAAAAATGCCAAGCAAGAGTGTGAGGCCCTGAGTTCAAGCTCCAGTACAAGAATATATATATACAGATTAAGAACCATAAATCCCAAAATTCATTATTGAAATGACCAAAACGACCTTCTAAAAAATGAAACCAATCATTGTAAAGGCAATAAAAAGATAAAAAAAAAATCTAAGAAAGAAAAAATATGGCATATGTCAATAGCATTCCAACTTCATTAATCCTAAAACAACATGTTTTTTATTTGGCACTTGTAACTGTTTAAATCATAAATATAAGCAACTGGAAAGATGGGCTTCCTGGTATAGTCGACATTACATATAATTTTTTTTTTCTGTCGTGGGGCCTGAACTCTGGGCCTGGGTGCTATCCCTCTGCTTTTCAGCTCAAGACTAGCACTCTACCACTTGAGCCACAGCACCACTTCTGGATTTTTTCTCCTTACATGATACCGAGAAATCAAACCCAGGGCCTCATGCATGCGAGGCAACACTCTACTACTGAGCCACCTTCCCAGCCCCCACATTACATATAATTTAAGACTATTTTTCATCATATGCTTGAAGCTATGTATTTAGTTCAATCAACCCATGCAGAAGGTCTGCCCCATAATCAAAAGCACCAATGCTAGTCTTGAATGCCAAACTAGTGAGTCTAAACAATTATGAATTTATTGTTAGAAATTGTTTGTCTCTGATTTGGAACTGAGAGTTAACAGGAGATACCATGACAGCAACCTCACCTCCCTCTTGCTCTAAGACAGAGAAGACATGAAGTAGCATGTGATGAGCCTCCTACACGTATGAGGAAATGCAGTGCCCTCATAAGCACTGTGCAATGTGCCTACTTTGGCTTTCACCATCGAGGATTTCTTCTTTTGGAACTATGCACTTGTGATTTAGCCAACTTTTGCCCACATTTTGTATAATAGGTCAAGGTTGAGCAGGAGAGGTGAGAGAGTAGATCACAGGTAATTCCCAGGCAGGTCTGCCTTAGGACAGAATACACATGGAGTTTAAAGACATGGAAATCAATTTCTCTTAAGGATTCGATTCTAGATACCTTCTTGGAAGTCTTCATGTATTCATTTGTACATAGGAGTATAGCACAGCTGTCATCCATGTACACCCAACCTGGAGACTCCTGGCATATTCTCTATTTTATATTTAAATGCAAAGTATTTTTTGAAAGGTTTAAATGAATAAATTGATGACTTCCATGTCTTGATACATAGATAGCCACATGTTCAGAGAAAATCAGTTGTGGATTTGAAGGTTATAAACAACTTTTATATCTTTTTTAAACAATTGGCTGAGTATTTGGGGGAAAATAAGATCCAAACTATATCCTAGACAATAAAAAAAAAGCTAGAGTCCTAGCCAGGCTTATAATCCTACCTACTCAGGAGGCTGAGTTCAGAGGATCCTGGTTCAAAGCCAACCCAGACAGACAAATTAAAGAGATTCTTATCTCCAAAAACCAGCAAAAAGCTAGAGTTTTAGCTCAAGTGATAGAGCATCAGTCTTGAGTGAAAAAGCCAAGGGAGACTCCTATCCCCACCCATAAGACATCCAGTTCATTTTCTACATAGTTTCTGGTAAATATCACTGTTGCATTTGTTCATCCTTGTTCCATTTTTTATGTGTCCTCCTTTACCCTCCCAAATATAAACAAACACACAAAAGGAAGAGAATGAAAACAGCAACAATGGCAACTGAAGAATGTTTTTTCTGGAATTCATTTCATAGAATATTATTTTATACAATCATCTGCACATAGATATTGAGTCTTCGCCCACTACTCCTATGCTTAGCCTCCTTTGACCTCTGAATATTAATGACTAGAGTCCTTTTTAATTTATCATGCCCCAGTCTTATTTGTTTTGGTCATTCAGTGTGTTTACATGGAGATTTACCACAAATGAGGGAAACCCTGCAGCCTATGTTTTTTGGCTCTGGCTTACTTTGCCTACTATAGTATTTTCCCAGTCTTTCCATTTCTTTACAGATGGTACCATATCATTCTTTCTGATGGATGAGTAGAATTCCATTGTGCGTTTATATATATATGTATGTATATATATACATATATATCATTCATTTTTATAAATTTGGAACCTGGGATAAATTGAGTTTGCACATAATTTCTATTTTTCTTTGTCTATGAAATAATTTTTTGTACTTGGTAAAGTGTAGAGCTCATTGTACTTTCAGCTATTTGAGATTGTACATGGCACATCTTTTGAAACTGGATTCATTTAACTTTCATGAGGCTTTACATTCACTAATAAATTTGAATTTAAATTTAAAAAAGAAAAAACAAGCCAAGGGAGAGCATGAGGCTCTGATTTCAAGCCCCATTACTGGCACAAACACAAAAGTCCTGCGCCTTTAAGCCTGTCATGTAGTGGTGCTTGTGAAGAGATGGTAGACAAGGTTATACTGATGATCCTAAGTGCTCATATAATGAAAGAATAGATAAAGTATGAAGCTTGGGTTTCATTTGCATTTTCCGCTGCTTTGTAGTAGAAAACACTGACTGAGTGAATTATAAAGGAGAGAAATTTCTCACCGTTCTTCAGAGTGGGATATCCAGGAGCATGGCATCAGCATTTGGGGAGGGGCTTCTTGATATAACTTAGCACACTGGAAAGTATCCCGAGGAAACGATTGTCAAAGCACGTGTTCTCAGGCCTCTTTCCACTTCTTATGAGGTCACGACTCCCACTCCAGGGGCCCCACCCTCATGACCATACCAAATCCTGATTGCCCCACCAACAAACCTCATCAATATGTGAATCTGAGGAGAAACTTCATGTCGACTTTTAGGAAACACATTCAAACGTTAGCAGCCTAGAAGATAGACTTAAAAACAAAAACAGACAAAAGCACACACAGGAAATTAGAATCACAAAAAGTCAGTATGGTGAAAAGATTGAACTAGGAAGTAAGTAAGGGGTGTCAAGGAGAGGGTGGTAGAGACACTGGGAAAATGTACTCCTCACCTTAGATTTAAGTGAAGAATAAAAGGGAGGGAAAAATTCCTTGGAAAATACCTAATCACATGTATGTTATCATATGTGCCTGGACCAGAATCTCTATTATTTATGTTACCTTTATTTCCCAATTTTAAACCAAATATTTAGTTATAAAATGTTCCCAACAAAGTATATTGGTGTTTCAAAACCCAATCAAACTCTGGGTTGTGTTAACACACAGTTGAACACATATGTGTATTTGTTAAAAACCTAGATGGCAAACTTATAATGGGTGGGGGTTTGCACATTTAAATTACACCACAATAAAACATTAAGAGAGAAAGAAAGGGGGAGAGTAGCCATGATCACCTGATCATTGGTAATTCTTCCTGGAGATAATTCTATCTTAAGTTCACTTCACTAGTAGGTACTCTGTCCATTAAAGACAGAAGCCCAGGGGAAAAGAAATCCCAGAAAAAAAAGAAAATGAAAAGAAGAGAAACCTTTCCTAGACTTTAACACACTAGTTCTATTTGAATTCTCTTCCAATATGGCTTTGACAACCTTTGGACAACAATCTAGGTCAGATCGACATAAATTCCTTACCATGCCATTCATGCTGTGATTATTCAGCAGGGAAAAGAGTAATTATCATTTTTCAGTGATAATGATCTTAAAATAAGTAGAAGAGGACCAGACAATATGTCCTTGTCTTCTCAGTGAGCAGTGAAATGAATGTTTGGCTTCCTGCCCAGCATTCCTGAGCAATGCTCTACATAGGGAAGTATAATCCCTCCTGTCTTTGTCTTTCATGAGTCCTAGTTTACTGAAATGTCTGCATTTCTTTGTCATGTGATTACTTACCTCCAACAAGGTAGCAAATACTCCTGCCCCCTCACCTCCTCATTACCTACTTGCTTTGTTCAACCTCCTCTTTCTTATGACTCAGACTTGTGTGTTTCCTACTTCTGTTCCAGCTAACAATGTTTTCTTTTTGTCTTAGAATAAGCAAATGTGCCTTTCACCACGCAAATGTTATTGGGAATTCAGTCATGAGAAACAGAGAAGCCGCATCTTGAGAGATCAAATCTGGAGTCTTTATTAGAAAACCAGCTCATCTACCCCACCTACCTTGTCAGTCTTTTGTCTGATCTTACCAGTCTTTAGCCTGAAGTTTCTCTGTAGTGGCCACAATCAGGACGCCCCCGAGGAATAAGCCATGGCCATCCTATTACTGCAGGCAAACCAAAAACTTCAGTTAAAATTGCCCTGCCTTGTCCAGCGCAGACCCTAACCCTGAGGACCCCAGGGACTCCTCAATGCCTCATGCCAGCAGGAAGTGGCCAGAAAAGGTCATGATGCCCATTGGCTCTGGTGGCTTCAGGACCTTAGCCTTGCTAGGACCCATTACTTCCTGCCTCATGCCACTCCTGAGCCCTCTAATTGCCCTACTAACATTGGCATTCCATTTGCAAGGAAATGGAAAGACTTGGAAAAAAACATATTGATAGTGAAATAAGCCAGACCCAAAGAAACATAGGTCCCATAGTTTCCCTTACTTGCAATAAATAGTATAGATATAGGATAATCTTAGCAGATGAGCAGAATAGCTCAATAGCTATACACATATGACCGTATAAGATGATGCTAAGTGAAATGAACTCTGGACATGGACACAAGAGGTTTTTCTTTGTTGGTGTTGTTTTTAATGTACTATGTGATTTTTTTTTTGGGAGGGGGGGGGGTGTATGTTCTTCCCCCTGTAGTATATCCCCTGTTGTCACTGTATTTGATTTCGGTACCCTGGTATTGTATATACATTTATTTGAATTGGGGAAGGGAAGGGGAACAACAGAATGGTGAGACAAAGGATGGGGAGCGGGAAACCAATGCAACAGCAATATACAGAAGACAATATGTTGGAAATAATCTAACAACTTGGGGGAGGCTTGGGGGGTGGGAAAGTAGGAGAAAAATTAGGGAAGGAGTAACAAATTTGACAAGAAACATACTTATTACCTTACTTACGAAACTGTAACCTCTCTGTATATCACCTTGACAATAAAAAATTTTTTAAAAAAATTTAAATCCAAAAAAAAAACAACTTGGCTTTTTTGCTACCCTGTCTCTTTACAGGAGGTGCTTCTGGAATGAGCCAGAGTCTTCACCAGATGCTCCTTCCTACCATGAGTTCAATGGATGCCCAGACTTCAGGAGGCCATCTCATAGGGTCATCACCCCTTTTCAGCAGGAAGCAGCTTCAGATCAACCACCATCCCTTATTCTGTCTGATACAAAAGGATAGAATGCTAACTGGGGTGAAGTCATTCTGTGACGGCTGACATTCCAGCAGCCAAGGTTCTGCCTAGCTGTCTGTAACTCAAGGTAGCCCTGGCTCAGCCTGACCCCTGGCCTGGCCACAAATATTAACCCTGCCTCCTACTCACAATGCAGTCCTTCATCTTCTTGCAGGCTTCCTCCCTGTAAATACCCCTCTCTAACTGCTGCTCTTTGTTCTGATGGAGTCAGCCTGCCAGTCTCTTTTTGGCATTAAACTTTTCCTCCCTTCTTGGTTGTGTGGTATGCTTTATCTGGCAGAGACATTTGACACATATGTCCCCAGGAGAGTTGTAGCCCTAAATACACTTAACACTGTTAAAAAGGTGACTCATGAGGGTAGTGAAGTAAAAAAAAGAGAAGAAAAACAATACCAGAAAACCAGATCAACTCCAATGGAGAACAGAAGTGGGATGCCATAGTGACTGGAGGAGAGCCAGGATACATAAGACATGGCACAATGGCATCTGAGCTGGTCTAGGCCCAAATAGAGCTCTGGCCAAGGGGCAGGGTCACAGGATATTCAGAGAGTCTCACAAGTTCATGACACATTGGCAGGTCCAGTAACCTATTGTCCAAGTCCCTGCCCCTGCCTCTAAGAATTCAGACATGCCCATCACCTGGGATGGGACGTCCCTGCCTCTGCCATGAAGACAAGATGGCACCAGTTAAACCCAACTCTCTATCATCCACCACATGGCCAGGATGGTGCTGGTTAGACCCATTTTCTTATTTCAGTGTTTCTGTGGATCTAATCATTTACATCTACCAACAACACATTTTGGAAAAACTGATGCATTTTTAATATATCATCTGATGACTACACTTTTTCCACTATTTTACAAAGAAATCTCCAAAGATAATATGTTCTTTAAAATGAAGCCTTCTAAAACAGAAAGTATGTATATTTGTTTTGTTGTTATCATTTTGTTTGGTTCGTTTCTGTTAGTATATGTGCTTCAACTCAGGGCCTCTCACTTGCTTGGATTTCTTGCTAGTCTTCAACCACTTGGAGCCACAACTCCAGTCCTGCATTCTGCTATTTAATTGGAGATGGAGTCTTGAATATTTTTCTTCCCAGGATGTCTTCAAATCATGATCCTCCAGGTCTCAACCTCCTGAGTAGCTAGGATTACAAATAAGAGCACTGGTACCTTGTTGCATATTTAATTTTTATTGGTTTGTGTGTGTGTGTGTGTGTGTGTGTGTGTGTGTGTGTGTGTGTGTGTGAGTCATGGTACCCGAACTCTGGGCCTGGGTGCTGTCCCTCAGCTCTTCAGCTCAAGGCTGCCACTTCTAGCTTTTTCTGCTTATGTGGTGCTGAGGAATCGAACCCAGGGCCTCATGCATGCAAGGCAAGCACTCCATCACTAAGCCACCTTCCCAGCCCTTTACTGGTATTCTTAATGTCACAAAATAATGCTTGACATTTGTAAAATGTGAAACACTATAGAAATAAATCTCATAACACAGGAAGGCACTTGTCAATGTGTTCTTCCCCCTACCCTACCCCAACCCTTAGAAGAAACCACTGTGGGCCATGTAGTATATGCACCTCCATCTATAATATACACAACATACACACACACACACACACACACACACACACACACACACACCACACATACAGTAGAATCACACATTTAGCTTAATGGAATAATTCTTTTTTTCACTTACACATCCTGGGTATCTCTCCCTGTCAGTGAGTACAGAGCTTAACTTCTTTTTTCTTGTTGGCTTTATGGAATTCGATTATATGACTATATCATGGTTAACAAAATAGATGTATGTTTAAGTTGCCTCTGACTCCATTGCTCTTGCAAAAAAGCTTTAATGAAATTTTTTATTTATTTTTATTGTCAAGGTGATTTACAGAAGGGCTACAGTTACATGAGTCAGGTAATGAGTACATTTCTTTTTGAACAGTGTTACTCATTCTCTGATTTTCTCCCAGTGTTTCCCTCCCAATCCCCTCCACCACGAGTTGAATAGTTCATTTCAACGTATTATCTAGTGAGTATCACTGCTAAATTAGTTCACCCTTTGTACCACCATTTCTCTGTTTCCCCTTACCCTCCTCAAATCAGATAAACTTGCATACAAGACAAAAGGTACAGAAGTCACAGTGACAAAAGGGGAAAAACAGTAATAAAACAAAAAAAAGGAAAATAAAATACTTCTTGCTTCCATTTCTTAGAGTTAATTTCAATAAGCATCATTTTATATGATCATATGTACATAGCTATTCAGCCCTTGTGATCCTCTCCTAAGAATATCCTCCTTTTGTCATTAAATACTGTGTGAATGTTTAGAGTCCTGTTTAACTTATCCTGTCCAACCGTAATATTTTGTCTTTTACTATCCATTGTGTTTACCTGTAGATTTATAGGCACATTCTAATTATTACATATTACAGAAACCATACAACTTATGTTTCTTTGGATCTGGCTTACTTCACTTAATATGACCCAGAAATTCTACTCCTACATATTTATCCAGTTGGCCACAAACAAGGCCACACTACAGCTACCAGTACAATGACATTCTTTGCAGCACTGTTTACCATAGCCACAGATGCTTCCCAGTGAATGAATGGATCAAGGAAAAAAAGAAGAGGAAAGAAATTCTTTATAAGTATCAATATTCCCACAAGACAGGTTCTTACCCATGAACTAAAAATCTGAAGTTATGATAGCAACTGTCCATTTAGAACATATCTGTTTATTCCTTTACATTAGAGGATGTGGGAACAATTCTAGATTCTAATTTAATTTTTCGGAAGGAAGATTTGAACTATATGGGACTTCATGCTCACTTTCCTTGCTTGCTCATGGCTGGTGCCCTACCACTTGAGTAATGCTGCAAGCTCAGCTTTTCTCTGGTTAAGGGAGATTGAGTCTCTCAGGCTTTTTTCTGCCTGGGCTGGCTTCAAACCTTGAACCTCTGATCTCAATCTCCTGAACAGCTGGAATGACAGGTGTGAGCCACCAGCAGCTGGGTTATGTAACTTCTTAATATGTGGATTTTGATAGAGGAGAAAACAGACATTCCTTCTCTATATAACTTATAAATATCAATGAAATTTTGCATTTTTTCAGAAGTTTTCAATTCTTCTATGTAGTTGTGAATTATTTGTGCATTTCTTTATCCAGTCTTACTCAAACTGGCTATAGAGATGCTATATAGTATGGCTAGTGACAAATGGTCAATTTTATATACAAAAAAAAAATGCCTGTTAGCATTTTGTTTCTTGCCCTACAGAAGTTTATATGGTTTATTTAGGCACATCAGGAATTTATACTTTCTGAATTATCTTGCTTAGTCTCACATTACAAGACAAATTCCCTGTTTTCTTCAAATTTTAAATAGTTCATTAATAAAAATTATTTGTTCTATCTGAGAGCTCAATGTCCCATTTTCATTCTTTGTCTTTTTTACTGAATGGGAATTTCTTTGGGTTTCTGTACAAAAGAATGATTCATTTTTTTTTTTGCAACACCTTCTCTGAGTGTGTTTAGCTTATGGGATCTTTGGCTCTGGTTGCTAGGAATAAGATCCACCTGCTTGCCAAACCCTAGTCAGCCACCACCCATACCTTCCCTCCGCACACCACCCCCCTACACACACTCCTCTTTTTGCTAGCACTGTCGGGCTTTTATTCACATTTTTATATTTTTATCATTTCAATGGATATATACCTTGAAGGAAAGTTTTGAAAATGCAAATAAAGCCCCAAGGAAATAAAGGAAAAATCAGATTTCCACTGCTCAATTAAATAAAAATATGAAGATAGAGAAGAAGCACTTTCATTATTTTTAATTTCTATGATTAAAATGTCATTACAAACTTGGATCATATCATGTATTTAACTTACTACTACATTTCCAAAACCCCAGTTATATGAAGAGCATTTTCCATAGCCTTGATAAACATGATATGAAGACAGATATAAGGGACTCAATCTGAACACACTTATTAAAAATTCATGACAAAAGACTTTTACTTCCAGAATACAAACCACAGTTTGATTGGATGAAAAGTTCTTTCTTATCCTGGGCTCCTATTTTCTTTTCTTAGGGTGACCAGTGGCACCTGATGCTTTGACAAAGTCTCATGGTACCCATGAATTGGGCCAAAAAGTATATATAGATTTCTAAATCATGATCAATATATGTTCTCAAGAAATGCACAATTTATACCATCATATGAAGACATTCTTCTTTCTCAAAATATCTGGCAATCCTAAAGGCAATTATCTTTCTAATATGAGTTTCTTGGGCTCTACAGGCCAAGAAATTGAGAATGTGGGTAAGATCATCTTTTTTCATGTTAATTAGGTCATTAAACATTTTCCATCACAAACTGTCCATTTCTTGCCTTGATCCAAAAAGGTCCTTTTTTAAAATCCTGCCTCAGCTTTCAGGTTGATGAAGAATTCTCCGTTTCCCTACATTAAGTCAAAGCTGTTAGGAAAAATGGAGAACAGAAAAGGAATAGACTGGACTTGATTCTCAACAGATTAGGACTGTTTATTGCCAGTGAGAATCACAGACCTTCCCAAGGGTATGAAGGTTGTACACAGGGCTATATTTGGGGTCTGGTTTATGTGGGTCTTAGCAAGGAAGCAGAAAATAAAAAATAGGCAATGGTTTCTTTGGGGCCAAGGATAGTGCCCTTAGCCAGGCCCAGAATGGAATGCTCCATGTGGGATAAGGAGGCTTTCAGCCAAGCCAAGGTCAGAGTAATCTGACTGGGGACAAGCATGTGAGCACACACCTGGTGTTTTGCTTGACCTGGAAGAATAAGGCAGGAACCAATCCTTCATATTTCATCCTTAGATATATAAAAAGATTGGGCTGAGAGGGGAGAGGTAAATCCTTCATATTGGGTCTTTGGATAGATAAAAAGATTGAGTTAGAACAGGAGATTGGGAAATGGGTCAGTGGTGGTCTTTTTGGCTAATTCCTGCTGACATGGGGGCATCAAGGAGTCACTGGGGCTGGGGTCTTCAGGGTCCAGGTCTGCACAGGGAAAGGCAGGGTGATATTAGTGAAGCCTCCAGTTGCCTACAGTAATAGGATGGCCTTGACTTGCTCCCTTGTGTCCTAAGTGTTATCCTGTTAAAAAGAACCCTTTGAAAACAGTTAAGAAAATAGGATTCAAGAAGGGTGAATTTCCATATAACTGGACTAGGGGTAGGAAGGGAGTGTCTAGGGCTTCTAGCAGACTGAGTAGGGGAGAGCATAGTGAACTGGTGAAGAATAAGCAGCCCGAAACTGGGGCTGGATTGAAGTAGTTAAGGGTGGGGTGAGAGGCCTTAATCATTTCCTATAATTGGGCTATAGCTGACTGGACTTACAGATATCTGGACTATAGCATATGTATAGGAGACCCAGTAAGGTGCCAGGGAAAACTGCTCTATATCTAACACTCATTGTAAATAGAAATAGCAGGTAACAGAAGCAAAAATGTAAGTTCCTGTCCAGTTAGAAGGTAGACAAGTACAGACATCAGATAGGCATGTTTATTAGCTATTTTCTTTTGCTCTCCTGGCTCTGGTTAGTTTTGAAAGGGCACGCACAAAATTACTCCACTAGCTTTGTTCCCAGGGGGTCTAGGTGCTTGTCGCTGGGATGGCTTGTCCCAGTTGGCATCTCTTGCCAGTCACAGAGTTTGAACTCAAGGCCTGGGCACTGTCCCTGAGCACTTCTGCCCAAGGCTAGCACTCTACCATTTTGAGCCACAGCACCACTTCCAGGATTTTGCTGGTTAGTTAGAGATGAGAGTCACATAGGGATCTTTCTGCCTAGGGCTGGCTTTGAACCATGATCCCTAGATTGCACCTTACTCCCAATTGAAGCAACAAGAAGATCAAATAAAAATATATTTATTCATAGTTGCATATAACACTTTAGGATACTAATTGAGGTAAAGACATTGTAGGTGTCACTAAGCCTTTGTAATTACAACAAAGAATGTAGGAGTTGGTGTCCTTTTAAGTCTATATCCAAGGCAGCTTACATACTAAACAGGGAAAAATGGCTGTAAGATGAAAGGTCTTCATTTGAAGGACCTCGACATAAACAAACACTTAAGTGAACTTTGGTTTACACAAGCAATTACTTTCCTAGATGGACATAAAAAATGAGATGCTAGTTTTCAGTGTAAATCACAGCCAACTTAATTACATACTAACTTTACTCTTAAGCTCTATCTTTTAAGATATACTCATACCAGCGGCTATATACGCAAACCTTCTGGGGTTCTACTTCTCAAATCCTTTCTTATCCAAAGGAAACCATTTTTTGTTTCCTCAATTGCTTTCCCAAGGATTTCTTTACTAACTTTCCTCTTTCTTTACATTTCTCCTTACTGGTTTTCTCTATCACAACTGGCTAGGAGAAGGTTGGATCGCATTTCTTTTTCTACTTTCATTGGTAAAGATTTTTCCTTTCAACAAGCAGCACACTTGTTAATTAACTCCTTTAACACAAGATTCAGTTTCTTCTCATTCAAATAGAAGCAAATGTGCAGTTCCTCCCACTCCCAAATCTGCCCTCCTATAAAGGTCAATTAAGGCTGTTCCCCTCTAGCTTCTCTACTTCTCCTGTCCAGCCTCAGGTGAATTCCAACCCTAAGATCATCCTGATCCTGTTTACCCTTTGATATCCCACAACTTCCTGCTATCTCTGCTCCTAGTGTTACCAAATTCTACCCTCTCTTACAAGCATTTCCAACATACCATACTCTTATTAGGTCACTTGCTAATTTTATTCATGCAAAAATATGCTTTTGTTGACCTATAACATATTCTTTGGGGGCTTCATAGACAAGTGATGCTCAGGAAACATTATTCTATTGACTCTTACTCTACTATCTTAACAATCTTGTGACAACAAACTCCTGCCAACCTGCCAACCTTCTCACTAACCACTGTAACATCCACCCACCTACTTGCATCTCCGAAACTCAGGCAACTCATCTTACCAACACCGGCCTGGGAAGTTGACTTTGTGTCAGACCCTACTGGAGATCTTCTGCACTGTGTCCCATCTGCTGGCCACTAAGGTATGACATAGCCCCTCCCCACTCATGAACGCCAGAATGCTTTTTCGGATTTTTTTCCCTCAATGCCAGGGATCCCGGGAATGGGTGGCTGGGCTTAGCAACTGGGGCTGGGAATTTTCCTAATGCCAATATCTGGATCCCTTCCAACCCAGAAATGCTGATTTAATAATCCCGAGTGCAGTTTAAGCACGGGAAATTTCAAACTAAAAAAGAAATTCGCTACTCTTAGGATGGAACACAAAGGCACCAGTGCCTGTGTGCGTCGGATCACACAAAATAATCTTTATCCAAATGAACTCCAAGAAACGGAAACGAGGTTTTTTTCTTTGCTGTTGTTTTTGTTTTCTTTTTGTCTTGTGTGTTCATTTACCCTTCTTTGGGAGGGTAAGGGGAAAACCTAGACTCTATGCTGAAAATAAACTATACACTTGTGGGTGGGATGGGGGGAGGGAGGGAAACTGGGAGAGAGCCAGGGATGGGGTGACATTGTCCAAAAAGAAATGGACTCATTACCCCACTATTTAACTGTAACCCCTCTGTACATGACCTTTAAAATAACAGTTAAAACCAGCTCTTAAAAATGCCTGTGCACCCCCATCCTCCTCGACCCAATTCCCACCTCCAGACTCTGCCTGTCCTTGAAAAGCCAGAAAACGAGGGCTGTGGACAGGGTGGTGGCCACGCCCAGGACGCCGAGGCGGCCACGCCCACTTCCCTGCCCCGCCCCGCCCCTGCGCAACCGCCCCGCCCCTAGACCCGGGCTTTGGCGGGCGGAGGGATAAATACTTGGTTCTGGCTGAGCGTCGGGAGTCAGGCGCTGGGGTTCCGGAAGCGCACCAGGCCGGCTTCTGCGAGGCGGACGGTGAGGGGAGTGTGTCCGAGGTGAGTTTCCAAGGTCCGGTGCTCCCGGGGAAGGGGGTTGACGCCCGCCGGCCGTGCGTCCCGACCCCATTCTGGCGGCGCCTGGCGCGCGGGGCAGAGGCAGCCGCGTCGGCTCGGGGCCCAACTCCGGGACTGCAGCGCTTCCCCGGGGATCTCAGCGCGGCAGCTCTGGCAAGGTCTCCGCCCTACGCACGCTAGCCCGCCGGCTCTCCCCATCCACAACCGAGCCTGGAACCTCCCCGGACGGCGGCTCTTCCGTCTGTGCCGTCCAGATGCTTGCTTGCACTCAGTCTAATCTCTTGCATGCCCCTCCCGAAATGCAGCTCTTTCCCCAGAAGCTGTCAGTCTTTCTGTCCTCCATCTCCATCTACTCCCTTTCCCCAGGTGACTTTACCAGGACAGAATTGCTGTCCTGTGTGCTGGCCTGGGAATCAGATGGTGCTTGCTTACCTGGGCATTGAGTTAGCTCAGCTTTTGGACCAATAGACCATAGGATGAAAACCACCAAACAACTCCTCAGCCTGATTACATTCAGTAAGAAAAGCCTTTACAATAAATATAGAAACATGCATTTACTTTGGCTTTCTCTGAAACCATCTTTCAATGGTATAGCCAAGAATCATGCATTCACATGCCATCCCAAATAACCGCCACAGTTGTAATGGATCATTATTTTGCGGTGTATCACTACAGTCTGGGCACTGTTCTGGCAGAGCATCCACGTTATGGTTGTGCCACCTGGGGAGCAGTGGGGGAGAGCATGGGCAGCCTGGTAAGACCAGCAGTCCAGCCAGCTCCTCCCCCTTGTCCAACCCATGTACCTAGGGGAGGGCTGTTAGCAAGGCAATGGCTACCTTTACTTTTTCCTTATTTGTTCATATGTTTTATATGTGCTAGTGGTGACAATATGAGGCTCCTCATACTTGGCCTGCATTAACTTGCTGACTCCCACAATTCTT
This sequence comes from Dipodomys spectabilis, assembly GCF_019054845.1. Classification (NCBI taxonomy): domain Eukaryota; kingdom Metazoa; phylum Chordata; class Mammalia; order Rodentia; family Heteromyidae; genus Dipodomys; species Dipodomys spectabilis. Next base: position 283,891 of record NW_024870876.1, read on the forward strand.
TGTGTGTTGAATAGTTGTGTTGAAAAGAAACCCCCTTTTTTACAGAAAGAACAAGTACTAAGAGATGGAATAATTGTTTACCACAGTTGCAGAGAAAGTCACTGACAGATACAGAATTCTATCCCAGACTTTAATTTTTAGACATCACCTCCTGTGTGAGTGTCACACATACACTGCAACCCCAGATGGGAGCCATTTCATGCTACCAAGCTCCTAATGACTAGGAAGCCATCTGCTAAGACAAAGACACACGTGTTCTAGGTCTGGTGGCAATGACATTGAAAGATTGGAGTACTGAAATCTAGAATGCCAGGACACAGAGTTTTTAATCCCACTCAGATCAAAGATGAGACTCCAAGCATCACCACAAGGGTGAGTAGACCTCTGTCTTGTCCTAACCTGGACCCATATAGTGGGGCCACTATATGGACTCCATATAGTGAAAGAGGACATTAGTGGTCTCTGGGTCATCTGGTGTGGGTTTTGTTGTTGTTGTTGGCACTGGTTTGAACTTAAGGCTTTATGCTTGCTAAGTAGGCTGTCTAACATTTGGGCTATGCCTCCAGCCCTTTCTGTTCTGATGACTTTTGAGATAGTTCTCACTTTTTGCTTGGACCATTAACCTCCTTGTTTTTATTCCTTTTTCCCTAGCTGGGATGACAGGCAGATACCACCATGTCCAGGCTTTTCTGTTGATATGTGTATGCTACTCCATCCAACTGTTGGTTTAGATGGGATATCAAAACATTTTTACCTGGGATGGCCTGGAACTTCTATTCCTATATGAGGCTCCTGAATAAGTAGAATTACTGAAATGAGCCATCACACCCACATGTAATTTTTCTAGTAGAAGGAAGTGCTGACAGTGCCCAGGCTGCTGTGTATGGAAGGTGCTCAGGGTACCCCTTCACTGCCTTCCCCATAACCTGGCAAGCCTCCTGTCCCCTTGAGTATTTACAATGAAAGGCTTGGGTGGCCTGAGAGGCTCAGTCAGCCCTCCTGGATTGCTCTGTGGAAATAAATCAGAGCAAAGTTGGCAGAGTTTGAGCCTGTAGCATCTAGAGCATGATGAACCAAGCACCCTTGGTTTGACTAGAAATCTCAGGCCACACAAAGCCAGTCTTATTCCCTAGATAGACCTGGATACACAGATCAAAACAACCTTGAGTCTAGAACTATCTTGTCCCCTTGCCAGCAAACCTACTGCCAATCTCTCCAATTCATGCCAGTCATCATTTGCGTGTCTGTTAAAAGGTTGCTTCCTCCCAAGTCCCAGTCTGGATCAGTTCTCCCAGAGCCCCTTTCCCTGTACCCCCTGCATCTGCATCCCCACATCATACCCTACACATTTTGTGCCACTATGGCTTACAATGATGGGAGTTGTCCCTTTACATTCTGCCTCTTCAACTAGCCCAGTTTGTGCATCAGGCCATAGCTTATGAGAGGCTGCCACTCCCTTAGCTTCAGGACCCAGTGTAGAAGCACCTGCGGTTTGAGCTCAGTAGTCATAATGAATCAGTAATTGTAATGATTGAACCAAGCTGATGCTACACTCATGAGCACAGAGACTCCGGACAGGTCACATGCATATTCTGTCTGGTTGTCAGTCTTACCTGTAGAATAATCCAGAAATCAAGTCTAGGTGACATGAATTGGTCTTGCCTAAGGATCTGGCTATATGCCAAGCCCTCCTATAGATAAATCTGGCCATTGATGGTCAATAACAGCCCACAAAGTAAAGATTTACTGCTGTCTTGTTCCTCTCCTTCTATATCCTGATCCCTGAGCCCTCATCTGAACATCTTCACACAAGGAAATCCCTTATCCCCTGAACAGTGTGCCTTCTGCTAAACATGTATTCTCATCCTGAGAAAATAAGACTTGCCTTCCCTTCTTTCTTAGCATCATATGAATTTACTCTCACTAAAGTGTGAGTAACTGACAGCAGAATGCTAGAAGCCTGGAGCCTTTTTTATTCTAAGAAAACCTGTTGGATGCCTTCCTGGCAGTATTGTGAATCTGAAAAACACAATGGCATCTATAAAGTACTTCTCCTGAGCCAGGACCATAGAACATTCTCACAGCTTGTCTAAGACAGAGAGGTCAGGAATCTAAATCTGTCCTGTCTTCACCTGATGATGTTGGGGAGTTGGCAAGAGGTCCTGGCAAGAGGTCTTATGGTGCTAAGGATGACTCAGTTTAACACATCTCCTCAAAAACTTATTTACAAACAGGATTTTATATCTTCCTCTTTTATTTCTGATTTTAAATAACATGCAAAATTGAAGAATCATAGTGGATAAGAAGTAAAAACCAGAGGGGCTGGAGGCTTGACTAAAGTGGTAGAGCACCTACCTAGTAAACACACAGCTCTGCTAGCCTTGAGCTGAAGAGCTAAAGGACAGTGTCCAGGCCCCACGACCAGCAAAGAAAATAAATAAATAAAAATAAACACATGGCCCTGAGTTCAAATCCCAGTACCTCTAAAAAAATTTTAAAAATAAAAACTAGAAAGGTAGCAGTTATGTCATAAACACCATAGTGTGGCCAAGATTTTGAATATAGAATCAGCCAATAGGTCTCCTAGTTCTATAGAGAAAAGTTAACTTGGACAAAATTATGAATCAATCCATTTGGGCATGGTAGTTACACTTACTGATTAACAAACACTTCTGCCTCATACAATATATAGTGGGTGCGCATACCCACACAGAACTTGAGGCAGCATAGGGTAGTGGACAAGATGTCGTCCTTGAGGTCCCCTGCCCTGTGTGACGGGTATTTAGATCTCATCTCTCAATTATGTATGTTCAGTACTTAAGAAGTGCAACCCCATGTGGTAAACAAGCTCTCTCTTGCTTCATAGGTATCAGCCCGAACATGTCTATCAACTTGGAATCAATGAAGGAATTGCTTATTTTCTTAGGGAAATCGCTCTTTAGTGTTCTGGAGGCTCTGGTTTTTACTTTAATCTCAAAGCCCCAGAAGAATGTTGCTGGTGAAATAGTGCTTATAACAGGCTCTGGAAGTGGACTTGGAAGACTCTTAGCCTTGCAATTTGCCCGCCTCGGGTCTGTGCTTGTCCTCTGGGATATCAACACTGAGGGCAATGAAAAGACATGCCAGATGGCTCTGGAAGCTGGAGCCACCAGAGTATATACCTATACCTGTGATTGCAGCCAAAGGGAAGAGGTGTACAGAATAGCTGAACAGGTAAGACTTATTGGAGACTTACTTGGTCTTACTTTGGTGGGTTCCCTATGCACATACTCGGCCAACATCATTGTCATTGTCCATTTGCCTTTCTGTCTCCAGTTTCCTGTACCTTACTATGGGAGGGGAATGTGAAATTGAATGTTTGAGTTTTTACTGTATACACAGTGATATACTAAGTACCCTACATGGATTGTATCATATCATATGACACTGTACAGTCAAACATCGTTGTTCCCTTTCCACAAAGAAGCACACAGAGGCTTTTGACAGACATGTGCAGCCTCCCTAATCAGTGGCAAAGCTATAGCTGCTTTGACTTTGTGGACTCCTCTAAGTTTTGCTCCCAATCGCTGTACTGTCCTGGTGGTATTGACCCCCATTGCCCTGTAAATAGAAAGAGAATGAAGTGGAAGCCCTTTTGAGGATTAAGAAACCACTTTTGAGGCTAAGTACTAGTAGCTCACACCTATAATCCTAGCTACTGAGGAGACTGAAATTCAGAGAATCACAGTTCAAGATCAGCCTAGCAGAACAATCTGCTAAAACTCCATCTCCAAAATACCCAGCAAAAAAACTGAGCTAGCAGTGTGTCCCGAGTGGTAAGACCACCAGCCCAGCAAGTAAGCCAAGTGAGCACCAAGCTCTGAGTTCAAACCCCAGTACTAGCACACACAAAAAGAAATATTGAATACCCTGCCTAGGGTTACCCATTTAGTGTGCAGTTCAGCCCAGATTTGTACTTATATTTAGTCTGATATAAAATCCAGTCTATATTTACCCCATACCTTCATTACTATATGTATTTTAATAAATAATCATTAAAAATCAGAATGCTCATCCTAAAGACTCATATATGCATTTGTTTCTTTAACAATTATAGAGACATACATATAAAAATTCAGGAAACCTCAATTCTAGTATGCTGATGGTGGGAAGGTCCTTAGCTCATAGTCACATCCCTCATCCTCATCCTCCTCAAAGGAGTTAAGTATTTATTTGCCCTTAAGTATTTATGTGCCATTGCTCCACTTAATGCAGGGAAGAATCAAACAAGCCACTGCAAGCCACCCAACAACTTTACAAAGTTATTCCACAGTTTCAGATAACACTAGGATCAGGTTTTACTACTTGCTCACCTCCCGTTGGGAAGATTTTCAAATCCCAGCCAGATGAGTTTTTGTCCTTCTGTTTTTCATCTTTCTTAGCATCAACTCCAATTACTCCAATTAGGATAACCTGGAGTTTTGAATCTGACCAGATCTTACAGGTGCACACTGGGACCCTCTTCCAAGTGCATCTAACCTCCCAGCCTCATCTAGTTACATGTGAAGAACCCATCCTCTGACATATTGGTGCATACTAACAACAAATAACATCTCAGCTAATTATCAGCAGTACCTGGTACACATCCAAGCACTAAAGTCCTTCCCCAGGTGCTAGGCAAAAGACTACAGAGTACTCTATAGATAACTACCTCCCTCTGCCCTGGGTCAATGATTTTATTCCTATCCTAGATGCTTGGGAATCAAACATATCATATGACCAGCTCATCACTCAGCTTTGATTGCTCTGGTATCTTGGAGAGGATTAAGGATAGGCTCTTCGAAATTCAGGAGAATCAAGTTCTTCCTCATTGTAAACCCAGCCTTTCTACTTCTTATTCTGGATAACAGGAACATACACAGAATTAATATTCCCCAGGAGAGGGCCAAGGAAGAAGTCTTTAGAGTAGTACATCTGTTTTGGTCTCTGCTGAGGCTTTGCTAACTTGGAGCGATTGTGTCTGGGTCATAAAAAGTCCAGTGTGACTACACCATACCCTGGGTGAGAGGTTATTTTGTACAATCCCATAAGAGTAGGCTGAAGCTAGGTCATGGTCATTTGTCTTTGAGGCAGCATGTAGAAGAATCCTGTCTCATGACTAAGCTCCTTAGATGAAGCAGATAAGAGTCAGTTTGGCTTAGTATACTTCCAGAGATCCAGAACCATGGTATCCATGATCTCTGAGACAAGCAGATGTTTCCTACTATCTGCTACGATTGAACTGTCTCAGCAGTTCAGAGTTATATGCTGGCATGCATGACAATCCATGGACTTTCTAGAATGTTGTTCATTTCATAGTGTGAGTATTATAGTGAGAGCCTACCTAACAAATACTTACAACTTATGTGTGAGCCTTGTGAAAATTGTCATACACAACTAACTGACATGAATTATTCTTTTCGGTTTTTTTGGCCAGTCCTGGAGTTTGCTCTTAGGGCCTTGGCACTGTCCTTGAGCATTTTTGCTCAAAGCTGGGTCTCTACCACTTAAGCTACAGCTCCACTTCCTGCTTTTTAGGTACTTTTATTGAAGGTAAGAGTTTCACAGACTTTCCTGCCCAGGCTGGCTTTGAATGACAATCCTCAGATCTCAACCTCCTGAGTAGTTAGGATTACAGGAGTGAGCCTCTGGCATCTAGAGACATGCCTCATTCTTACACTGAGGATAATAATAAATTCAGGGGAAAAAATGAACTTGAACTTGTTGCATTCTGTCTTAAATATAACCTTAAGGAATACTTTCCTAACTAGTTAAATTTCCATGTCAAGCATAAACATTTTACTGGGTTAGCCTATTTAGTTCTCTTTAACGTAGTCTCTGGCTTTTCCATCCTTGACTGAGCCATATCCTCACAACATCTTAATACTGGTTTCTGATTTTGCTTCTAGTAAGACTTCCTATTCAAGTTAGGTTTAATGAAATATTATAGTCACTTGGCAAATCAGACTTGTAATTGTTATTTCTATTGCTTTTGTTCTGAAAACAGAAGTATGAAATGTGATGTTCTCCTCCTGAGACCCCATTGGCTAGTAGCAATGCCTAACACACATATGTACCATAATGCTCCAACTCAGGCCTGCCATTCCACAGCTGAGAAGATGGCAACTTTTACCTGATCCCTGTAATATACCTTCCTTGTGTCACAAGCATAACTTGTCCCATACACATGCAGACATACAGCTGGAGGGTGTGCCACCATGTACAAGCCTCCTGGGGGAGCATTGTAGCTACAGTGAACACAGCACCCCTCCTGTCATCAAGCCTGGAAAGGATCATGCCCACTTGTGACATACTAGCCAAGATTATACAATCATTTTCTAGAGGGGAAAGATTCAATGTTACAACAGAACATTTCTTTCCTACATAAAAGTGCATTAATACCCGTTTGGCTGGTATTACAGCAACAAGTAGAACTCTTAGATGTTTGCCTAATAGGTTGAGGTGAAGGGAAAGAAAACAAGCCCATTGAGTAACCAAGATAGGCAGATTCTAATCTGTGTTGTGTGTTTAAAATATATGGTATCCTCCCTCTGTTCCCATCTCCACCCCAGCTCCAGATGGGCTGTCTTCATCTCTATGTTCTATATAATTATAAGGTATTATATGTCTCCATGTTTCCACATTGATTAAAATGATATACTACTAATGCAGAACACTGAACAAAATTTACTAATAGCATTGTACGAGGACAGCTGTAAGAATGAAAGGAAAGTAACATTTTAGCATTGCAACCATCTGATCAGGAAGAAAAGCATCTAACTGAATCTCTAGGGAGCTGTATACTCCCAGGAAACAAAACAATGGGCTTTTAGAGTGCATAAATTCAGTCTAGAGCTTAGAAGGAATTATTATTTGGGTGGTCTCTCTCTTATTCTTCACACAGGTTAAAAAAGAAGTTGGGGACGTTTCCATCCTAATCAACAATGCTGGCATTGTAACAGGCAAAAAGTTCCCTGACTGCCCAGATGAGCTAATGGAAAAATCATTCGATGTGAATTTCAAAGCACATTTATGGGTAATTTTTTTATTGTCATAATAAGTATAAAGTTTACTCTGGCATTCTGAAGTTTTTCCTCTTGCTATTTAACAACATTGTCAGCCTCTAGTTCAAGCACAGTCGTCATAATTGGATTTTCAGGTGTTGTATTGGAGATGGAATGCAAGATGGTGTACAAGCTAGGCACGTGCTCTACCACTGAGCTACACCTCCAGCATTGTCATTTTATTTTTGGGCCTTTTCTGGTCTCGCCATTTGTGTATTTCTCCTCCTCCCCTTCCCTCTCACTCTCCTTCCCTCCCCATGCTCCTCTGTCTTTTGAAACAGGGTTTCATTATGTAGCGCAGGCTAGCCTGTAACTTGAGATTTCCCTGCCTCAGCCTCCTAAGTGCTGAGATTGTAGACATGTGCCACCACACCTAGCTTCAGTGTTCTTCTCTTGATCCAACTGAATCTTAAGCTTAAGCAATCCCACAGCCCTCATAGTGGAGCCATTTATCAATTGCTGGCAAATGTTAGAGACTGTCCAAGGTGGCTCACATTTACAGGCAGTTCTCTATATGTGTCTGTTCCACATCCCTGATCCAACCAATCACACATCAAAATTACATTTTAGGACTGGAGACATGGCTCGTGTGGTAGAGTACCTGTTTAGCAAGTGTGAGGCCTTAAGTTAAAAACCCCAGGCCCTGGGAAGGGGAAACAAAGGAGGAGGCTACAATGCTTGATAAGAAATGTATTCATTGGGGCTGGGAAGGTGGCTGAGTGGTAGAGTGCTTGCCTTGCAATGCATGAGGCCCTGGGTTTGATTCCTCAGCACCACGTAAGCAAAAAAAAAAAGCCGGAAGTGGCGCTGTGGCTCAAGTGGTAGAGCACTAGCCTTGAGCTGAAGAGCTGAGGGACAGCGCCCAGGCCCAGAGTTCAGGCCCCATGACCGGAACCCCCCCCAAAAAAAAAGAACCACATAAACAAAAAAGGCTGGAAGTGGCACTGTGGCTCTAGTGATAGAGCGCTAGCCTTGAGCTGAAGAGCTGAGGGACAGTGCCCAGGCCCAGAGTTCAGGCCCCACAACAGGACCCAAAAAAAAAAAAAAAGAAGAAATGTACTCATTATCTTGCCCATGTAATTGTAACCCCTCTGTACAGTATTTTCACAATTAAAAAAAAACCCAGGCCCTAACTTCAAAACCCCAGTGCTGCCCCCAAAAAAAGCAATTTTTTAATTGTACCAAACATGTACAGACCTTTTTCTTTATCAATATCACTAAATAATATATCAACTATTTTAACAGCATTTACAATTATATTAGGGATTATGACTAATGTGGTCATGATTTGAAATGTTTTGGGAGGCTATCCATAGGTTATATGCAGGTACTATATAGAATTTATGTAAGAGACTTGCACGTGCATGGATTTGGTATCTCTGGAGGATACTAGAATCAATCCTCCACCCAGATACTAAGGGCTGACGTTATTGCTTAAAAGAGGTCTAGTCAAGAACACATAGTGAGCAAGGTGCTAGTGACTTACACCTACACTACTTAGAAGGCTGAGTAGTGGTTCAAAGCCAGCCTGTGCAGAAAAGTGTGTGATATTCTTATCTCCAAAACACTAAAAAAATAAGCTGGAAGTGCAGCTGTGGCTCAAGTGGTAGAGTGCTTGAAAGTGATTCCCTATTCCTAGAAGCGGGAAGAACATTCTGCCTTCTGCAACACTAGCTATTTACAGCTTCTTCCTATCATGCATGTGGGCTCTCACCTCCTCTTTCAGCTTGTGATCCGTTTCCAGCCTTGCTCACAGCTGTTCACCCCCTGCGCAGAGCTCTCTCCTTCTGGGTATATTCACTGAAGAGTTTTGAGCTCCCCCAATTCTTCCTTCATTAGCCTTCAAATGTCATCTAGAGCTTATAGGTTTTCTGTTCCCTGCTCTCATCCAAAGTGTAATTGTTCTGGTGTTATTATTGGTGTCCTGTATTGTCTGTGGGGTGGGGAGATGGAATGATTAAGAACTTAATGTCCCTGAGCTTCCTACAGGAATTACTGCAAAGATTTCTTTCATCCCAAGTACTCCTCTACCTTGTGATAGATAGGTAAGTAGATCAATAAGAAACAGAAAGATAAATGTGTATATAAATATTAATAAACATATAAAGCACAAAGTGCTTTGAAACATCAATTATATGTATGAAAAACAATCCAAAAACACTTAAATACGTGTTTAATATACATAAGTGCATATATTATATACATACACAGATATATATCTATGTAAATGCAGATATTATATATCTGTAAATGCATATGTATATACACATTTATTCTAGCTATCTATCTATATAGAGCAACCCCCTTTACATTCTATTCCTGGGACTCTCAGGTCCTTTTCCTCCCTCTATACTCCCCCAGTCTCCTTCATGGTCTCCCCTTTCTCCCTTTTCTTTCTTGTCCAAGTTGTTCCTAAATGTTGATATATTTCTAGCTTCTGTCCTCTCAGTCCACTCTTTCTGGGCAAATGTTCCTGTATTCTTATGACCCCTGCATGTGACCTAATTGCCCAAGTGCTCAAGAACTACAGGATTGCAGAGCTCCAGCTTGTACTGGCAGTGACCCAGCTGGGAGGTAGAGACACTCATCCTGAAACCTGGATGCAAAGTGCCCCTCATTAGGCTGTGCTGTTTTTTTGTCTTTCATTTGCATCTTCCACTTCTCTCTGAAATCATGCAAAGCAGGCAACTGAAGAAGGTGTGGACTCTCTTTGTCCACATATGTGCTTAATTACTTCCTTGATGCCTGAGACATCCTCCTCTAAAATACTTCGCGCCCTCTCTACCTCCTTTCTCCAGGTTCTCAAACAAAAGTGAAGGTGAAGTCAGGTACTAGTTGCTCACACCTGTAATATTAGCTACTTAGGAAGCTGAGATCAGGAGGATCACAGTTTAGAAAATTCTAAGAGACTCCAATTAACCAGCAAAAAGCTAGGCTGGAGTTACGGCTCATATGATAGAGTACCAGCCAAGCAAACCAAGGTAAGAGTGAGGCCCTGAATTCATACCCCAGTACCACTACCAAAAAAAAAAAAGGTGTTCTACAGGACTGAGATATAGTCTTCATTCTGTCTTCTTTAAAAACCACTCTATTTTATCAATTAAAATAGTAAAACATTATTTAAAGAAGTAGAAATGAGCTTAGAGCAAAGTGCTCTTCTTCAACAAGAGCTATCAACAAGATGTCCTGTGAATAGTGTTCAGGAAAACTTTAAAAACTTTACAATTCAAAATTAAGGTAATGGGCATTGGGAGAAGAGAGATAGGAACAATATACACTTTATCTTATCTTACATTTCTGTTATTGTTCCTTGGATGGTGCTTGCCACACCTGAGATTTTCCTATACTACTTTGAATATTACATTTCTAAAGAAAAATGGAAGCAAAGCCAAAAACTAAAATCTGCATACATTTTGTTTAATAATACTGAAATTGTATGGGAAGAAATTAGCAAATTAAACATGTTAAAATGTTTAAGACATGTTTTAATTCTGTATATCCCAATACTTGCAGGTATTTTTATGAGCTAAATACAACAATTTTTTGAATCACAATAATCCTAGAAACATCTGAGAAAATCATACAATGTGCTATTAAAGGTTACATGTTTTTCTTTGCTCTCCTTAGACTTACAAAGCCTTTCTTCCTGCCATGATTGCTAAAAACCATGGACATTTGGTATGCATTTCAAGTTCAGCTGGATTAGTTGGAGTAAATGGGCTAGCAGGTAACGAACTTCCCTGTTATCTTAACTGTGAGTAATAGTGCTGAGTAATCACTATTGATTTGATGTCCTAAAATTGTAAAAGTGAATAAAGGTAAGTTAGACACCCATATTTCCTGTCAGATAAATTTACAGGAAGCCAGATTACACATTTGGGAATCATTCTTTTTTTTTTTTTCTTCCTCTTCCAGAAGAGTCCTGAAGTGGTATCCCTTGCTATGAATTTAGAGGCTTCTTCCAAGAAACCTGAAATTGACCTTTTGCTTTTCCATTGATGGAAGATCTGCAGAATGTGGTGGGGGGATCATTTTCATCTCCTTTGTGACACCTACTGGCTTGAGAATAGCAAAGAGATGCACTGGGATCTTTGAACCTTGGCTGCAGTGGCCTCTCACTGGTTAGACAGCTGATTACAACAAAATGAGTCCTGAGAGAGCAGTTTCCTAGATGGCTCTGTGCCAGCAGAGGGTACCCTGGCTCACTTCTCAAATACAAGTTTTTGAGGCTGGTATGAGCAAGGCCTTGAGGATTCCTAAGATCTCAGGGCATCTGTTGTTCTGGTACAAGGTACTTGGCTTCCTTTTAATGGTGCTAATCTCTCTAACAACTGCAGTCTTTTCTGCTTTAAACACTTTAAACCTTTTTATTCTGGCCAAACTTCAAGTTTTCAAATTTTTCATTCTGGCTTTTTGTTCTCAATTGCAAGTCTAGCTTGGCCACCCAGTGGAGCCAGGCATAGTAATCATGCCTATAGTCGTAGGTGATTGAGAAGCAGAGAAAGGAAGATCAGGAGTTCAGGGCCAACCCTAGCAAACATTATTAAGAGCCTATCTCAAAAACAAGCCAGTGTGGTGGTACAGTGTAGTAGAAGTAGAATTATGTTCAAGACTAGCCCTAGGTTTTCTCTGTCCATATTCTACAAATTTTTCTAAGTTTCTCCTGCAAAATAGTTGCACATCAACAGGTTAACACAACAACTCCACTTTACAGCACTAATTTCCTCATTAACTTTTAAGTTGAAAGGTTTATTACTTAAAGTGTGACATCACTAAATAATTAGAATCATCATTTACCTTTTCAAAATTATTATGTTATTTATTCCTCACATTAGTATTATGAGAATTATAGTTAGAAATTTTAATCTGAGGATCACAACCCATGTTGAACTCTCTTGCTTAGCTTCTGAAATCTCCAATTATCCACCAAAAACCAGAAGTGAAACTGTAGCTGAAGTGATAGAATGTCAGCCTTGAGCAAAAAAGATAAGGGACAGGGCCTAGACCCCTGAGTTCAAGCCCCACTATATGGTATGTATATGTATACACATACACACATATATATAAACATATACACACACACACACACACACAAAATGCTGTCCCAACAAAACAGTGCTGACAGTCACCTAAGCTGTTGGAAAAAAGGAGCCAATAGACTTACTTAGTGCAAAGTTGCTGTATATCTTCAGCTTATAAAAAGTCCATTATCTGAAGTGAAATGCAGTAAAGTCATGTGCACTTTTATACGTTAGCATTGTTTGTCTCTTTCAGATTATTGTGCAAGTAAATTTGCAGCCCTTGGATTTGCTGAATCTGTGCTTCTAGAAATGTATGTCCAAAATTACAGGGGCATCAAAACCACAATCATATGTCCATTTTTTATAAAAACTGGAATGTTTGAAGGTTGTACAACTGGGTAAGTATCCTTTTTATTTCAAAGAAATAAAAAAATGACTGGCTATTGTTCTCTTTTTAAGAGTTGTTTAGAAGATATTTTATCCAATTGAGCTTGATTTATAAATGGTTTCAAACTTTTTATTCTGCATGTTTGTGTTTACGATGGTGAGTTGAATGCAAATGATTTATCAAGCCAAGTCTAGCTAGTAGCCACTCTGTAGTTCCACATCTGCTTGTTTGTCTCCCAGACTGTCTGGCTACCGCTTCTCTCTGCCATTCATGGTGGTCCCAAGAAGATTGAACAATCATTGAAGAAAAATTTAATTCAGGCTTCTATGCCACAATACCATACACTCTGTGGCTGGAACAGGAGGCTTGTCTTACTCAGTTCTGGAGACTGAGAGTCAGTCCTATATCCAGTGTCTGGTGGAAGCCATCTTCTCATTACTGTTTCCTCACTTAGCAAACAGGAAAGGTGGGGGAAGAGAGAGACATTATCTCTTTCTCTCATGGCTCTTCTGCTAAGGACACTAATCTCATGCATGAATGTTATACTGTCATGACCCAGTTACTTGCCAAAGACCCCATCTCCTATTACCATCTCATCGGGGGCCAAGGGACATCCTCCATCACTAGCAGGCACAAATGCCCAGTTCTGTACCCCCTGGAGAAAAGCAGAAAATTTGCTTTCAGTGTCTTGCTTTACAACATTTTGACCATTTGTTCACTGTGATTTTACATAGACATTTACTTGTAACATCAGTATACTAATTAGAATCGTCATTTTCCACTTCAGATTTTAGTTATGCTTGTTACCACACCAGTCATGAGTAAAAACCTAGAAATAGATCAGCTGTGAAAGAAAAAGGAATGTGATGTCTTAAAACCTTTAATCCCTTACTTGAAAGAATTATTTTTTTATTAAATTTAGTTTTTTTTATTAATACTTTAGGTGTCCTACTCTGTTACCAATTCTGGAACCTGAATACGCAGTACAAAAAATAGTGGAAGCTATCCTGCAGGAAAAGGTGTACTTGTATTTGCCAAAGTTTTTATACTTCTTGATGTTCTTGAAAAGGTAACTACTTCTATTACTTTCCCAATTTGCCAGATGATGGCTTCCTTCAGATTCCACTTAACAGATTATTTGTATCTGTTGAATTAATGAATTTTAGAGAGGAAGTTCTTTAGATACTGTGAATCCATCTTTGGACCTGTTCTTTGACATAGTGCCAAATTTGCACTATAATAGGTCCCCCAGTCCAGGAAAAGGGGACCACCATCTGTCATTTAGGTATTGCATTATTGTCAAAATGAAGTGGAGTTACAGAATGAGCTGTGGACAGATTACAAATACTTTTTAAAGATTTTTTTTCTTGTACCATCATAAAACAATCATGTTGGGCCAGCCACCAGTAGTTCATACCTGTAATCCTAGCTACACAGGAGGCTGAGATCCAGAAGATCATGGTTTGAGGCCAGCCATGACAATCTTTGAAGATGGTATTCTATCTCCAAAATAACTAGCAAAGATCCAAGCTGAGGTATGACTCAAGTGGCAAAGCCTCAACTGAGCAAGCACAATCTCGAGTTCAAACCCCAGTACCAGCAAGAAAGAAAAACATCATTTGGAATAGAAACCATATCCATGCTTCTTCCAGTGCAAGGTCCCAAAGTCAGAACCAATCATCTAGATACCTCAAAAACTTTTAAGATAGGTAAAGTTAGCAGGAGAGAATCAATTTGATTTGTAAGATTAGAGAACTTGAGGAAAAAAATTTAGAAAAAAAAACCCACCTCTTAAAAAGAGAGGACAAAAAATTAAAATAAAACAAATAAATAAGAAAGAAAAGAAAAAAAGAAAGAGGGCTAGAAGCTGGACACCAGTGGCTCAAGCCTGTCATCCTAGCTACTCAGGAGGCTAAGATCTGAGGACTGAGGTTCAAAGCCACCTTGGGCAGGAAAATCCACGAGACTCTTATCACCAATCAACAACCCCAAAAAAAATCAAGAAAGGAAGGAAGGAAGAAAGGAAGGAAGGAAGGAAAAGAAAGAAAGAAGAAAAGAAAGCTAGAATTATAGCTCAAATAGCAGAGCACTTCCAAGCATGCTTAAGGTCCTGGGTTTGATTTCCAGCACTATAAAGGAATTGGGGGATGTAAGAAATGCTGTTGCTGGCTCTTCTGGGTATCAGTAAGGAAAGTCATCAGCTGTAACTTACGAGCATTTGACCTAGTTTGGGGATGATAAGTATTGAACTGCTCCACAGGTTCCTATGCTCACACTGTAGACTATGAAGGGTTATCTATTTCCACTTCCTCATAGAAGTTCTCCTTTACAAAAAAGCACATTCCACTGTCGGTCCACTGCCCTGTGGTGAATTGAAACTGGTCACTTACCTGTGTTTGATCCCTTTGTCTACAGCTCCATGTATAATTTCACTCCTCTGGACAGTAACTGATCTCTAGTTATTTGAATACAGGCATTATACTTCATGATTACCATATGGCTAATAGCCACTGCCCTATGATAGTTTCTTTCCTCATTAGCTAGTTAACCTGTTTTGCCCAATGAATCAAAAGATATTCACATCCTATACTTTTTCCAGGTTTCATCTGTGTGGCTGGCTGAGGCCTTGTGAGACATTGACTGTAGTTTTAAGTGCAAGGCTCTGATCCTGCTGTTTACAAACACTGACTCAGTATCCTCTGTGTTTCTTGAGCCTCAGTTTCCTCTCTACAATGGAAAGATAGTATGTGTTAGTATGTAACTTGGTTTCTGCTCTGCTTATTGGACAGTATATATATATATATTCATATCACAGTAGATATTTTTTGCCTAGTAGCAGATTGTATTATAACAAAGCCAACTCGAATACATGAGGCTTAATTTTTCTACTCTGAATAACTGTGGAAGTTACACATATTTTCATGGCATGTTCTTTTATTGTAAGTAGAATTATTATCTCCAAGTAGTTGCACAAGGGAATTTCAGTCCAATAGGTGAGTTTATGAGTACAGTGCATCTTGATCAGTGTCACCCTTTCCGTCATCCTCTCCCATCACTGCCAACCCTACCCATCCCCTCAAGTTGTCAGTCAGCTGCTAGTTCCATTTTCACATATGTACATTGAATATCTTGTAATTGTTTCATAGTATATTGTAGGCCATATTAGAGAGAAGGATAGATAGTACATGAGAAGGCTAGAGGAATCAGGAAGGGGCTTAGAGAAGAAGATCACATCAATCATTCAACAAACATGAGAGTACCATTTGTCACTCACTATCCTGGGATCTGAGGTTCCAGCAAAGAACAAGACACACAACAGTCTCTGTCATTCTTGGTTGGGTGAGTGGCAAGGAAGAAACAGAAAAAAATTAAAAGATAAAAAAATACAAATGGGCTATAAGTGCTGTGAAGAAACACAAGCCAGAGCCAGATGCCAACAGCTCACGCCTGCAATCTTAGCTATTCAGGAGGCTGAGATCTGTGGATTGTGGTTTGAAGTCAGCCTGGGCAGGAAAGCCCATGAGACTCTTATCTCCGGTTAACCCCAAAAAAGCCACAAATAGAGCTGTGGCTCAAGTGGTAGATCATTAGTTTTGAGCAAAAAAGCTTAGGGACAGTGCCCAGGCCCTGAGTTCAAGCCCTAAGACCCAGCACACACCAATAAATAAATAAAGCCAGAACAAGGAATCTCAGAAGGCTCAGAGAAAGGCAAGTTGAGATTTAAGTGTGGTACTGAAGCAGTTAACACTTGACCAGATTCCAAATGTTGGAGAGCGCTAGAAGCACCCGGTGATCCTGTTGTGTCCACAAAAATGGATAGTGAGTACAAAATCCTCTTTTGTTACCTGATCCATAGCACAAGTCTCAGATTGGTCCTTCCTGCATCATCCTTTTCCTCACTATCAAGAGTTGACGTCAAGATCATCAGGATTTGAGTGCGCCATCTGAGGAATGGTCCCAAGTATCTGTGGGCTTAAGAGGGCCAAGTGGGGATGGAGGTGATAAACTGCCTTGGTTTTGTCTTGCTAAAAGACTTAGCAACTATTGTATCTCATGCTCACGTAAACCTCTGGTGCCCCTGTGTTAGAGTAAACTGAGGTCTGCAAGCTAAGTAAATTGCCTGAGCCAGGACTACAGCAGAGATTCATGTACTTCCAAACATGTGCCTAAAGATTCCTTCTAGTCACCAGACAGATAAGGGAGTAGAAACAAATGAGAACTGAAATGAGTAACTTAAATAGAGCCAGAAGAGCTAGAGAGGCCTTGAGTAAGTGGTTCCCATAGTCATCTTGCATGGACCAGGACTGGTGATCCTGAAGCACGAAGTAGCCTGAGAATGTATGATGAGTGCATGAATAAGTGACTTCGTCTGTGACAGGAAGTGACAGTTTTCAACTGAGCTGTCAAAGTTGCTTTCATGAATGTTAACCAAGAAAGTTTATTCTGTGTTCTCTAGTTTCTTACCCATCAAGACCGGACTGCTTATAGGTGACTATTTGGGCATCTTCCAAGCAATGGATGGCTTCACTGGGAAAAAGAAAGTCTAGAGACCAGTTATATGGCTGATATCATCTGAGATCCAACACCACTTCATACTTACTTCAAAGAAGAAAAGTCATTATATCCTGTGGTAGAATATATCTGAAGATGAATACTAGTTGTATTCTGCTACCTGGACTAGAGTTTGCAACCGATAACCTTCAAAAATAATACTATTATCTCCTTTTTTGATTGAGTTTTGTTTTTATTTTTGGTTGTTTTTTTAAATAATAATAAAGATAGCCCCCTTTTGTCATTTCCATTTGCAACAGATATGAGAGAAAAATGGGCTTCTTGTATGAGCTGCCTTAGGCTTTGGCTGTTGGGAGGGTTATCCCCATAGAAAGGTTGTGGGTAAGCCTGCATGGGGAGAGGATGCACAGTTTGCCTTTCTGGAGGGAGGACATTCCTGCCAGAAGAGCTCTGGAGTCCATTGCCATCTCGCAGCTTTGGTAACTTTGGACCAGGGTCATAGGTGTTATAAAGGGCCGTCCTCTGTGCTTTTCTTTCCAGAGCAGCTTCATACAGGCTTACTACTCCTTACCCTTGATACTCAGAGCATGTGCCAGTTGGCACTTGCTGAAGCCCAATCAGGCACCTTTGTCTCAGGGAACCTTGCTTGGCAATGATTCTATACTGATCTCAGATGGGATCACATTGTTTGCTGAGAAGTCAAAGAATGGTTGCTTCTTACTCTGAAAATGAACTTCTATGGAGATTTATTTTTTTAAATCTTTCATGTTGGCTAATTGTCAGTATTGAACTTAATAGCTCCAGTTGGACTTCGTGTAGAGATATTTTTCCACAGCATGAACAATTTCACACATCTGTATTCATGAGGGCTGCCCTCACCTCTGAGCAAGTGTGTTCTTATAGTTTAATCAACTGGCAAACTGCTTTCATGCTTTGGAGATTAACTATAAAAGCAAGATTAAGAAAAATACATTAATTACCATATCCCTGGAACTCCTTCCCAGGCTGGTGGGGGCACTTGCCCAGTTAGAAAAACAGCAGTCTGTTTGTCCCTGGCCCTTTTATTGGGAACAGATTGGGATGAGAGGCCTTGGAAGACACTGAGCTCCAAAAGAATCAGGATTCTGATGTGTTGAAGTTAAGATGTTTAGAAATAATGGTCTCTACCAGTATGGGATCTGGAATACACCGGGGACAGACTGTATAACTCCTGTTCCTCTGTTTCCACTCAGCCTTAAAATTTGTCTTATAATGCTAATGATGGTAACTGTTTACTCTGTTCAGCACCATGATAAACGCTACACAAATGTTATTCCATCAAACAAAGGTATCGTGTCATGAATCAGAATGAAAAAGAATTTGGTGTATGCCAAAGAACACAAGGCATTTCATTTCCCAGGAGCATCTTGGTAGATGTATACCAAGATCAAAGGTTCTTTTAGACTACCCAAATGAAGTCCCCAAATCCTTGGTTAACAAGGTTAATTAAGAGAGAGGCACAATATTACTCCTTTATTACAGTTCTAAGAGCATGCATTCTGGGAGCTGTCTATTTAGTTGAAGAATAAAGAAGAGACTCAGGGGATTTAGCAGAACAAAGGTCAGGAGGGGGGGTTGCATAGCATCAGCACATCATAACAACATTAACCACAATTATTTCTAATTGGAGTGCATCTCAGCTGGGCTACTCCAAAGGCTTGAAATTCAATTGTGGTTTTATAAAAACCCATAAAATGTTCTAAACAGATTTACTTGAAGCAGAGTGCCTATGAGAAGAGACCACATGTAAATTTCTAGAAGGTAATATAATAAATAACAAGGTGTTTAATTATCCTGGGGAGCAAATGTTCTCAGCATGTAGTTAGTCTGCATGGTCAACATTAGGATATAGTCTAATGAAGCCATAATGGAGAACCCAGCACCCACCTAAGCCAGGCTGACGGGATTGGTTGGGGGGGGGGGGGGGGCGGGTAGGGGTGTGGCATTTGGCAGAAGCAAGCTCAACCCCAGGACCGAACATTTGTTCATGATGCATCCTCCCAAATCCTGGCTACCACGTTGCTCAAAATCCAAGCAGAGGCCCTGGGCGGGGCCGGGCCCTGGGCGGAGCCGCTCGGCCTGCGTCCGCACTGCTTGGCCGTGAGAGGGCGCGGGTCAGGGAGGCGCCCGGCCAGCACCGGAGAAGGAGCGATCTGGGGGAGCCGCAGGGGCTCCAGCTTCCAGAGAGGGGCGATCCTTTCTAATCTCTATTTCCCCGGTGCGCGGCCTCCAGGAAGCGCGATGTCGAAGCCGCCTCCCAAACCAGTCAAACCAGGACAAGTTAAAGTCTTCAGGGCTCTGTATACCTTTGAACCCAGAACTCCAGATGAATTGTACTTTGAAGAAGGTGATATTATCTACATTACTGACATGAGTGATACCAATTGGTGGAAAGGGACCTGCAAAGGCAGGACGGGACTCATTCCAAGCAAGTACGTGGCTGAGCAGGCAGAATCCATTGACAATCCACTGCATGAAGCTGCAAAAAGAGGCAACCTGAGCTGGCTGAGAGAGTGCTTGGACAACCGAGTGGGCGTGAACGGCGTAGACAAAGCTGGGAGCACAGCCTTGGACTGGGCTTGCCACGGGGGTCACAAAGATGTGGTGGAAGTTCTGTTTACTCAGTCCGATCTTGAACTGAACCAGCAGAACAAGCTGGGGGACACGGCTTTGCATGCTGCCGCCTGGAAGGGCTATGACGACATTGTCCAGTTGCTTCTGGCAAAAGGTGCCAGGACAGACTTGAGGAACAATGAGAAGAAGCTGGCCCTGGACATGGCCACGAATGCGGCCTGTGCGTCTCTCCAGAAAAAGAAGCAGGGAACAGATGCAGTTCCAACATGAAGCAATGCCGAGGACTACCTTGATGATGAAGACTCAGATTAATTCCCTGCTGGCGCTTTGACATCTAGAACTTCTTCTGCTTTTGCCATTCCAAAACTTAGTTTTTGTCGCCAGAGTATTGATAACTAAAAACAAAAGTGTCTGTATAGACATGACAGTATGGCACTGTGAATAGGACGTGTAAGTGAATGTCTCACCTTTGTTTTGCCAATAAGTGATGGAAAACTTTGCTCTGTAACATACATTTATATTCACCAGAGTAGAACAAGAAGAGATTATTTCTATTTATCAAGCTAAAGGAATTTTAAGAATATTTTGCCTTTAAAAAATCAGGATCTCTCTCTCTCTCTTTTTCTCTCTCTGTTTCATTCAAGTTCTTTACCTCAAGGATTGGGATCTCTTGACTGGATTTTTAAAAGGGGGGATGCTTACTATAATAACAGACCAAAATACTTAATAGAAAATTGTCAGCTGTTCTAACAGAAATAAACATTTTAAGAAACTAAAAAAAAAAATCCAAGCAGAATCTTGGCTAGTAGGAAGATTATTTGTGGAGAAATATGTGACCTTATTTTTCATTGTTTTGGTTTTCCTGTTAACTTTGCGATGTGGTCTTAGTCTGAGCTGCCATAATCAAATACCACAGGCTGGGTGCTTTCTACAATAAGAATTTATTTCTGACAGTTCCAAGAGAGAGGACCAAGATCAAGGTGCTGTTTATTTTCTCATGAGGACTCTTCATGGCTTACAAATTAGCCAGTTTCTTGTGTCCTTACATAGCTTGTCCTCAAAAGCATAAAGACAGAATCAAATCTCCCTAAAGGGACTAGAATTCCTCGTGAGGGTGCTGTCCTCATGTCCCTCCCAAAGCCCCTACCTCCTAATATATCACATTGCAAGTTCGGGCTTCCTTTTGCTGTCAGTGAAAAAATGCACAACCAGGACAGCAAAGAGGGTCTCTCATCTCAGTTCATTTCTTGTGAGAAGAGAAAGGGTTGAGAGGGAGAAGCCCAAACATGCAGACCATAACAGATGTCAAGTGGAAAAGGGGAAGGTCATACTTCACCTTCAGACTTCTTGTAGAGCCCTGAGTCTGAGGTGATCACAATTCATCTAAGGAAACATTCAGATGAAATCTTGGAGACAAGTGGACTTGAGTATACTTGAAAGACCATAATTCAGACCAGTGAAAGTCAGCCCTTGAAAAAAAATATGACAACGCTGGGCCACTAAATAAAACCGACATGGCAGGACCTCCTGAGTAGAGCCACTTTGTGAGGAGAGTAAGTGGTTGTCTTTCATATTATCAGACTGGTGATCTGGCTTGGGCTTATCCAAGACTACTGCAAGATTCTCAAGGATTTCTTGTAGATGTCAGTGAACAAACCATAACCTGGCCATTGAGGAGGGCTTCTCATCTCAAATCTCCCCTCCTCCCCCCTCCCCGCCCCATAACTTCATTACCATATTGGAAACTAATAACAAATACTCTGGCCATTGGGGCTCCTCCCTTGGGGGAAGGGAAGACATGGAGGTGACCTTGCCGTTGTGCATGTATGCTGCAAACTGAGGCAAGTGCTGGCAGAGGTGGTATTAGCTCATCTCAGTGTCCTTAGTTACTACTCCTACACCTAGGACAACACTGGTAGGCCTTGTGTTTGTCTCACAACATTCCCTAAAGGACATCATTCTGTCCTACATAAGAAAGGAAAATAAAGCTGGAAAGTGTAACATCCCCAGCCCCTCACCTCCAACTAGCATTAATTTCTACCTCTACCCCCCTGCTTCTCAGCATCATTGGATGCAGTGCATCTGCTCAAGGTTGACCCAAAAGCCATTGCCTTCCACCTGGTGCCTCCAATGTCAAGTCCTAGGTTTTCTCTCATATCTTAGCCTTTCACCAACAACTGTTTTCTTGCATCCTACAAATACACTAAACAGGATGTGAAGCTTAAAAGTGAATAGATTTTCACTGTATTTGATATTGGCATAATTTGGGGAGGGGAAGGGAAAAAACAAATTGTTTAAATAGGGATGGAGGTAGAGCCATTGCAACAATGAGATGTACAAGACGTTATGTCGAAAAACTAACTTTACAGTTTTGGCACGCAGAGGGGGGTGGGGGTGACGGGGGGAGGGGGGGAGATGGGAATGGATGGGAAGGGGAAACAAAGGAGGAGGCAACAATGCTTGATTAGAAATGTACTCGTTACCTTGCTCATGTAATTGTAACCCCTCTGTACGGTATGTTCACAATTTAAAAAAAAAGTGAATAGACCAGGTATTGGTGGCTCACTTCTGTAATCCTAAATATTCAGGAGGTTGAGATCTAAGGATTGGGGTTTGAAGCCAGCTCAGGCAGGAAAATCCATGAATCTCATCTCCAGTTAAGCACCAAAAAAGCTGGAAGTGGAGCTGTGGTTCAAGTGGTAGAGTGTTAGCCTTAAAAAAAGGAGCTAAACTCAGGGACAGTGCCCAAGCCTGAATTTAAGCCCCAGCACTGGCAAAAAGAAAAAAGACTAAAGAAAACAAAAAGAACAAGTTGGGCACCAGTGGCTCATGCTTGTAATTCTAGCTACTTAAAATGCCGAGATTTGAGGATTATAGTTCAAAGCCAACCAAGACTGGAAAGTCTTTACAAGACTCTTATTTTCAATTCACCACAAAAAGCCATACATGGAGCTATGGCTCACATGGTAGAGTGTTAACTTTGAGCAAAGAAGCTCAGGGACAATACCAAGACCCTGAATTCAAGGAGTAGCGTGCACACGCACACACACACACACACAGACTTACCAAAAACTTCTGCTCCTGTGACAGTAGCACTGTGTCCTCTCTACCAGCACTATTCAAAGTTGAGCCTAGAATCACTGTCTTTCTCTTATATTCGTACCTAAGCCATGAGCTTTCCTATCACAATGAATTTTCTAAATATTGCTGCAAGAGTTGCAGTCCGTCAGATTTTACTTCCCACAACTAACCACATTCAGTCCTTTTTTCTAGGGACCTCTCTGGATACCAGCCTGTGCCACTGCTCATTCCTTGGTTTGTCAGTGTTTCTCAAGATCTCATCCTTGGATTTCTCACTTCATAGATTCCTCTGAGCAATGCTCTTCAATGCCAGCCAATCCAGAACCCAGGAACAATGCTGGACTTTTGCTTCACCTTATCCCTCACTTCACACCCAGTTAGTTATCAACTCTACTTCTCCACCTGGCTGTTTTCCCAGCCATCTCCAGTCCTACTGTGTTCATTTCGGCTTTCATCTCATAGTCACTCTATTAGGGAGGATGACATTCAACTGGGCTGAGAAACTTAATGAGACAAGAGCTTGAAAAAGTGTCTACTTCTCTCATAAGTTTAAAAGGCAATAGTGTTGAAGGGTAGACAGTGCCAAAGTCTGCTAGACTTGGGGCCTGGAATGTTCTCTAGAGACCTCTGTGCTGAAATCATTGGTCTGCAACTTTGTGCTCTTAGAAAAAGATAGATACTTTAAGAGCTAGGCCTACATCTTCATGGAAGGAAATGGGAGTCCGGCTCTTTCTTCTTTCACTTCTGAAATATCACATGAGTGATTTTGCTTCACCACACAACCATGTCATGATGTGTTGCCACCAGCTCAAAGCAACAGGCCCAACTGATTATGCATGAAAATTTCTGAGATTAGGAACAAAAATAATCTTTTACCTTCATAAGTTGACTGTGTCAGCTATTTGTCACAGAACAGGAAACCTAATTATTACAGAGCCCTTTCTATGTATGTGCTTAGCCTTGTATAGCTCCCAGCCTGAACACTGCAGGTAAGCCCAGTATACCTGGATTACAGATACCTACGTTCCAGCCTGCAAGAACCCATAGGCAGCTGAATGCTTGTGGCTCACACATATAATTCTAGCTACTTGGGAGCTAGAATTTTTGTGGAGCATAGGGTAAAAGTAGTTAAAACACTGTGTGTGGGGGGGGGGGGGTTGCCCCCACACCAGTCCTGGAACTTGAATTACAGGATTGGGTGCTGTACCTGAGCTATTTTGCTCAAGGCTAGCACTCTACCACTTGAGCCACAGCTCCACTTCTGATTTTTTTGAGAAGTTCATTGGAGGTAAGAATCTCATGGTCTTTCCTGTTCAAGCTGGCTTCGAACCATGAGCATCAGATTTCAGCCTCCTGAATAGCTAGGGTTCCTGGGGTGAGCCATCAGCACCATGCCTGTCAAGAGGCTTTTATCTCGACCTTCAAATGAGAAAACACCTCCAAACATGATGGCAGGGGAGATCAGAGAGGAGGAGATCAGTAGAGGTGCTGGAATGGGAGCTGGAAGAGAAGGTGCGGGTGGGGGCCTTAGAGGAGACAGAGGGGTAGTACCTTCCAAGGGAGAGGACATTACATGTAAATCTTAACAAACTTCACCAGATGACTTCTGCGTTACCTGCTTCTGCTAGAGATTGGAAACTTGTGTCCAGAGCAGTCTTTAAGATGTTGTCTGTGACAATGAAAATGAGATATCAGCACCCATGTAAAAATAATACTAATAAGCTGAGCACTGGTGGCTCATGCCTGTAATCCTAGCTTCTCAAGAGTTGAGATCTGAGGATCCAATTCAAAGCCAGCCCAGACAGGAAAGTCCATGATACTCTTTTTTCCAATTAACCACTAAAAAGCCAGGCGTGGAGGTGTGGCTCAAATGGCTATGTTCTACCATTGGACAAAAAAGCTCAGGGACATACCTAGGACTTGAGTTCAAGCCCCAGAACTGGTTAAAAACAAAAACAAAAACAAAAACAAACAAAAATGCATTGCAAGCCATTTATCAGTAGTTCATGCCTGAAATCCTAGCTGTTCAGGAGGCTGAAATCAATAGGATTATGGTTCAGAAATAATAAAGTTTTTTTTAAAGCCACGCTAAAGGGAAAAGAAAAGAAAAATGAAAAGCTTTTACTCTCCAAAGCAGGAAAGGAGCAGAAGGAAGACAGGGATGGACCAGAGTGATGAAATCTCTGTGGGAAGGATCACAAGGGCTCCCTTTCGCAATCAGACAATCCTATCTGGCTCTGCGGATAGGCTCCCTCTTGTCCATTACCCTCCATAGACCTGGAGGGCTCTTGGATGTTTAAGATTTTCTAAGGTCACAGGTGCAGTAAACTTTTCCTTCATGCTTGTCATGTGGTGTTTTACTAGACGTGTGAAGAAGCACAGATTGTTTCAAGCCAGGTTCTGCTTTGGCAATGCAAACACTGAGTAACTCAGTGAACTTCTGGTGTACTTATTCCTTCCCAGGAAGTGGGTATTTAAACCACTACCAAAAGCCTTGCCTACATAATGCTGTAAGCCTGAGGCTGTGTGACTGGTTCCTGGGCTCCATTCCTTACCATCTCTCTCAATTTAGTGGAAATTCTCTCAGGACCATCTGAAGGCAAGATGTAGGGAAAAGATGGCACCTATTGTTTCTGGTGGTCAGACAGAACAAAGTCACTGTTTTTGGATCCCCCAGAAACTAAGATTAAATGGCAAACTATTATCCTGAAATCTGGAGAAACAGGTTCCTTTAAAGAGATACGGCCAAGACCTGTTCACCTACAGAAGCTTCCAGAAGCTGTAAACTGACAGGAGTATAGCAAGTTGCTGGGCAGTAAGTATCTATTAGTGTAAGTGTGAGACTCCCTTGAGGTTCAAGACCTTAGGAGGGCCCTATACTGGCATGGCCGCTGCCTCCAAGAATCCTAGCAGGTTTTCACAGTGAAACCCTTAGAAAAACACCCACACATGTAGACATACCATATTCCAACTACGAAACTATTTATTTCTCTCTCTTTTTTTTGGTTTTTGGTCTGTCGTGGGGCTTGAACTCTGGGCTTGGGCGCTGTCCCTCAGCTCTTCAGCTCAAGGCAAGCACTCTACCACTTAAGCCACAGCACCACTTCCCCAACTACAAAACTATTGAAGACTAAAACCGAAGGTATTTAAAGAAGTCAGAAAATAACAATCTCCTTAAATATAGAGGAACAAACTTAAGTTTCAGATAGATGTCTCATTTAAAAAACAAAAAAACTTTATACCAAAAAGAGCTAGGTCCCTGTGGCTCAAGCCCCTAATCCTAGCTACTCAGAAAGCTAAGATCTGAGGATTGGGATTTGAAGCCAGCCCAGACATGGAAGTCTATGAGACTCTTATCTCTAATTAACCATCAAAAAACAAAAGTAGAGGTGTAGCTCAAGTTGTAGAGTCTTGAGCAAGAAATCTAGGAAACAGTACCCAGGCTGAGTTCAGAAGAAAGGAAGGAAGGAAAGAGAAAGAAAGAGAAAAGGAGAAAGGAAGGAAAGAAAGAATGAAGGAAGGAAGGAAGGAAGGAAGGAAGGGAGGAAGGAAGGAAGGAAGGAAGAAGATAGTGGAACTGAGACATTTATATAATTCAAAAAATAAAACTACATCAAGCAAATGATCTCTCTAAAGAAAAGGAAAAACACTTTCTCAGATTAAAGAAAAATCCAAGGAACTCATTACCAGTAGACTTAACTTTACAACAAATGTTAAAAGAGGTCCTTCAGAAAGAAGGCAAATTACATAGTTCTGAAATGTTGATCTATATATAAAAGGAAAGAGGGCTGCAAAAAATAAGCTAAGTAAAAACCTCTGTTGGTGATGCATAAACAAAACTGAGCAGAAAACCAGTAGTTCATGAGGCAGTATTATCAGCTGATTTACCATCTAACTACAGGAAAATACACGTTCATGTCAAGCACATGTGGAACATTCACAAAAACTGACTTCTTTCAAGACCTTAAAATACCCATAACAAAATTTATTAAAATCACTGTTTAAAAGTATTCAAAGGAATCATACAAGGTGTATGCTCTAACCACATAAGAACTAGAAATCAATAATATAAAAGATATAGAAACAGTCCAAATATTTGAGAATTATCAACCTACTTTAAAATTTAAAAATTCAAAAAGCCTAAAGAAAAGCTTTCAACTTATTATTTTATATTTATATATATTTGAAAATTTATTATCTACTTCAAAATAACTTTAAAAATTCAAAGAAGCCTCAAAAAAACTTTCAACTTACTATATTCAACAATACACCTTAACAAAAATACATAAGTACAGCAAAATTAATACTTAGAGGAAAGCTAAATCATTGAATGTATCAATTATAAAATAAGTAACCTTTAGCTAACAAACTTATCCTCTAAGTTAGAAACCAGACATGTAGAAAAACAAAAAGCAAACAGAAGAAAATATAATTATTAGAGCAAGAATCAAAAAGATTTAAAACAGGAAAACAGTAAAGTCAATGAAATGGTAACAGAGGAAAGCAAATGGAATCAGAAAATGTACAATTAAAATAAGAGGGGTGCTAGGCATCAGTGGCTCACACCTGTAATCCTAGTTATTCAGGAGGCTGAGATCTTAGGATCATGGTTCAAAGCCAGCTCAGGCAGGAAAGTCCCTGAGACTTGTATTTCCAATTAACTACCAAAAAGCCAGAAATGACTCTGTGGCTGAAAGTGATAGTGCACTAGCCCTGAGTGAGCACAAAAGCTCAGGTACAGTGCTCAGGCTCTGACTTCAAGCCAAGCTCCAGGAACAGCACCAAAATAATAGTGATAATCATCATCATCATCAGGGAAAGAAAAAGATACTAACAAAATGAATATTTCCCTTTCTTTTTTCTAACAAAGAAAGAAGGAAGGAAGAGAGGGAGGGAAGGAGAGAGGAAAGAAGGGAAGGAAGGAAGGAAGGAAGAAAGGAAGGAAGGAAGGAAGGAAGGAAGAAAGGAAGACACAAATTACCAGTGTTACAAAAAAAACAGCCAGCCCATCCTCAATGGTCACTCCTGTGGTAGATCACTAACCCTAAGGGAAAAAAAAAGTGGAGGATAGTGCACAGGCCCTGATTTCAAGCCCTAATACAGGCACACACACACACACAAAAAGTCAGATTATCATTATTGGTCTACATAGACATTAAAATAGATAATAAAAATAGCAAATCCAGTAAAAGCCACTACTGTCCTTAATGATGATTTGAAGAATATTGAATAAAGGAGCACTTCTGTGTCACCCCAGCCCTCTTCTCTATGCTAGCTGATGACATAATCTACAAATAGGTCAGTATTAGACCTATGAAAATGGGGAGCTAGCATTTCATGGTCCAACCAGAATCTTACCATGTTGCCAGGAATCACAGGCCCAATTTTGGTATAGTAATAGTAATAGAAATGCTCTTTATAAAGCTTGATATATGTCCACCACAGTTTAAAGCATACATGAATCCAATGATGGCCTGTTGCCTGAAGAAATGTGGACTCCAAAAAGGCTTACTGTGCTGCTAAGCGGGGCAGTAGCTACGGGAAAGATTCAACAACTGATTAAGCAAAAATGTTATTGGGCGGGTCAAAACGCCTCAGTAAAAATTGAAGTCCCCTTTCAGGAAAGCAGGCTGTTGGGCTAAGGACCCCACTGGAAAGAATGTGGATACCTGAACAGCTGGGTTCAAGTGCTTCATTGGACAATGGGGGAGTAAAGTGGCAATATTTTTCAGTACCATACAATCTACCTCACACAGAGAAAGCATTGGACCACTATTTAACAGACACTGGCAGCCATGTTAGTTGATCTCCTACCTGATGCTGTGTGACTATTCTCTCTCCCACTTTCTCACTCTTTTTCTCATCTTACTAATCACTATGTAGCTCACACTGGCCTAGAGCTGGAGATTCTTCTACATTAGCCTCCCAAGTACTGGGATTACAGACATGTACCACTACATCCAGCTTTCCTCTCTTTCTCCCTCCTCCTGCCCCCAATCCTGGAGGACTGCAACTGTGAAATATGCACAAGAAAAATTGCCAAAGAGATGTAAGAACAGAATGTATTTCTACCATCTTTCCTCAGTACAGATGTTAAAGTCCGAGCTGGGAGAAGAAAAACATTTTTCAAATGAAAGGCAAGCCTGAGATCTGCTTGTGTTGCCCTCTAAAAAGAGGGAGAGGGGGGTGATAGCAGAATGCAGACCTGGAAATCAAAGGTTGTTTGTGGTGTGTCCTACTTGAATGGAGAGACTGAACAAACAGGTTACTATTTGTGGTTTAAAGAATAGTAGAGGGAGATGGGCCTCATGCCTGCCAATTCCCATTATTTGCAGTGTTATATTCTATAGCATTGCGCAAACACTGACTTAACAAAGGCTGAGGCTTTGCTCCTAGTGGGGATAACAAAGCTAGATTCCTGCAAGCCTCAGTTCACAAGATCTTTGTCAACCTGTCAGTTTGCAACCATGCTTTCTGGTGTTTCTGTTTAAAGAACTGTGACTAACAGGGCTAAACCTCACATCTGCAGGAAACTCATCAAAACACACATATTTTCTCCATCAGTCACATTATAGCTTTCCTGCACCAAGGAACATTAAAATACTATTACACTACACTTAGAAGCCACTTTAAACCTCAACATCACAACAACAACAAGCAAAAAAATGCCAAAAATGTGACACTACACAGACCATGAAAAGGTGAACCCTTGTTTACCACAAGAGGAGTCAAAACAAAATGTTAGGTAATTCAACGTCAGTTTAGGAATGTGAATGTTCTATGTTCCATGACTCAAACTTGTATTGCCCTCAGTGTGTCCACAAATGACCACAAAAATGTCACCAGATTTTTGAATTATAAGTAAACTTCAGCGAGGAAGAGAACTCACAAATATGGAATCCATGAATTGCAAGCATCAAAATTCTCTCGAGGTCTGAGTCTCCAGAGGCTGGACCTGGAGGGTAGTAAGGACTTTGAACTCCATACTTGGCATTATCCCAGTTTCTCATGCCAGTAAGTCTAATAGCTAAGAATCAAATCATTGATTAAACAAGTCAACATTTGTCTGCATTTTTTAGCATCTTTAATGCATCTCTGTTTTTGCAAATTCTTCATCTGTAACTTGTCATTTCATATTCTTTGTCTTTATCTGTTAGGGTTGGTTTACACCTCTCTGTCTATGCTAATATTTGTTACTTCGTGATATTAGACATAGTGAATATCCCATTTTAATATAAATGAACCATCCTTCTTTTTAAGCTTTATTTAAGAAGCTATTGCTGGGTGCCGGTGGTTCATGTCTGTAACCCTAGCCTCCTGAGATCTGAGGATTGCGGTTCAAAGTCAAGCAGGACAGCAAAGTCTGTGACACTCTTATCTCCAATTAACCACCAGAAAGCTGGTGATGCACTGTGGCACACACCTACCCTTTTAAACAAATAAAACTAGGTGACAGAACTAAGTGTCTGAGTTCAAGCCCCAGTATCAGCACACAAAAATAGGAAGGAAAAGAAAAGGAATAAAGAAGTTGTTTCCTGTCCCTAGCTCACAGTGGTATTTTTTTTCTAATTTAATTTATCCCTTTGCATGTAGGTTTTTAGTCTATCTAGAGTCCCCTTTATATGTGAGTCGGTAGTAACCCAGTTGAACATTCTCCATATCGTGAGTCTATCTCTTTGTTCCTCATTATCCCACCCTCCTACTGAGTGTCCATCAGTACCCAGGTTTATCACCGAATTCCCTTGGTCTTATCTGCTTTATACCAGAATTATTTGTCTTGCCTGACAAATTTTGTTATTTTTTTCTTAGCTGGTAGAAAAGGCTTCAATGCATTTCTTTTTAAGATTGACTTAAGTGGATCTTAGCCTTTAATTCCTCCATGTAATTTTAGATGCAAGTTTACTTTAAGATCTAACTGGGTTTTTTTAATATTGAATTATAGATTCAGGAATATTTTATTCCTTAATGGTACCAAAATCACCCCTTCTCCAATTCAAAGCACAGAATGTCTTCCTATTTAAGTAATTTTAAATGCTGTTTTTTTCTTTTTTTGGAGATAGCTTCAGCATGTGAGTTCTAAACTTACTCTGCAGCCCAGGCTAGCCTCAGACTTGTACTCCTCCTGTCTCTGTCTCCCAAATGCTGAGATTATAGCCATGTGCCAAAACTCCAGCCTTTTAAAAATCTTTTAATAATTTTAAATTTTCCAGGCTCATTCCTAGCTAACATTATCACTTTCATGCTGCGGGGAGAACAATCTTAGTGAATATTTTCAAGTGGGTTGTTAGAAAAGTGTTGTTTTATGGGCTGATTTCCTAGCAGGGAAACTTGCTGACTTCTCATTCATTCTGATGGCTTGTCCTTTCAGTATGTGGACTTTCCTAGGCAGAAGACATCATCTGTTCCACTTCCCATCTTCCCCTCTGTTGATTCTCTTTCTTCTACCATAGCAACAACATACCCCACCCCTCATATTAGTAGAAATAGAAATGCAGGTAAAGTTTCTTCATTAAACATAACAACTTTATATCTATATGTCTATATATATAACAACTTTATCAAATAAAGGAATTACCTTTTATACCTAAAAGTTCCAAGAGTTACTGAATTACTAAGATAGTAAATGTGATTTTTTCATTTTTATAAACTCATATAAAACTAGAATTAATCTTTCTTTGAAAATTCGGTAATTGTATTGATGCACCTGCATGGGTTGTGAATTTTTTAAAGAGATGATCATTGCTACTTCTTTTCATTTATTTATCTTGACTCATAATCTCTATTTCTTTTTGCGTCCATTTTGAAATTATGTGTTTTTAAGTGCGAAACTAATTCATTCAGGTTTTTAGTTATTACAAATGGTGTTTATAATAACCTCTCATTAGTTATAAATCCTTTTATTTCCATAATTATCTCTCCTTCTGTATTGGAAAAGATGTTGGATCCAAGTCACATTACCTTTATTGGAGAATGATGCTTCAGTATTCATTTTTGACATCTACAAAGCTTTTTATAACAAAAAATACACCGAGCTTGAGATTTACTTGAGACGCTCCTGTGTGTGTGTGTGTGTGTGTGTGTGTGTCTGTGTGTCTGTGTGTCTGTGTGTCTGTGTGTCTGTGTGTGTGTCTGTGTCTGTGTGTGTGTCTAGGGCTTGAACTCAGAATATAGGTGCTGCCCCTTAGCTATTTTTGCTCAAGGCTAGCACTCTACCACTTGAGCCACAGGTCCGCTTCCAGCTTTTTAGATTAATTGGAAATAAGAGTCTCACAAACTTTCCTGCCCATGCTGGCTTTGAACCACAATCCTTGGCTCTCAGTCTCCTGAGTAGCTAGGAATATAGTCATGAGCTAGCAGTACCTACCTGGCAAAAGTTGCCTTTTGAATAGAGATGTGGGGCCACCCAAGACAAGTAGCTTGCTTGGAGACAGCTTGGTTTGTTTAAGGCTGGAGAAAAGGCTAAGTATGCAGCAAGAGTGAATTGAGAGTATCTGACCTTCAGAAAAAAAAAGGAAGGAGACTGAAAGGTTAGAGCTAGAGGCTGTTCATGTACAGTTTTAATTTATAATCTGTCAATGGCAGTGTTTGAGGGCTCTGAGCAATGGGAAAGCATTCTCTGCTCCCAAGCAGCACCAAGTTACAGCAAATGTCACTGCCTACCACTAAATTTGACATAAACCATGTCTGGAGAAAATGGGTTAATCTTTAAGACTCAAGAGATTACACACATGCATATGAGCGTGCATATACACACACTTCTGAATTCTAGCATATTTCAAACCACCATAAAGTATCAGCCTTTGCTTTGACACAATCTCCTATGGGGATTCACCCCTCCCCTGGCTTGATGTTCATCTCTTTGTGTTACCTGCCCCTGGCCTGATGTTTATCTCTTTGTATTACCTGCCTTCTCAGGCAGATATTTTAATTTTGGAATATTGTTAAAATATGACACTTTTGTAACCCCTATGGATCCATCCAATAGGAAGGTAAAGTCCCCTTGCAAAGATTTCCTCATCTTCTTCATTTCATGGGTTTGTTACCAAGTGCTGGCTGGGTGACTTGGGTGAATTTCTGCCTTGCTCTTATCTTGTTTCTCTTTGAGATCAGGATGAATATAGGCCAAAAGTCCCTCTGCACTGCTCACTTGGTGCTTAGTTTTGTTATAGTTCTACAGTTCTAAAAGGTAGAAAGAACCCAGTTGGGAGGCAAAGCTGGTAACAGTCTGACCAGCACCCATATACTCCCTGCTCACACTAGATACATGGCAGTACCATACCAGTATATACAAGCAAGCTCTGTCCACTCCTTTATTTTTTAATATATCATATAAAATGAAAAAGAAATGATGCTACTTGCTCCTAAATTTAACTCTGCACTGTAGTAACGAGTGTTTAAATGTTTGTGTTACACTGGATGCCAATGGCTCATGCTTGTTATCCTAGCTACTCAAGATGCTGAGACCTGAGGATCATGGTTTAAAGACAGCTAGAGCAGGAAAGTTCGTGAGACTCTTGTCTCTAATTAACTACCCAAAAAAACTGAAAGTGGACCTATGGCTCAAGTGGGAAAGTTCCAGTCTTGACTGAAAAAGTAAGGGGAAGTACCCAGGCCTTTAGACCAAACCCCAATACTAGCACAAAAAAATAAAAATGTATGTTGTTAAAAAATCATTTGTAAGGGCTGGGAAGGTGGCTCAGTGGTAGAGCGCTTGCCTTGCATGCCTGAGACCCTGGGTTCGATTCCTCAGCACCACATAAGCAAAAAGAAAAAAGCCGGAAGTGGTGCTGTGGCTCAAGTGGTAGAGCGCTAGCCTTGAGCTGAAGAGCTGAGGGACAGCGCCCAGGCCCAGAGTTCAGACCCCATGACCGGACCCAAAAAAAAAAAATCATTTGTAAATGCTCATGGGAATTGACATACAACTTTTAAAAATAAAATTAGTTGTAGATAATCATAACTATGTAAATATTATTTCTAAAATTAAATAATTTGGGGAACTTCACCAAAATGCCAGGTGCTGCTTCCATGAGCAATATGCCTAAGGGTGGTTTTGTTTTCTCATATTTTTCTATTGTACTGAAGGTACCTGTGTACTGTTGGTGCCCCTCCCAGATCTCCTTTACCCACTTCAATCCCATGTACAGTCATACAAGTGATTGCAAAGCTGTGATTGCCAACAGCTTTGCAATCACCTCCCAAAACACCTTCTTGCCTAACTAGAGTCAAGTACAACCACCCCCATAGCTAGTGTCTTCTTATTTCATTTTGTAAGGGAGAAAAATTCTGTGATGTAACTTGTGCTCCATAATGTCCTTTTATTCCTATCCAGACCAAAGTAAGACCTTACTTGTCCAACCCTTACTTAGCTCTATCTTCTTCCCTACAAAGCTGTCCTTGCAGGGGTTTAGCAACACACCCATTCTTCAAGTAATGTCTATATCATTGTTTGTTAACGTTATTGATTTTGAAAGACCTCCCCCCAAAATAAAACAAAATCAAAAAGGTAATTCATCTGTAGATGAATCAAGCTAGTGTACAGATGATAGCAGTATAACCTAGAAGATCTCACAATAGAAAATCAGCTGCTGGGGCTGGGAAGGTGGCTCAGTGGTAGAGCGCTTGCCTTGCATGCCTGAGGCCCTGGGTTCGATTCCTCAGGACCACATAAGCAAAAAAGAAAAAAGCCGGAAGTGGCACTGTGGCTCAAGTGGTAGAGTGCTAGCCTTGAGCTGAAGAGCTGAGGGACAGCGCCCAGGCCCAGAGTTCAGGCCCCACGGCTGGACCCAAAGAAAAGAAAATCAGCTGCTGACATCCAACTGAGCATTGATAGAGACAAATCATCTAACTGTGGCTATGAATTAATTCCAGGCCAGAAACAATGATAATACAAAGGAGCGAAAGGTCAGAGGTAGCACCTTAGCTGAGAACACTTTGGCAAACCACCATTGTCCTGGAGGAACAGCTGACAGAGTAGAGGCTACTTCTTGATGGAGTAACCAGACTCAATAGGGCCTTTTCTAACTAGAGATTAGCAAGGGTTATCATTCACATCTCATGAAAACATGCACACATCTACCTTCAAATTGCTATCTTGGCTATGAAGACATGTTGAAAAGTAAACCAGTCCTCATCTTCCAGCTCTGGGGAGTATCCCCCCATTTCTTGAAAAAGGCACAAGTTTATAGAAAGAGATCTCCAACTGTTTTGAACTCCTCCCTATGTTAAGCCTCAAGTGAGGTCCTTCAATATTACGTTTGCTTCTTTCAGTGTGACTCCCTCTCCAAATCACCACACAAATAACAAAGGTTAAATCACAGCATAACCTTATCATGAATATTATAGGATACCTAAGAAAAAGCAAAGTTAAATCCTCCTCCTCCCCGAAAAAAAAAAAACAAAAAAACTATAATGCCTGCCTAAATGACTGGGAAGAACCAGGAGGAATAGCCTAGACGTCAAGTCTCAAGATGTTGAGTCAAGGTAAGAGCCCGAATAAAAAAAAGTAGATAAGATAAATAGAGTATATTAGACACACTGGCTGACCACATCCTGGAAAGGACCAAAGGAGAATTGTCCTACTAAGGCAATGAAAATTTACTGTTAAGAAATAGTATGGAAGCCAGGTGCTGGTAGATCACCCCTGTAATCCTAGCTACTCAAGAGGCTGAGACCTGAA
This sequence comes from Dipodomys spectabilis, assembly GCF_019054845.1. Taxonomy (NCBI): domain Eukaryota; kingdom Metazoa; phylum Chordata; class Mammalia; order Rodentia; family Heteromyidae; genus Dipodomys; species Dipodomys spectabilis. Next base: position 319,264 of record NW_024870876.1, read on the forward strand.
GATCATGGTTCAAAGACAGCCCAGGCAAGAAAGTCTATGAGCTTCTTATCTCCAGTTCACCACCAGAAAACCAGAAGTGAAGGTGTGGCTTGAAGTGATAGAGCACTAGCCTTGAGTAGAAAGGCTCAAGGACAGCAATCAGGCTTTGAGTTCAAGCTCCATGACAAGAAGGAAGGAAGGAAGGAAGGAAGGAAGGAAGGAAGGAAGGAAGGAAGGAAGGAAGGAAGGAAAGAAGGAAGGAAGGAAGGAAGGAAGGAAGGAAGGAAGGAAGGAAGGAAGGAAGGAAGGAAGGAAGGAAGGAAGGAAGGAAGGAAAGAAGGAAGGAAGGAAGGAAGGAAGGAAGGAAGGAAGGAAGGAAGGAAGGAAGGAAGGAAGGAAGGGAGAGGGAGGGAGGAAGGGAGGGAGGGAGGGAGGGAGGGAGGGAGGGAGAGAGGATGGAAGAATGGAAAGAAAAACATTATGGGAAAATCTCAGTAGTCTCTCCCCTCTACAGACAGACTGGGGCCAAAAGTAAGAGTTATCTTTACTGAGAATAGAATAGTAGAATACAGATGATAACATCCAGGAATAGCTGAAGCAAGGTGGAAATAATTACAATACTGGCAACTGGAACCTGAGTCACAAGATTTTCTGGGGAGATTTCTTAAAACTTATCACTTCCACAGCATAATAAGTTGGCAGCCTGTAAGGATTTTACTTCATACATATAATCAGATGATAACAATAATGGATAAGCAGAAAACTGAGGTCAGCTGCTTCCTTCCCCACCCCCTGCCCCGCAAAGTCCTTTGTCCAGTGTCTAGACCAGAGCTCATTCTCAAGAGTCTGTTATGGTTTAAACAAGGTTTGTCCTCCCAGAATTCATATTGAAATTTAGTCCTATTTGTATATATTATATATACATTACATATACATATATATTAAGAAACATGACTTTATAGAAGTGATTTGGACTTTGCACTCATGAATGAATTCATTCAAGAAATCAATAGATTAATGATGATTAGATTATCTCAAGAGTGGCTCTACTAGAAAAGAAAATTAGTTTGTTGAAGTCTCACTATGATTTCCCACATTTCCTTTCTTCCTTCCTTCTTTCCTTCCTTCCTTTCTTTTTCTATTCCTTCCTCTTTCTCTGTTCCTTCCTTCCTTCCTTTCCTCCCTTCCTCTCTCTCTCTCTCTCTTTCTCATTCTTTCTTTCTCTTTCTTGTTTGTTTTTGTTTGCCTGTACTGGGGTTTGAACTCAAGGCCTCATGCTCTGACTCAGCTTCTTTGATCATATCTCATATTCTACCACTTGAGACACAACTCTCCTTCCAGCATTTTGCTGGTTAATTGAGGATAAGAAATGTGTGTCTTTGCCGGCTTATGCTGAATCTGAACAGAAATCCTTAGATCTCAGTCTCCAAAATAGCAATAGAAGTGTGAGCCACTGGTGCCCAGCCAAAATAAACATTTTTCATCATAATTTCAGCTGCTTGGCAGGTTATTATTATTATCAACCAAAAAAAACTAAAATAAAAACTAAGTTCCTGAGGAGAAATCAGACTCTGCAACAAGTATTAACAAAACTGACAACTCAACTCCTTCCAGGTCTTCCTAGGAGATCCATGAGATGGAGTGAACACTTGGGTAACTATATACTAGGGAAGAGGAAAGCCCAGACATTATTGAAAGCTTGGAAACAGGGTCTAAGTTAACACTAGAATCTAGAAATCCCAAATGCCAACAATTTCCTCCCTTTTGAGAATTTATGAGAGCCAAAAATAAGCAGATCCTCCACCCAGATCCATCTGATTGGTGTTCATTAGGTCCAATTTCCACACAATAGTCACTTGTCTGCTTCCAGAATGTAAAATAGCAATAAAAATATTGAGCAATTGGCAGAACCCAATTGTGAAGTAAAGTAATAGAAAATTAAAGTCCTTCAAAATGCCCAGACCAACCTCCCAAGAAGGTAGTTCCATATCAAAGTCAGAGCTGAAGGCAAACACCAGAGTAGGATGCAGGAATGTGACCCTCCTCCATTCTGCATTTGACTACAGTCTAGTCCCATACCCCAAAATGACCTGATAGACCAGAAAGACTTTCTTGCTGAAAGAATTGTGCTCTTAGTCTAGGAACCCCAAATGTGGCCAGTGTCCCGGACACAGATATCTGTGTGTATATACATGTATGCGTGTACATGTGTGCCCACATGCTGATACTGAAGTTTGAACTCAGAGCCAAGCTCTGTCTGTGAGCTTTTTCACTCAAAGCTGGAACTCTACCACTTGAGCCACAGCTCCAGTTTCAGTTGTTGTTTTTTTTTGTTTTGTTTTGTTTTTTTGGTGATTACTTGGGAATAGAAGTATTATAGACTTTTCTGCGAGAACTGACATCAAACCACAGTCTTCAAATCTTGGCCTCTTCTAAGTAGCTCACACTGCAGGCATGAGCCACCAATATCTGGCTGTAATTATTACAATAATTGAGCAGAACCTATGGTAAGGAGAGTACAAACACTTATCTGTCACATGCGTATTTCAATACCCATTATGAAAAAAGACACTAATCATTGGGACAAATACATATTGAAGATTCTTGCCCAAAAGCTGTGTTAGTTTCCTTGCTCTTTGCTACAATATTGTCCAAAGATGACTATCAATTGGGCCATAAAACACATTGTTTCGCTGTATTAACACTATCAGATTAATATCACCTGATTATCAAGAAATAGCAAATATTCTAGCTGCCATGATAACTTACCTAAACTCCAGAGGGCAAGAAACAAAGGCCTACAAGAGTTAAACAGCTTTACACATGGGTGCATTTGGAGTCATGCTAGTAAATCCCTTCTAGTCTAAAGGATACATTGTTTTACCTAGAACTTCTGATTTTAAGGAAGGAAAACAATGTGTAGTAAGCCCCATGGGGCTTGGAAGCTGAGTGTTCTGGAGTAGGTGATAGCATACCAACAGAGTTAATGAGTAGCGTGGATAGCTGATGACTTTGTGTGACCTGTACATAGCCAAGCTATGCTACCAGCAGCCTTATAGTTGGACAGTATGACTCAGAAAAATTCCCTGATAGGAGAAGCTCAATGAGAGAGATGTAAGCGTAATCCTAGATTTGGGGTGGGGGAGATCTGTCCCTGTGCTTGTCACGATTAGCACTCTACCATTTTGAGCCACAGTGCCATTTCTGGCTTCTTGGTAGTTAATTGGAGGTAAGAGTATTACAGACTTTCCTGCACCATCCGGCTTTTTTTTTTTTTAATTTATTTTATTTGTGAACATACTGTACAGAGGGGTTACAATTACATGAGCAGGATAATGCATACATTTCTTACCAAGCATTGCAGCCTCCTCCTTTGTTTACCCTTCACATCCCTTCCCAGCCTCCCCCCTCCCCCACCTCCCCCACCCCCCCCCCACTCCCTCCACCCCCGCACCAATGTTGTAAAGCTCATTTTTGACATGACAACTTGTACTTCTCATTGTTGCAACAGGTCCACCTGAATCCTTAAACGACTTGTTTTTCCCCATCTCCTCCACAAGTTATACTAACATCAAATATAGTGAAAGCGGGGGTTACACTGTGGGGGAGGGACATACAAAGCAACAAAGAAATAATCTTATAAATGCGTTAGAAACACATGCATGAAAGAAAAAAAAACATTAAAATACATATCTAAGGGTTCATTTTCCTAACATCACATTATCTGACCTTTTCCGCTTGACTCATACATATACTAGATATTGCAAATAAGGGAAACCATGGGACCTGTGTTTCTTTGGGCCTGGCTTACTTCACTTAATATAATTTTTTCTAAGTTTTTCCATTTCCTAACAAATGAGGCAATGTCATTCTTTTTGATGGAGGCATAGAATTCCATTGTGTATATATACCACATTTTCTTGATCCATTCATCTACTGAAGGGCATCTGGGTTGGTTCCATATCTTAGCTATGGTAAATAATGCTGCAATAAACATAGTTGTGCTGGTAGCTTTGGTGTGGTCTTGTTTGTAAACATTAGGGTAAATGCCCAAAAGTGGGATTGCTGGGTCATAGGGGAGCTCTACGTGAAGTCTTTTGAGGAACCTCCATACTGCTTTCCAAAGTGGTTGAACAAGTTTACATTCCCACCAACAATGAAGTAAGGTTCCCTTCTGTCCACATCCCCTCCAGCATCTGTTGTTAGAGTTCTTGATTTTTGCCATTCTAACTGGAGTGAGGTGGTATCTCAATGTTGTTTTGATTTGCATTTCTTTTATGGCTAGGGATGTTGAGCATTTCTTCATGTGTCTATTGGCCATCCTTCTTTCTTCTTCAGAGAAGTTTCTCTAAGTCTTTAGCCCACTTATTTATTGGGCAGTTGTTTCTTTGAGGATTTGTTGTTGGGGGATTTAATTTTTTGAGTTCCACGTATATTTTAGATATGAGACCCTTGTCCGTTGTATGGCTAGTAAAGATCTTCTCCCAATCCGTGGTCTTTCTATTGATCTTGCTAGCTATGTCCTTTGCCATGCAGAAGCTCTGCAACTTTATGCAATCCCATTTGTCCAACCTTTCTTTGATTTGTTGTGTTTCCGGGTCTCTATTCAGAAAATTTCGGCCTGAGCCAAGAAGACCTAGGGTTTCTCCTATTCCATCCTGTAATGTTTTCAGAGTGTCTGCTTTGACTTTGAGGTCTTTGATCCATTTGGAGTTGATTCTGGTGCAGGGTGGTATATAAGGATCTAGCTTTAGTTTTCTACAAGTAGTTAACCAATTTTGCCAGCACCATTAACTGAAGAGGCTGTCTTTGTTCCATTCTATTGTTTTAGCTCCCTTATCGAAGATTAGATGGCTATAGGTCTGTAGGCTCATTTCTGGGTTTTCAATTCTATTCCATTGGTCCTGAGGTCTGTTCTTATGCCAATACCAAGCTGTTTTGACTACTATGGCTTTACCATCGGCTTTGAACCATGATCCTCAGATCTCTCTCAGCCTCCTGAGTAGCTAAGGTTATAAGTGTGAGCTACCAGTGCCCAGCAGTCCTAGATGTTCTTAAAGCACGATCTCACTGTTTCCAGTAGGCTGGCATCTGACTGGGCACTAGTAGAGATGGAACATTTGACTGTGGACATCAATTGACAATGTGGCCAGAATATCCCATATGAGATGAAGACCCTTAGATTCGCAAACAAAAAGATCAGACAAATACAACCTCAATCCAATAAAAGATGGAATTGGGACATCCAAGAGTATGAGTAGTCTTTAAAAAGCACAACAGATTTCCCTTGTCACGGGGCTCCCTTGTCACATCCCACTGCTGCACTGATGGCACTCTCAGGACGAGGTGATAGAGGAAAACCTTCACCTCTGTTCATAGATGGGCAGGCTTGGTATGGTAGAGGTAGGATGAGGACTACACTGCAACCACACAAGGTGACAGAAAGCTAAAAGCTAAAAGGCCAGTAGAAATCAATCCAAGGGATAGCTTCAAGCATGTTATCTGGTCATATCTCCTACGAGACAGAAGTAGGGCAAAGTAAACATATGCATGCACTCCTATACAGTGGAAAATGGTTTAGTGGACAATTGGGGACCTAGAAGGAGCCAATTTGCACTATAAAACAGGTGAGATGAGCCGGGTGCCGGTGGCTCATGCCTATAATCCTAGCTACTCAGGAGGCTGAGATCTGAGGATTGCAGTTCAAAGCCAGCCTGGGCAGGAAAAGTCTGTGAGACTCTTATTTCCAACAAACCACCAGAAAACCAGAAGTAGCATTGTGGCTCAACCGGTAGAGCGCCTGCCTTGAGCTGAAGAGCCGAGGGACAGCACCCAGGCCCAGAGTTCAGACCCCATGACCAAAAAAAAAAAGAAAAGAAAAGAAAAGAAACAGGTGAGATGATCTGAGGAAAAAACATGTAGATACATGAGAATGGTTGTAATGGGTGAGGCCCTTCTTATTAATGTCTACTGGAAGCAACACTTCAGGAAATACAGCTAAAAAGACAGTCTGAGTTGACTCATAGCTGTCAGCCAGTTTATCAGCCTCTGCCCTCAACTGCTCTAGGCTTTGGACAATGGTTCATTTAAAAAAAAATGGCTATGTTGATGCCAGGCATGATGATACACACCTGTAATCCCACTAAGAAAGAGGGAAAAGTAGAAGGATGGTAGTCCAAGGGACAATGCAAAACCCTATTTGAAAAATAAGGAGAAAAGGATTGGGAGAATGTCTCAGGCATAAAAATGCAAGGCCCTGAATTCAAATCTCAGCTCCAAACAGAGATAGAGTAACAAAAGATGGACTAGTCTTCCATTATTTCTTTTCATCATATGCTCCTTTTTTTTTGGAAGGGGGGTCGGTCATGGGGCTTGACCTCTGGGCCTGGATGCTGTCCCTGAGCTCTTCAGCTCAAGGTGAGTGCTCTTACCACTTGCGCCACAGCGCCACTTCCAGTTTTCTGGTGGTTAATTGGAGATAAGTCTCTCTCTCTTTTTGTTTTCCTTCCTTCCTTCCTTCCTTCCTTCCTTCCTTCCTTCCTTCCTTCCTTCCTTCCTTCCTTCCTTCCATTCTTTCTTTCTTCCTTCCTTCCTTTCTCTCTTTCTTTCTTGGTTAGAAAAAAAGAAAAGGAAGTATTCAATTTGTTAGTATCTTTTTCTTTCCCTTCTGATCATCATCATCATCATCATCATCATCATCATCATCATCATCATCATCATCATCATCATCATCACTATTATTTTGTGCTGTTCCTGGGGCTTGGCTTGAAGTCAGAGCCTGGGCACTGTATCTGAGCTTTTGTGCTCAAGGCTAGTGCACTATCACTTTCAGCCACAGAGTCATTTCTGGCTTTTTGGTAGTTAATTGGAAATAAAAATTTCATGGACTTTCCTGTTGGGGCTGCCTTTGAACCGTGATCCTCATATCTCCTGAGTAGCTAGGATTACAGGCATGAGCCACCAGCACCCAGCATAAGCTCCTTTTTACTGGAACCAATCCTACTAAAGCTGTTGCCAAATGTCCAGCCTATCAGCTCTGAGTCCTCCAGTATGGTACTGTCTCTCAGAGAAACCAACCAGGCCCTTGGTGGCACGGGGGTTTGATAATATTCAGTCTTTTTCATGCTAGAAAGGACAGCAATGCATGCGGATCATCTAAATAGCTAGATGGTAATCACGTATGTTGTATATTATAAAGTATATAAATTTTTAATGATCTTATCAAATTGTTACAGATGGTACCATTCTCAATACCTCAGCACAGTTATGTGGAAGTAGATGTTTGATGAATTCGATGATGCTTGCATATATGGATTTTTTTTTTTGTGAGTCATGTCATCGGGCTTGAACTCTGGGCCTGGGCACTGTCCCTCAGCTCTTCAGCTCAAGGCTAGCGCTCCAACACTTGAACCACAGTGCCACTTCTGGTTTTCTGAGTGGTTTATTGGAGATAAGAGTCTCACAAACTTTCCTGCCCCGGCTGGCTTTGAACCACGATCCTAAGATCTCAGCCTCCTGAGTAGCTAGGATTACAGGCATGAGCTACCAGTGCCTGCTATGGACTTTTTTCTCCTCCAACAGTCTGCTTATTTTCTTAATATATTCAGTGTTGGGCTGTGAATATGGCTTAGTGGTAGAGTGCTTGCCTAGCATGCATGAAGCCTTGAGTTTAATTCCTCAACACCACACAAACAGAAAAAGCCAGAAGGTGCACTGTGGCTCAAGTAGTAGAGTGCTAGCCTTGAGCAAAAGAAGCTCAGAGTCAGTGCCCAGGCCTTGAGTTCAAGCCCCACAATTGGCAAAAAAGAAAAAAGGAAAAAAATATATATGTATATGTGTGTGTGTGTGTGTGTGTGTGTGTGTGTGTGTGTGTGTGTGTGTAGATACATTCAATGTGAAAATCAAGGACTACTATATTCACTTTTGTTTTTTAAAAAAACACTATGATTTAAGACTTCTCAGAGTCCTTTGTTATAATTAGAATAAGTATTTTTTAAAGGCACCTCTTGTGCCTATTGAAAATGTAAGCATCACCAAGCCTGATACTGGTGGCTCATGCTTGTAAAAAAAAAAAAAGATATTATTTATTGAAATTAACTCCAGAAACATGATGGTTTTTATTGTTATTGGTGGTGGTAGTGGTAGTGTGGTAGTGTTTGTTTTTGCTTTGGGTTTATTTTTCTTTTATCAAGGGGGCAAAAGGGGTGCAGAAAGGGAGGGAGAAAGTGTGAGCAATTGCAATAATGCTATACTATATAACTTGTGGGCAGGGATGAGCTAGGGAAACTGGAGGAAAGGAAAGGAAAGGATGATATTTTCAAAAAAGAAGTAAGAGGAGGGGGAGGAAGAGGAGAAGAAATGTACTCATTACCTGACTTATAAAATTAATGATAGACCCTCTGTACAATACCTTAATAACAACAAAATTGATTTTTAAAAAACTAACAAAAGAGCTGGGCATCGGTGGCTCATGCCTGTAATCCTAGCTACTCAGGAGGCTGAGATCTGAGGATTGCAGTTCAAAGCCAGTCTGGGCAGGAGAAGTCTGTGAGACTCTTATCTCCAATAAGCCACCAGAAAACCAGAAGTGGTACTATGGTTCAAGTGGTAGAGTGCTAGCCTTGAGCTGAAGAGCTGAGGGACAGCACCCAAGCCCAGAGTTCAAGCCCCATCACCAACAATGACGACAACAACAACAACAAAAAATAAACTAACAAAACTATTTTTTTTAATGTGAGCGCTATCCCTCATGGGTAAAGTTGCTATTCAGTGAGTATCCACTTTCCTCTACTTCTCTTTGGAACAGAGTGTATTTCTCTGTTCCACTGACCTTGTACTTGACCATTGTCTTGCTTTGGACCGGGAAGTGATAGAACAGGTCAGTTAGAGGCACAGTATTAGGCCAAGGCTTAAAGCAAAGCCTCACATCAACTGGCCTGCAAAACTAAAAGCAAAAGATGAACAAATAAGTGCTTATCCTTTTCAGCCCTCGAGATTTGATATGGCATATTGTGACACATTATTAGGAAACAACTGTCCACTGAAGACACTATCAAAATGGTCTTATCATCATCACAGGTAAAGAGCACTCACCTGAGAGCTGTCAAACCAGAAAATCTGAAACTGTACATTAAGTAAGGACTTGGACAAGATGGTTCTTCTATATAATAATATGTCCTGTGAAACTGGAATTTAGGCTATATCGAATCTTCTGAAACTGGTAATTCTGCCCATTATTATTGGTTAAATTTGTTTTTATCCATGTACCATGTTTGTCACAATTACAAACTCAACAACCAAACTGTTACACACCCAGCCAGTGTTACATACTAGAGAGATAATGTAGGGAAATGTACTACACATTTTGTGACAGGAGGGGGAAAACTTTTATTTGGTATGAGACATTATATAAGGAAAAAAATGAAATTTTCCTGATGCCAGTGGCTTATCTCAATAATCCTAGCTATCAGGAGGCAATTTGAGCAAAACTCAGGCAGAAAAGTATGTAAGAGTCTTATTTCCAATTAAGCAAAAGAAACAAACAAACAAAACTGTAAGCAGAGTTGTAGAGTGCTAGCCTTGAGTGAAAAAAAAAAATTACAGACAGTGTCCATATCCTGAGTTCAAGCTCCAGGAGAGAGAACAGGGCGTGGGGAAAGGGAGAGAGGGAGGGAGGGAGGAAGGGAAGAAGGAAGGAAGGAAGGAAGGAAGGAAGGAAGGAAGGAAGGAAGGAAGGAAGGAAGGAAGGAAGGAAGGAAGGAAGGAAGGAAAGAAGGAAGGAAGGGAGGGAGGGAGGGAGGGAAGGAGGGAGGGAAGGAAGGAGAAAACTACTCAGTACATGTATATGTAACACACTGAGAAAACTATAAACAGTAGGGTACCAAAGTCTGAAGCATGAGCAGAACCCCCCCCCGTCTTTATTTCTGTCTCTCTGTCTCTATCTCTCTCTGTGTGTGTCTCTCTCTGTCTCTCTCTCTCTCTCTCTCTCTCTCTCACACAGACACACACACACACACACATACACCTGGAAATGGTGGATTGATAGATTACATGGAACACAATCCAAAAAGCTTTTATCTGCAAGCGTCACGGAGAAAAAAAGCTGGTAACATAGGAATTTGAGCTTTGAAGAAGCAAAAGTTTTATACTTATATGGTTTAATACTTATATATGAGCAATGTTTTAATGGGAGACGCAATTTTTTGTTTGCATGTTGGTAAGAATGGTTTTCTTTTTAAAAAAAGAGTGGTTTTCTTGTGTCTATATTTCTTAAATGAGAAATTTGGGGGTTCCTTTGGTTTGAGTTTGCTTGGGGTTTTGTTGTTTTGGAGTTTATATCCAACATAAAGAAACAAACAAAAATGTAGACAACATGCTGATTCCCAGAAACAAGTACTCCTGCCATTCCTTCCTGTGGAATCTACTACAGCTCAAGATTTAAACAACATGTGAAGTAAAAAATCTTAACCTTACTTCAAAGGAAGGATAGCACTTCCATTGACCTCCAGGAAGCAGTCTTGGACTATTATAGCTGATTGGACTATAGTTATTTGCTCAGGAGCCAGAGGTCACAATGAGTAAGTAGTCTAAGATTTAAGACAGAGGCTGACCAAAGTAGAGAGGCCAACAGTGTGATTCAGGTCGGGGCTTTTACTCCATTGTATCAGTGGGCCTGGAGATCAGTCACATTGGCAATTTATCACTTAGGCCTATACGATGGAACCCCAGCAAGAACTCCAGAATCTGTGCATATTGTCACACATCAGTGTCAGGAGAGTAACACATGTTGACTTTGAGAAGGAAAGCCAATGGGAGCACTCTGTTACCTCCCCAGTCTGCATCCCAGGTCTTTTCCTTTTAGATGCTTTTAATCTGAATCTTTCCCTGTATTAAACTTTAACCATGAGTGTAATTGCTTGCAGTACATTTTCTGAGCTTTTAGAGCAAATTCATAAACATGAGTACAGTTTGGGGAATTCTTTCAAATTCACTATTGGTATCAGAAGTGAGGAAGGTATGTGAATATAGAGCCTCTAATATTTGTGATTGGCCAAGGCTGTGCAGGATCAGCCTAAGGACTGGTTGTGAGCAATGCACATGTGAGCATTACTACACAATAATTAAGCAGGAATTAAAGAGAGGACATTCTGGTGTGTAATATCCACTTACCACCATTGTATGTATTACACAGCTATAAAAATGGCAGAGGAAATTGGAACATTAAAAAGTGCTGTCTTCTTAGTAAATAGATAGGGGCAGTATTGGTATTGATATTTTAAATATATTTATAGTATATATTACAAAATTAATAGTTATTGGACATTCTAGTTCATAATATCCTACATATCTTAGAATAAAAAATACTAGTATGAAGAAAGAGGGCACAGATACATTTATTTAAAATTACAACTCTAGTTATTTATGGGATTAATCAGTATAACATTTTGAACTTTTTGAAGCTCTCACTGTCCAACCTTTGGCCTAAGAGCCTCTATGTGTTCACTTCCACTTTTCACGTGACCCTCGTAGTTTCCTTGCTATCTGATATGATAACCTTCCTGGCACATCTGATATATTCCATGCTAGAATTAGCTCCAAGAAACCTTAGTTTCTTTTAGTGGCAAATATACTTTGGACATTTAGAATATTCGTGACTACTGGGTTACTTTTTCCTGGTCTCCTATACAATATTGTTGCTATATAGCGTGGGAAGATGAGTGTACACACACACACACACACACACACACACACACACTTCATACTAGAAGGTTTCTTTAGTATTTCTTCTGTTATATATGTATATGCTCTCTTCACACTAATAATCATTATTCTGAGTTTCACAGGAACCCAGCTTTGGTGGCTTGTACCTGTATCTTAGCTATTTCAGGAGGCTGAAAGCTGAGGATCATGGTTTAAAAGCCAGACTGGACAGGAAAGTCCATGAAACTCATCTCCAATTAACTATCAAAAAGCCAAAAATGGAGGTTTGGTTCAAGTGGTAGAGCACCAACCTTGAGAAAAAGGTGAAGAGCCTGAGACTCTGAATTCAATCCCCAGTACTAACACCGAAAAAGAAGGCGAGGGAGAAGAAAGAAAGGAAGAATGAACAAAAGAAAGAGAGAAAAAGAAAGAAAGAAAGAGAAAGAAAGAAAGAGAGAGAGATCAATCACAGGAGATTATAGAATTACCTTATATAGATTAGAATTAGAGAAAAAGAAGTTCCTGAAAACTGATAGTGATAGGGAGGAATCAATCATTTATCCACATACTGAGTCCCTGCAAGGTGGTAAGCTATTTGCTGTACTAATATTTATTTAATAATGTTTTCTCAAAACTGACTTTTAGAGGCTGAAAATGTGGCTTAGTAGCATGCATGAAGCCCTGGCTTCTATTCCTCAGTACCACATAAACAGAAAAGGCCAAAAATGGCACTGTGGCTCCAGTAGTAGAGCACTGGCCTTGAGCACAGAGAGGCTCAGGGACAGAGGCCAAGCCCTGAGTTCAAGCCCCAGGACTGGCAAAACACACACACACACACACATTTGACATATAAAACTATAATTGAATGTTGGAAAATATCTGAACAACTTGGGGGTGGGGAAGGTGTGGGGAGGGAAAGTAGGAGAAAAATAAGGAAAGGGGTAACAAGTTTGACAAGAAATGTACTTATGACCTTACTTATGTAACTATAACCCCTCTATACATCACCTTGACAACAAAAAAAAAGAAAAGGAAAACATCTATACTTGACAAAAACAGAAGAAATAACATACAAGTATTTAATCATATAGGAGATTTTTTACCTACTCATCAATAATTGATGATTTTTAAATGCAAAAATCAGTATCAAAGGCATGTAAATAAAAGCTAATTTAACAGACATTTCTTGAACATTTCAAGCAACACAAATGCTTTATTAGTTATCTATTGTTGGACAGCCATCTACTCCAGAATTTAGCAGCTTGAAATAACAAGCATTACATATATGTGGCATTCAAGTTGCCCATGTAAGTGTACAATTTAGCAGATGTGGGTATTTTTATCATTTACAGAGCTGTGTAAGCATCACCATAATGCTAGAGCATTTTCTTTACCTTGCAGTGGTGTCCATGTGCACCCTAACTTCACATTCCAGTTAACCATCCACCGGCCTCATCCTTTGGCAGCCATCTACTTTCTGTCTCAATGGATTTCCCTATTCTAGACATTTTGTATTAATGGAATCATACAATGTGTTGTCTTTTGTGACTGGTTCTTTCATTTAGAAAAATCTTTCCAACATACATCTATATTCTAGCATATATTAGTGTTTTATTCCCACTGAAGGTTGGATAATAGCTTGCATTTTATTCTTATTGATTTCTGTTGTTTCTACAGTTTCTCTATTATAAATAACACAGTGTGTGGATACCCATACACATGTTTTTATGTGGCCATAGATCATTAATTTCTCTTCAGTATGTACCAAGGGTAAGACTTATGGATGAGCAATAGCTATATTTAACCATTTCAGGAATGCCAGACTGTTCTCCAAAGCAGCTCTACCATTTTACATTCACTATATTAGTTCCCCACTTCCTTCATACCCTTAAACTAGCGTTTATCATCAGTTTTTGATCATGGCTATCCTCCTAGAAGGGAAACAGTATTTCATTGTGGTTCTTGTTTGTATTTCCACAATGCTATTATATGTTATTATATGTTATTATATCATGTGTAGTCTTGATCATAGAGTAAGTTTTTAAATTGGGAAGTGTAATCAGGTGTTGGTGCTCAGGCTTGTAATCTTAGCTACTCATGAGGCTGAGATCTGAGGATCACAGTTCAAAGCCAGCCCAGACAGGAGAGTCTGTGAGACTCTTATCTCCAATTAATCACAGAAAATCCAGAAGTGAGGGCTGGGAATATGGCTTAGTGGTAGAGTGCTTGCCTAGCATGCATGAAGCCCTGGCTTTGATTCCTCAGTACAGCATAAACAGAAAGAAAAACAAGCCAGTGGCTCAAGTGGTAGAGTGCTAGCCTTGAACAAAAAGAGTTTAGGGACAGCACCCAGGCCCAGAGTTCAAGGTCTAAGACTTGCAAAAAAGAAAGAAAAGAAAAGAGAGAAAGAAAGAGAAAGCAAAAGAAAGAAAGAAAGAGAGAGAGAGAGAGAGAGGGAGGGAGGGAGGGAGGGAGGGAGGAAGGAAGGAAGGAAGGAAGGAAGGAAAGAAAGAAGGAAAGTTATAATACACACTTACAAGACAATTATAAAATAGGAGACTATAACTGAATATTAACAAAAATACTAATGATTTCCATCTATATGATGTAGCCAAGACTACATGGATGGAAAGAGTAAGAAAATAATGAGGATAAAAATAAAAAATTATGAAGTGAGAACAAACACAATTGAGAAGATTAAGCAACATCAAGTGTAGCCTAGGTCAAAAGTAGAAATTAACTTCAGCTCTTGCAAGAATTTAAACATTAAGTCAACCATTTTAAACAACTTTATGCCAATAAATTTTAAATATTGGATGAAGTAAAGATTTAGAAAAACATAGCCAGCTGGGTGCCGGTAGCTCATGCCTGTAATCCTAGCTACTCAGGAAGCTGAGATCTGAGGATCAGGGTTCAAAGACAGCCAGGGCAGGAAAGTCCGTTAGACTCTTATCTCCAGTAAACCACTAGAAAACCGGAAGTGGCACTGTGGCTCAAGTGTTAGAGCACTCGCCTTGAGCTGAAGAGTGCAGGGACAGTGCCCAAGCCCAGAGTTCAAGCCCCACCACCAACAAAAGAGAGAGAGAGAGAGAAAGAGAGAGAGAGAGAGAGAGAGAGAGAGAGAGAGAGAGAGAAGAAAGAACACAGCCTGTCAAACTGCATTACAAAATGAAGCCTTAACCATAAATATGTTTGTAATGATTTACAAAAAGAAAATAAGTAGTAGCTTTAAAAAAAAAAAAAAACCTGGCAATAAAGCAAACTGTAGACACAGTTTTATAGATCCTTCAAGGCACACAAAATACAATTACATCCCACAGCTCATTTCTTGAGGCTAACATAATCCTGATACCAAACCAACTCAGGAATTTGAAAAAGGGAGCTTATAGGCCACTATCACTGTTAGTGTGGAATATGAAAGGGCCTCCCCGGCTCGTGTGTTGGATGCGTGGTCTCCATATGGCAGAAGGATTCTGTGAGGCAGTGGGGTGTTAGAAGTTGGGGTATAGCTGGAGGAAAGTCACGAGACGTGTTCCTTTTAAGATTAGACCTACTTCCTACTCTCGAATGCTTTCCTGTCTGCCATGAGAGGAGTACTATCTAGCCTATGCCACCAAGGTGTTCTGCCCCACTGTGGGCCCAGAAACTGCTAGAACCATGGATCAACATAAATAAGTTATTTTAGGTTGTTTATGTCTTGTGTTTTCTCACAGCATCAAAATTATGAACAAAATTGCTGATTCACATAGTTGTAAGACTCCTAGAGAAAGTAATGGCAAAGTGCATCCAGCTCTGCATTTATTTTTAAAAGGAACCAAATAAGCTAACCTATAGCCTCCAGGAAAGCAAACTTGGAGGAAGAAAAAAATGTTATCTCAGTCTATGTAGGAAAAATAGGTAATGGACTATAACTGAATATTAACAAAAATACTATTCACTGCCATCTATCTGATGTCGCCAAGGCAATTTCTGAATGGAAATAGGAAGAAAATAATGAGAATAAGAACCAAAAATTATGAAAACAAACAAAATTGAGAAGATAAACAACATCAAGAGTAGCCTAGGTCCAAAGTAGGAGTTAACTCAGCAACTCAGGCTAGAATCATAGCTTTATAATGAACTAAGAAGAGGCAGCAAATAAGCATTAGGAAAAAGCAAGCATGTTGACACAGAAAAAAATAAAAAGGAAAATACTTGGTATGGACTAACTTTGTGTCCAGGGAAGTGACTAGAAGTGTAGTTCCTGGAACCAGAGAGCTAGATTCAAATCTACATTTCACCACTTGCAAGACTGGTGACCAGGAGAGATTACCTTTTTACTACATCCATAACAGGCGATGATAACATTTATCCTATAAAATTGTTGTAAGGATTAAATAAGTTAGTATGTTTAGTAAACTTATAACACTTAACTATTTAAAACATTTCACAAATATTAGTGAGTTCTAGACTTACTCCTCCATCTCTGAGCAAAAAAAAAAATGTTTTCATGCCTTCCTTTTCTATCACTATCTGTCACTCTGGTATCTACCAATCCGCTCAATGATTTTTTCATTCATAGAAGTCCCTTGATTTATGACCACACACACATGGCCATCTTACCATCCTCTTGGCAACTTGAAAAATGCCATCAACACACCCATTACTAATCTAGTACTCTACTATATGGTGCCTGGAGGGTGCACCCACCCCATCTGTGGACTTCCCTGTAACTTGTCCAGCAGTGATCTGGTTCTCACTGTTAAATACTTTATTCTGAGTCCCACTGTCCTCTACTTCTCATGTTCACGCCTCTCCCCTTTACTCAGCAAGTTCCTCCAGTTCTGCCATCCCCATCATCATATTTCTTTCTTTTGTTTTTTCTTTTGTTCAGGTACTGTGGCTTGAACTCAAAGCTCTACCTTCTAGCTTGGCTTTTATCAACCATGGCTGGTGCTCTATTGTTTGAGCCACAAACTCCAGTTCCAGAGTTTTGCTGGTTAATTTTAAATAAGAGTTGAGCAATTTGTCTGCTTGGGCTGGCTTTGAACCAAAATCCTCAGCTACCAGCTTTCTGACTAGGTAGGATTATATGGGTATGAGACATCACCGCCCAACTAACTCCCATACTCTTTATAATTCTATTACCCACAAACATTTTTTTTCACTCTATTGCCAAATACAAATCATGTTCTTCCAGCTGGACTAACATCTGACCTTCTAGTAAGCTTCCTCCCCCTCAGCAATATTGCTTGTGCTCTCTGCCTTCAAATTGACATGAACCCTAAGATTGCTTCCTTGCATCACTCCTTGCATTCTTGGGACGTCCCTTGGTTAGACAAAGAGTCAAGTTTACTTCATAGAGCAATAATGGGGAAGAGGGGAGCGTCCAACAAGAAATGTATTCATTACCTTATTTATGTCATTGTAAACCCCCTTGCTTATCACTTTCACAATACTTCCGGGTTTGGGGGGGGCGGGGGGGAGGGTTTGTCGGTCGTGGGGCTTGAACTCTGGGCTTGGGCGCTGTCCCTGTGCTCTTCAGCTCAAGGCGAGCAGCTCTACTGCTTGAACCACAGCACCACTTCCGGTTTTCTAGTGCTTTATTGGAGATAAGAGTCTAATGGACTTTCCTGCCCTGGCTGTCTTTGAACCCCGATCCTCAGATCTCAGCCTCCTGAGTAGCTAGGATTACAGGCGTGAGCCACCAGCGCCTGGCTAATACTTTGTTTTTAAATAAAGCAATAATGGTCATCCCCTGGCCCTGTTGTTTCAGCAGCTAGTTGTGTGCTTATAATTCCCAGATCTGCCTCTGCGGCTCAGCTCCTGCCCATAAACATAGATATCTGAGAACCTGATACACATCAGCACTAATCTCTCCCAACAAAACAGAGCAAAACCTTTTTCCCATTCATTCTCTGTGTTCACCTGGGAACTTGAGAAGCACAGATGCTTCTCAACTTACAACTGGACCTCAGCCACTCAAATTGAAAATACCCTAGGTCCAGAATGCATTGGATATGCCTGAAGTTCCTAGCAACCATCACAACTCAATAGACTATAGAGTGTCATGCCTGTCCCTTGTGATCAGGTAAGCTATCAAGAGCAGCTAATTACTGATCACACATATCCCCAGCCCTAGAGAACTCTAAACCAAAGTCTGCTTTCTGATGAATGCATATGGCTTTTCCATCATCGTAAAGAAGTATAAAATCATGAAAGAAGTCATCGTAAGTCAGATATAGTCTGTCATCCTTTATTTGCTCTCTGTAATATTGAGTTTCTCAATAATTAATTCTTACATGTGTTGTGGGCACCATAAAATGAAATACTCAAAAAATTGGAGAAACTCAATGCTGTAAAATTGAAAAGAAAATTATAGGAAAAAGTTAGAAGAAGTTGGCTTGATATTAGGCTTCTCAGGTGGTTTATTATCATGTCTTCTTTTTTAATGAAGTGGCATAATTACTGTTAATTGCTGGGGACACTAAACTTCTCAGTGTGGTCCTGGTCCTTCTATTTAGACCCTATTAATCACCAGGTCCTCACGCACTGGCATTCCACATGTGTGGAATCCAGACTGTTCTCCTACCCACACCGAGTCCTAACAACCACCACTCTAGTTCAACCTCCTGTCTTCTCCCTTGGAGCATTACAAGAGGTTCTCATCCCATCCCTGGCTGCAGGACCTCTTCACTGGGTAGTGTAATTCCAATGCCATCACAATCTCTTGAAAAAAAAAACATAAGCAAACAAACATATAAAACCAAAACCTCTTTTATGGCATCACACTGATGAATTCATATTCATCTCAGATCCTCTAAGTTATAATTGCTGGGTTTTAACATGCTTCCTGAAAGATCTTTTTGTGTATGTGTCGGTCCTGGGGCTTGAATGCAAGGCCTGCTCCATTGTCCCTTGGCTTTTTCACTTAAGGCTGGCATTCTGCCACTTGAGCCACAGCTTTTCTTTGAGCTTTTGGTTGTTAATAAGAGTATCACAATTTTTTTTTTTTTGCCCAGGCTGGCTTTGAAGTGGGATCCTCAAATCTTAGCCTCCTGAGTAGCTAGGAATACAGGTGTAATACACCAGTGCCTGGCCTGAAAGATCTTGAGCACAGTAAAATACATATTTTTGTCTACCTTCCTGAGCTTTTTTACAGCCACTCACCAAAAGAACTGTTTCCTAACCTTCAATGCTTGTGAAAAACACACAGAAAAGTTTAAATATACCAATACTTGGATGTCTCTCAAATAGTTAAATGGTAAAATACAGCAAATAATTCCAGGATCTGGTTTTGTTTGTTTGTTTGTTAAGAAGGCCTGACTATATAACCAGAATAGGAGAAGCCCGGGCAGTATTTGCAATTGAGCTGTGCTGAGAAACATCTACATTCCCATGGTGCACCTCACCTCCATACCTTTGCCATAGGATTGCTTGCCTAGGAGGGAGAGCTGCTAGACTGGTTCCTCTCTAAGTCTTAAGGCTTGGCTTAGGGGGTTGTTTATTCCAAGAACTGTCCCACACTCCACTGAGTTTGCTCTACTTTCTCCAGGCTCCGTTTTTAACCAGTACAAATGCTAATACTATAATACGCATACTTGAGTACATAATAAGACTATGCTTCTCTCTCTATCCTCCAAATGAAGTTTGGGCTCTTTAAAAGCATTGATGGCAACTCATGTATCTTTGCATCCTTTGAGCTTAGCGGAGCAGAGTGAGTTGTTAGTGAATGAATGAATAAATGAATGAATGAAACAAATGATTTAATCTTCTTAGTATAATTGTAGATGGTCATCTTTCCAAGATAAAAGTTCAGGGTGAATTTAACATGTTGGAAATAGAAGACTATTTGGGGCTGTGGCTGCAAATCATGGAGATGATTTGAGAGAATCAAATTTCTCAAGTACACAAATAAACAAATTTTCTTCACCGTAGTTAAATATGGGTTTGATCACACAATCTATTTCATGTGCAAGGTACTATGAATCCCGTGAGAATACAAGCAATTAGCCAAGATTCAAAAGAGGATTTAGTAACTATTGCAAAGAATTAGCAGCCCGTTACACCTTATTGTAAACAAACTTTAAAGTTAGGAGAAGGCTGCCATCTACTGATCCAATGAAGCATAACAGAATAGTAAAAAATAGATTTCTTATTTTAATTGTTCCAGGCATTGTCCTACACACTTGCTCTCTCCACTGCATATTCTATATATTTTCCAGATTATATTCCAAAACATTAATACTTGAGACAAAGTTTAATTTCAATGAATACTTCATGCCCATTTGTAAATACTTTGTTCATACGTCCCTTAAAGCTTATAGTGTTTTTTCCCCAGACACCTCTAGAATTTTTTTTAATAAAATGGGTGGATAACACATCTCCAAATTAACAAATCTTACTCATTATAAAATAAAACCAGCACTTAAATGATGAATAAATTCAGGGGAAAATATTGGCAGTACTAGGTTGAAACTCAGGGCCTTGTTGGGCAGTTGCTCTGCTATTTGCATCGTACCGTCAACCCTTTTGCTTTAGTTATTTTTGTCTCAAGAATTTTTCCAGGACAACCTAGACCTTGATACTCTCATTTATACTCCCTCAGAGCTGGGATAACAGGTGAGCACCACCTTTATGGGTTGAGATAGATTTGTCTGGGCTGTCCTCAAACCATAATCCTCCTTATCGCCACCTCCTGAGTAACCACAGTACTTTTGTTCCCATTGTTTCAGAGTGGGGTGGGGAGTTTGGGACATAAAAGAAATCCAGAGATTTTGACATTATTCAAAAAAATGTAAAGGTGGGGCCTTTCAAAAGAAGGCATTACCACTACCCTGAAAGGAAGAAAACTGGCCAATCACCACCATATCAGACCTATGACATTTGACTCTCCACAGACAGAAAGACAGTGACATTCAAAAATCTGTTCATTAGTCTCTACAGATGCAGTGCAGACAACACTCTGTGAATGGCCTACAAAGCTATCCCAAGATCCTTTCTTGCACAGAAGAGACTTGTGAAGTATTTAGATACATACTGGCTTTGTGCTAGGATTCCCTGAGAGTTCAAACCTAAGCAGAGATAGCATTTACTACGGCTTTTCTAGAAGCCAGTCGGGATACCTTTTACCTTATATATAGTATGTCATTTCATCAAGTAATCCATAGGTACATTTGGCGGAGAGAAGCATTTCTTTTTCAGTCACTATGCTTGTCACATCACAAGTACATTGTCTTGATGGAACACGGTGTAGTGTTTTGATTTTGTGGTGGAATGAATAAATCAAGCTAATTAATGCATCATAGCTCATTACACTTAACATTTTTGTGGTAATACACTTGACATTTATTCCTGAAATATACATTATTGCTGACTACATTTATTACCTTTTGATGAGTCCAAATTAGAAGACATTGTTAAGCCGTAAGTTCCCAGTCAATGTATCATATTTGCTCCCAGAAATTTAGGGTAGCTAAGTTGTTATCATATTTGTTCCCAGAAATTTAGGGTAGCTAAGTTGACCATGTTCCTTGTATTTGGCAAAGGAACAATTCAGGCAAGATGCCAACATAGCAAAGATGATAGGAAAGTTTATTAGAAGGGAAATAAGACAAAGAAAGAGAGCACATAGCATAGTCATGCCAGCACTTCAGCCCGTCCCAGCGATGTAGCTGGTCTTGGGTCAAAAAGGGAGTATGTTGGCCTTAAAAGATAGCTTTCTGATTGGTGGGTTTTCTATTTTCATTCCTTTTTCTTTCTTTTTTATTTTGGCCTAGTTGTGTTGCCAAAAACTGTCCTTATTTCCTCATTCTTTTGCTCTTTTTACCCCCCCCCCCCACACTCTCGTGTAGCCCTTACCCCCAATTCATTGTCAGGTTTTGATTTGTCAGTTTATCCGGCATCTGCAAGCAGTATAGGCCTTAATTCTCTCACTGCTGCTTGTCTACTAACTCCTATCAAAGTCACATCTAAGCAATAGTATTCCTCTTTGTAGCAACTGTATCCAGAAAGTCATCCAGTGCTCTGCGACCTATGCACCATGCCAGCCTTTGCTCTCCACTTCCGTGGACCCAAATATTTGATAGATTTTGCATGTATTCACATTTGATCATGTTCTTATATTAAGTTCAATGGGAAAGACAAAGACACTCAAACTGAAGAAGTTTAGCCAAGCTCATGCATCTAATGAAATTCCAAGGCTAGTCCCCTTGAGGTTAAAACCTATATTTCTTGAACCTGCCCAGTCTTTTATTTGGGGGGGGAAGGTAGATGCTCCCTCCAAGGAAAAAATCTGTAGCAAAGTAGAAGCCCCCACTCTCAGACTGGGAGGAAGAGCTGAGTAAATCTCCATTCCTGAGGGCTTGCACCTCCACGTAGAAGGTAGAGTTTCTCAAAGGGCATGCATTGAAATGCTAATACATCACTATCCCAGTGCTCAGTGAACAGTGGAGATTGCTTGTTGGGGGAAGGGAGTTTTGTGAAGCAAAGCCAGGCATTGAAATAGGATAGCTGTGGAATAGGATGGCGAGATAGAGACAAAATGAGGAAATACCTGAGACTTAGAGATGAATCCTACGGTGGAAAGAAATGAATAAGCCACAAAATTCTAATGAGCATGAGAGATGTCCTACCCAAAAAGGAAAAGAAATTGAATTCACTTTTTATATCCAGTGCTTTACCAATTGACTTATACTGAGATATCCCACGGAACTAGTGTTCTGAGCTCACAAACACTGCTGGGAGAGTATGGTGCATCAGAAACAGAACTGGGCCTGAACCTGCAAGATGTCCTCCAACCTCTATGGAGAAATCTTTTTAGGATTATTTAGTTTCTGAAAGCCCGATTCCAGTGGTTCAAACCTGTAATCCTAGCAATTCAGGAAGCTGAGATCTGAAGGATCACAGTTTGAGAGCAGCCTAGGGAGAAAAGTTCACTGAACTCCATCTCTATAATAACCAGCAAAAACCAGATATAGATAGATAGGTGGATAGATAGATAATAAGAGCAAAGTACTGGCAAATTAGATTTTGAAGTAAGGAAACTGGGTCTCACTGGTGCCGGTTTGGCAATATAATGGATGATAGAAAATTAAGTCTAATTGGTGCCATCTTGGCTTTTGGTGAATGGTGAGGTGCCACCCCCAAGCGATGGGCATGTCTGAATTCCTAGGGGCAGGAGCAGGAACTTAAACAATATGTTACTGGACTGGCCAGACCTATACTATGAACTCAGGAGACTCTCCAGCTCCCTCGGTCCTGGCCCCTGACCGTGACCCTAGTTAGGCCCCAATCAGCTCAATCACCATTTGGGGCCAGGCCTCTTGTCTCCTGGCTCTCCTCAGGTCACCATGATGTTCCTCTTCAGCTCCTCATTGGAGCTGATTGGGTTTGTTGAGATTGTTTTTCTGTTTTTCTTTACTACCCTCGTGGCTCAGTGTTCTAAAAGTATTAAATGTATTTGAGGCTGCAAGAGTTTTGGGGACGTGTATCTGTTCACAGTCGCTGGCTTTCTTTCTTTTTTTTTTTTTTTTGTCGGTCGTGGGGCTTGAACTCTGGGTCTGGTGCTGTCCCTCAGCTCTTCAGCTCAAGGCGAGCGCTCTACCACTTGAGCTACAGCGCCACTTCCGGTTTTCTGGTGGTTTATTGGAGATAGGAGTCTCAGGGTCTTTCTTGCCCGGGCTGGCTTTGAACCGCGATCCTCAGATCTCAGCCTCCTGAGTAGCTAGGATTACAGGCGTGAGCCACCAGCGCCCGGCTCAGTCACTGGCTTTCTAATAAAGACTCTCAATTTGACCTCTCAAGATGTGGCTTCTATGTATCTCATGATTCACGTATAACACCAAACTCTCCTGCTGTCCCTCAATCCTCTCCATACCATTCCTGATGGTATCCCCATAGCCCTGGCTCCCACTTCCCAGGGTGTGTTGGTCCAGCTGGCTACCCTGACCCAGGTGCTCATCAGCCAACACCTATGTGTCATAGAGCCTTTATCAGTTAAGAATACATCCCAGAGGCCAATGGAAGAATTTCTTACTACAGATGCTTAAATAAAATGAGTGTTTGTTTATGCACCTGAAAACAATCTACTCTGGGGTTGGTTCTTCAAAAAGAGAAGGCATGACAAAGGCAAAAGGAAGCATCCCAGCTTTTGTAAAAGAAAAAAAAAAGTACCTATAGCCCACCTACTAGCTTCTACTCACATCTCATTGCCCAGAATCAGGGCAACTTCCCTGGCAAGGGAAACTGGTGTGTCAGCTACCTTTCTGTTACTGTAACAAATACCTGAGATAAATCATTGTATGAAGAAGAAACATTTGTTTTGGCTCAGAGTGTGGGATGTTTCAATCTATGGTTGCTTGGCCCCAGGGCTTTGGCAGGGAACACATGGTGTAGGAAGCCTGTTTATATCATAGCTGGGGTGTGAAAGAAGGAAAACACCAGCATACCATGGTCCCCATCAAGGATACACCACAAATAACCTAACACATCTCACTGAGCTTCATTTCCAGCACCTCTGAGTGCTGAGCTGAGGACCAAGTCTCTTTAATGCATAGACTTTGTGGGGGGGGGGGGGGGGGGCGTGGTAGGAAAGGACAGACTAGACCTAAACTATAATGGAAAGTGAGAGTCTGAGCTTTCTAGTCCCTCTGGTAGAGAGAGTGAAAAGACACTGAGAATGATTCTAGGGGTAGCCAAAGTACATTCTGTGACTTAGTGCCTTTGCGCTTCTCTTCAGGTTGCTCTGCCATCGTATGGCCATGATAACACAGTGGTCTTCCCTCTTAGGTCTTCTGCCTTGTAAGCTGCAGCTATTAAATATGTGGTGGTAAGGGCCTTGAGCACGTATCACATCCACCTTTCCTGAGACTGGCCATGGGTGTAGCATACCAGTGAACAAGCTGATCACTACTAACTTACCATAAAAACTATGCTACAATTTCCCTGTCTTCCAACTCCAAAATTTATCTTTGATAAAGGTTTCCAAGTGTGCCCAGTCCTTTAACGGGAGCTATTTCCCCTGGTATCCCTCTAGCATCTCAGGTGAATTAATCTCTGAGAGGTCTAGCCATGGCTGACTATGTGAATGGATTCTGCCTATGATCCCACTCTGAGATCCTCACAAATCAATAAAATAGAGTGAAGGAAAGTGAAGGGCTGCCATGTACGGTGGCCCATACTAGCTACTCAGGAGGCTGAGATCTGAGGATTAAGATTTGAAGCCAGCCTTGGCAGGAAAATCCTGAGGTTCTTATCTCCAGTTAACAACCAGAAAACCAGAAGTGGTGCCATGGCGCAGGTGGTAGAGCACTAGCCTTGAGTAAAAAAAGCTCAGCAATAGCACCCAGGCTCTGAGTTCAAGCCCCATGACTGACAAAAGAAAAATGTGAATGGAAATACAGCTTCAGGACGGCCAGAACCACAGAGAGGAATAGCTAGGGAACTTCTAATACCTGCCACAAGTCTAACATCTAGTTTTTCATAGTAAATGTTTCATCTGTTTATGAAGCAGACTAGAAATTAATTTTGGGTATACAGTGACTTGTACAACATCATATTCATAAGTTTAATAAGAACCAGTACTTGGAGGGCTGGAGTATATCTCAGTGATAGAGCTTGTGCTTAACATACATGAAACTCTGGGCTTGTTCCCTAACACTCAGAAGAAGAAGAAGAAGAAGAGGAGGAGGAGGAGTTAGTGCTCAGACGGTGGGTTGCTTGGTTGGTTGATCAGTTCGTTGATTGGCTTACTTTTTTTTTGGTTTAAGTATATGCTATAAAATAATACAAACACGTGAAAATGTTTATTGACTATTCTTTTAAAAATTATCCTAATTTAAAATTATAGTTATAAATTCTCCAAATTAGACACATTATACTCAATGCAAATACAGCATGAAATGAACATTATATCCTTTCCTGAATAAATGCACTGTGCTGATCATATATCAACTTCAGCTAGATTATATTGAACATTCCAGCATAACAATAATGACTGCAGGTATAGAATATCCAGCCCAGCTCACTTGTAGTATCTGTTTCAAAATATTTATTACTATTATTATTATTGTTTCATTACACTTTCTCTAGATTCACCATCCCCCTTAGAAACATGGTTACCTTAATTATGGTCAGTTTTTAAGGAGCATTGGGATACATACCTCTCTATATCCCCAGAAAATTGTTTGCAACCTGTTACCTAATGCTTGATATTTTTTTCTTAAGATATAATCCTAGCCTGGTGCTGGGGGCTCACACCTGTAATCTTAGCTACACAGGGGGCTAAGATCTGAGGATCATGGCTCAAAGCCAGCCCAGGCAGGAAAGTCCATGAGACTCTTACCTCCAATTAACTACCAGAAAACAGGAGGTAGTGCTGTGGCTCAATATAGTAGCATACTAGCTTTAAGTGCAAAAGGTCAGGAACAGCTCCCAGGCCCTGAGTTCAAGCCCCACAACCAACCAAAACAATACAGATAGAGATAGATAGATTCCTTAATTCCACAATTAGAATTTTTAAAGATATAATATTTAATTCCACAATTATAATAAAACAAAAACAAAAAAAAAAACAAAATCTCTGTGGGATATTCAATTTACATGAAGATTTGAAGGCTGTGTAATTGAGCTCAGGAGTGAGCCCAGTAGACTAGTAATTCAACCTAGGTTCAACCACAAGGACTGCATTTCCTCATCTGTAAAATGAAAGAACCATTATCTCTCCCCCATTCAGCTTTTGACAGACTTAAGTACAATAAAATTTACAACTTTGTAAGCCTGACAGTTAAG
This sequence comes from Dipodomys spectabilis, assembly GCF_019054845.1. Taxonomy (NCBI): domain Eukaryota; kingdom Metazoa; phylum Chordata; class Mammalia; order Rodentia; family Heteromyidae; genus Dipodomys; species Dipodomys spectabilis. Next base: position 345,712 of record NW_024870876.1, read on the forward strand.
AAACAACAAAAGCTCTTGTTTTTATTTTTGTTATTAGACTAACAGGGAAAAGAAAGAATACAAAAAGCACCAGGTTATCTAAAAGGAAAGAAGACATATTCCAAAGAGGATAAAAAACATAGATCTGTTCCGGTGGCATGTATTGGAGAGTCAACCTAAACAAATTTCCCAATTTTTCTCAATGGCCCTCATGAACCAGCCAAGGGCCCTTGAGCAGAAGCCTAGTACTCTTTGGGGAAGGCAGTGCAGCATTAAACCACCAGATGGCAGCATGGGGCCATGACCATTTTCACCCTCGGGCAGCATTGCAGCTTTATCACACTGAAATGAATTGGTTCACAGCCATGGAAATAGGAATTATCACAGCTAGGCTCCCTCTATTGTACCATTTAAGCCCTGAACGCTGGTGTTTCTGAAACCCTATTTCCATCCAATTTTCCACACCTCTCCTTACTGTTTGGAGGAATCTAGACTGACTAGTAAGTCTGACTTTCTTTTTTAAAAAGAAATCATTTTACACACAAAGGAAAGAAATTACCAGGTCCAGTCAACAGTAAGCATTTTGGCTTTTCTTTATAAACCCATACAGGCTCAGCTACAACTAAAAGTGTTGTTTAAACAAAACATTCTTTGCCATGCTTATAAGCAAATCATACCTTAACAAGATTCGTTCAAAAACAAGGAAACCTCATAAATCTAATGGCTTTTTTTTTTGCATTGTAAAGTGATTGCTCTTTTTTTGCAGGAAAATCAAGCATTAGTCCATCAATATGTTTTTCAATTTTAAGTTGCTGTACAAAGAGGTTTCAATTCAACAAGTCAGATTATGGGTACAATTTCATCTTGGTTAATGTCACACATTCATTAATATTTTTGAAGACCAATTTCAGACACTGAAGAGCCTGTAAAATAGTTTTATATAAATAAAACATGTTTCCTTCAAAGCCCAAAGTCTTTATCAAATTTCATTGATGCAAATGATTATTTTCCTTTGTAGCTACAAATAGGGCTAAAGTGATCCACCACAGATTAAAACAGTATTGGATCACTTGGAACCTTTTCTCTTCTAGAGCTTGAACTCAGAGCCTCAACTTGCTTGAATTGCTTGCTTGAGGCTGATGCTCTGTCATTTGAATCATGCCTCTACCCTCACTGGCTTTTTGCTACCTAATTGGAGATGGAATCATAAGGACTTTAGGCTGCTTTTAAATGGAGATCCTCTATTTCTCAGCCTCCTGAGTAGCTAGGATTATAGACAAGAGTCACTAGCACTTGCCTTTCCATTCATTTTTAATTAGGGACTCAATGGATTGTTCTAAGGTCAGAAATACATAGTATGTCCTCAAATGCTACAATCTGATTTTATATTTAACTCATAGACTTTAGTCAACAGATGAGAAAAACACAGATATTCCATTAACTCCCTATAAAATATGCATTTACAGAAATGAAAACTAATCTATTCCTTCTCACATTAGCATTGAATTATATTTTGTTTTTCTCACCTCTACATTTTTATTGCAACACAATGCATGTGTTTACTTCCCTTTTCTCTGAAAGTATGCCTTTAATTGACTGTCCAAGTTCTGTCTCACACCAAGTTTCCCCACCTGGGCACTTCTGAGTGAAAGTGTCTGTACCCAAATCTCTTAAATCAGATGGGCTTGGGTTCACCTTCTCCCTGGCATTGTGAAGATAATATTAATGCGCAGATCAAGGGTTGGGCACTTAATAGGAACCAGCTAGCTGTAAGACTTTACAAATTGTGGATGTTCCTCTTCTCAATTTTTTTTTATTTCTAAAATCACTCTAGCTGTGAAAGGCTACAATCTGCGACTGTTTAGTCAGAATCAATAGAAATAGGCAGATAACAAAAAACTCAAGAACAGAAAATGTTGAATGTAAGTATGATGGTCATGAAAGACATGAGTTTATTTTATGGTTTGGACACAGAGGACAGAAGACTTTCCTCACACAAACTGGTAGAATAGAATTACAGAGTATATGTTTTGAAAGATGATAAATGACTTAATAAAACAGTTGACCATGACTTGAACCAACTATGGTTGAGTGACACATCCCCAAATGCTGTAATTAAATAGTCAGAGACATTTCTCAGTGAGTAAGCCCTGCTTCCTTTATACTCAGTAGCTTGGGAAGTGAAGTACAGTGAGTTTTTTAGGTTACTAGATCAATGATTCTGAAAACATGGTTGACAGGTCTAGACCAGAGATCAAAGTCCCCAAGAATAGTCAGAGATGGGTTGATAAACGAGTCTAACCTGAGAAAAGTGAAGACCAGGCTGGTTGCGTAGCTTGTCGAAGATCACACAGAATGCTGTACCATGACTTCAGTCCTAGGACATCTGGCTGTATTTCTCAATGCCATGAAGCTCATCCACAGAACCCTTCTTGCTTGCTTGCTTGCCTTTTTCTTCTTCAAGACTGAGACTGAAACTCCATACCTGACACTTTGTTCATTGGCTGGCACTCTATAAACTGAGCCACACCTCCAACCTTCTATAGGCTGGTCTCTGGGGCTGCTCTCTAAGCCATGGCAGTATCTTATCTCTGGCATTGATTCACACATTTTATCCCTACTCATGCATCAGGCTGAGACAGCCTGCCAGCTTAGGTAGGCCATGAGATCCCTGCAGAAACAAAGTCCCTTTCTCTTGGGAGGGGGAATCCAAGATGGACACCCTCTGACTCCTGATAGAGCTCAAGGCCCTGTCTTAAAGCAGGCCTGGTAAATAGTCACAGGAAGCTCTTCAGACACAACCATTCATGTATTCTCTTTTATTTTTATTTCTGTGTAATGGTAGTAGGAGATCAAGACCACATAGTTTTCCCAGGGCTTTTGTTTGCATTAAAGTATTATTTGGAAAGTTAGGAACGCTGTTGCCTTTCCAGCACCTTGTGCATGCTCTAAATTCAAAGTAAATGCCAAGGCAAATAGCCATTCCTCACAGGATATTCAACACTCAATCCTTCCTCTGAAGTTTCCCACATAGAGAAGAGAAAGTTAAGAGTACCCTCGTGGTGGAAGACAATCCCCTTCGCTAGAGCTATTGGCAGCAGTCAAAGCACCTTTGCTATCTATCACAGTGAGAGCAGCTTCCACTGGACTGTGTGTCTGCCATGAATAAGCATAGTAACACAGCTCTGTGAGTGCAGCAGTAAGCCATCTTCTGCTCCACATAGGCTCTTCCCACGACCCTGCTGGTGGTGAGCTGAGAACAAAGTGTTTGCAAGTCACTCACTCTGTGAGGAGATACTTTCTCCAAAATCTTGGGATTCTGAGAGACAGCCACCCAACCAGCATCCATCATCGCCAGGATGGGACTCTAGACTTAGTCAGGTCTTCCAAACTCTTTGTTATCCAGCACGTTCTGATTAAATAGATGTGTTTCATCGTCAATTCAATGGTTGAGAATTCTTGACTTGGAGTTTGTATTTAAAAGCTTATAAACATTGATACTCACAAGACAGTATGTTGGAAATAACTTTACAACTTGGGGGCAGTGATTGGGAAAGGGAAAGTGGGAGAAAAAATGAGGGAGGGGGTAACAATGTTTGACAACAAATGTCCTCACTGCCTTATGTATGTAACTGTAACCCCTATGTACCTCACTTTGACAATAAAATTTTTTAAAAGATACAACAGAAAAAAAGCTTATAAAGGTATCTAAAATAAACATACGTAAGGTGCAAGAGCTTGTTCTGGAGAAGAAAGACCTATCATTTCATGACTGGGCTCATTCAAGGGAAGGGGACATAGAATTGTGAGGTTCCATTTGTTGTTTTTGGCAATCAGACCATGTGACTCTGTACCCCTGTTCCATGCCATGCTGATTGTGCGAGAGTAGGCAAAGCACTTCATCTATGCCAATCTCCTTCATGGTTCCGTAAAAACAAGTTGAATAATAATATATTTATTATTTCTATATACATTTCCAAAAGGATTCTATAGTTTGTAGCCTCTCAAGTTCATGTGCTAAAATCTTTTTTTTTTTTTTTTGGTATTACTGGAGTTTGAGATCAAGAAGGCCTCACATTTGTTAGCCACACCTTTAACTGCCCCCCCCCCCCTTTTTTTTGCCAGTCCTAGGGCTTGAACTTTGAGTCTGGGTGCTGTCCCTGAGTTTATTTTGCTCAAGGCTAGTTCTCTAATACTTGAGCCATAGTGCCAGTTCCAGCATTTTTTTTTTTTTTGGTATTTTATTGGAGATAAGAGTCTCATAGACTTTCCTTCCCCGGCTGGCTTCAAACCACAATCTTTAGATCTCAGCCCCCTGAGTATTTATGATTATAGGCATGAGCCACTGGCACTTGGTTCATTAGTCCTTTTTGCAATAGAGTCTTATTTTTTCTCCCCAGGGCAGGCTGGGCGTCAATCCTCTATTTAATGTTGATATAATAGGCATGTACTACCTCATCCAGCTTTTTCTGTTGAGATGGGGTCTTTTTTTGAGGGGGCAGGGTTGATCTCAAACTCCAATCTTCTTGATACCTGTCTCCTAGTTTAGCTAGGATTCCCAACTATGAGTTAGAATCTTAATCCCCAATGTTAAGAAATGGAATCACTAGGAAATGATTAGCCAGAAACTAGGATTATATGAGATCTGAGGATTGTAGTTTGAAGTCAGCCCTTGAAGAAAAGTCGGAGACTCTTATCCCCAATTAGCTATGAAAAATTTGAAAGTAAAGCTCAAGTGATAGAGCACCAGCCTTGAGCAAAAAAGCTAAAAGACACCCTGGTCCAGAGTCCAAGCTGCAGGCAAGAGAAGGAAAGAAGGAAAGAAGGAAAGGAAGAAAGGAAGGAAGGAAGGAAGGAAGAAAGAAAGAAAGAAAGAAAGAAAGAAAGAAAGAAAGAAAGAAAGAAAGAAAGAAAGAAGGAAGGAAGGAAGGAAGGAAGGAAGGAAGGAAGGAAGGAAGGAAGGAAGGAAGGAAGGAAGGAAGGAAGGAAGGAAGGAAAAAGAGAAAGAGAGAGAAAGAAAGAAAGAGGGAGGGGAGGAGGGAAGGAAAGAAAAGAGCAAGGAAAAAGAGAGAGGGGGAGAAAGAGAAAGAATGAGAGAAAGAGAAAAAGAAGAAAGAAAGAAAGAAAGAAAGAAAGAAAGAAAGAAAGAAAGAAAGAAAGAAAGAAAGAAAGAAAGAAAGAAAGAAAGGAAAGAAAGAAAGAAAGAGGAGCTAGGAAGGTGGCTCAGTGGTAGAGCGCTTGCCTTGCATACGTGAGGCCCTGGGTTCGATTCCTCAGCACCACATAAGCAAAAAAAAAAAAAAGCTGGAAGTGGCACTGTGGCTCAAGTGGTAGAGTGCTAGCCTTGAGCTGAAGAGCTGAGGGACAGCGCCCAGGCCCAGAGTTCAGGCCTTACGACCAGAACCAAAAAGAAAGAAAGAAAGAGAGAGAGAGAGAGAAAGAAGAGATTCATATCATTATCATGTGAATGAGTTAGTTATAATAGAAGTGAGTTCCTGATTTTTTGAAGATGTCTTTCATTTATCTTTCTTGTTATCTGCTTATCATCTACCACATTTGTATCTACCCTGTATTAGTCAAGTATCACCTGTCTACTTAGCTTGTGTCTATCCACATTACCAAATGATCACGTATGCCATGGGATGATGCAGCAACTAGGTCCTCACAAGTTTCAGCTCCTCAATCTTGGACTAGTAGCCCCTTGTTTTCTAGTATAGCAGCAGCAAATGTCCAGAGGTGACGCCACATAACTTGAGGGCTGGGGGAATCTGAAGTTAAATTACTGAGTAAAAATTCTGGCTCTAATCCATGTTAATTATGTGACTAGGGGCAAATTATTTAACCTCAAGTTGCAGTTTTCCTGCATGACTCTCCGTGAGAGTCACTCTGAGGAATAAATAGAAGGAAAAGCAATGTATACTTCAAGCGTGTGGCTCAGTGGTTGCTGCTTGGTGAGATCTGAAAAATATCAGTGACCATGATTGGTAGTAGTTACGTAGTAGCAGCAGCAGCAGCGATGGTGGTTATAATGCTTGTCTATTGGTGAGACAACTTATAATTATTAATTCTGAATACCTCTGAAAAATGTTCTTGGCAGAAATAAAGTTCCCATCCTGACTGGAGCTCAGAACAAACACCCATCTTCTCTCAACGGTGTAAGGAAGAGCATAACATCCAGAAATATTCTAGATGGGGAAATATTTTTCCCCTCTTAAGCTATTCCATTTAGATTGTTAAAAAGGTTTTCCTGCCAGATGCCAGTAGCTCACACCTATAATCCTAGCTACTCAGGAGGCTAAGATCTGATGATCACAGTTCGAAGCCAGCCTGGACAGGAAAGTCAGTGAGACTTTTATCTCCAATAAACTACTAAAAAAAAAAAAAAAAGCCAGAAGTGATGTTGTGGTTCAAGTGGTAGAGCTCTAGCCTTGATCAAAAGAAGCTCAGGGACAGTGCCCAGGCCCAGAGGTCAAGCCCCAGGACTAGAAATAAAAAATTAAGTCTTTCCTACTGGAAGAGATCAAGAGAAAGGTGATATTGTTCAAAAAGAAAGGTACTCAATACCTGACTTAAGTAACTAACTCCTCTGTATATCATCTTTATAATAACAACTTGAAAATTTTAAACTCTTTCCTGTGTATTCTTTAATTTTATTTTATATATATTATAAGGGTGATATCAGAGGGTAAGTGAACGTTGTTTCCCCCTCCCTTGTTATCTCCCACTTTCTCTCCCCCTACCACACCCCTCCCCTCCAAGTTGTAAAGTTCATTTCCAACATATTGCCTTGTGAGTATCAATGTTGCACTGGTTCACCCTTTGTCCTTTGTCTCACCATTTTGTTCTCCTTCCCTTCCTCAAATCAGATCAACGTATATACAAGACACAAGGTACCAAAATCAAAAACAGTGACAACATGGGGGAAAAAAGGGGGGGGGGGGCGGGAATGAAAGAAAAAAGAAATAACTTCACACCATGCATTTAAAAACAAAACCAGGGCTGGGAATGTGGCCGAGTGATAGACTGCTTGCCTAGCATGCATAAAGCCCTAGGTTCAATTCCTCATTACCACATGAACAGAAAAAGCAGGCAGTGGTAGAGTGCTGGTCTGGAGCAAAAGAAGCTCAGGGACAGTACCCAGCCCCTGAGGTCAAGCCCCAAGATGGGGAAAAAACAACAACAACAAAAACCTTCTTGTTCTATATCTTGGAGTTCATTCCAATTAGCATCATTTTATATGGTCATATGTACATAGCTACTGAGCTCTTATGATCCTCTGCTAGGACTATCCTAGACATATACTAAGTATTCCTGTTTTTAATATTCAGGAAAAAACAATAGCATATCTCATGTAAGGGTAATAATAAAAACATCAATCCCTGCCATTTCTTTTTTTAAAATGTATGTCTTTAAGTAATTGTACGGAGGCGTTGCTATTCAACAAAGCAGTTTATGAATACAATGCATCTTGATCAATGTCACCCCTTTCAACATTCTTCCTCGTCTGATATTTCCAGATAGAAATTTCCACTGGCCTCATTTCATGATCTTTACATGATTTTTACTTACCTTAAGCCAATTTGTTCTTGAGAGGTACTATTATATATCAGCTGTGCACTGGATTTGGAAGTGGAAACAAGGACAAACTGAAATTATTTTAAATGTTTCCCCATTTACCATTTTGAGTAGAATGGTGTGCCCTTAGATCATCACTGAATTTTTAATTATACATAACAAATAGTTGTATAATGCATACATTAGTTGTAAAAGGGGTTTCATTGTGACACTTCCACATATGTAAATAATGTATCATGATCAACACCCCTCCGTCACTCTCTCCCTTTCCTTCCCTTCCACTTCCTAAAAGCAATTTCAATAGGTTTTATTATACCATTAAATTGTGGGTGGGGGTGGTGTGTGTGTGTGTGTGTGTGAGAGAGAGAGAGAGAGAGAGAGAGAGAGAGAGAGAGAGTCAGAGTCAGAGTCAGAGTACTGCAGCTTGAACTTGGGGCCAGGGTGCTGTTTTTTAGCTTTTTCACTCAAGACTAGTGTCTGTCCCTCGAACAGCAAGCTCCACTTCCATCTTTTTCATTGCTAATTAGAGATGATAAAATTCTCATGGACTCTCCTGCCTGGACCGGTTTCAAAGTATAATCCTCAGATTTCAGCCTCCTGAGTAGCTAGGACTGCAAGCATAAACCATTAGTACCTAGCAATTTTTTATATTTTCCTGGTCTATGAAAATAAGGTTCTCAGTATCTGCCCGGCTTTGTCTTCCAAAATTGTGTTTGCAGTTCAGATGAGGAAAAAGTTGGATTGAACTTTAATTAAAGTCAATACAAATTGAAGTTGTTCTTATTTCACAGTGTGAGCTCACTCACCCACAGAAACTCTAGTTTGGGAATTTTTGTCTGTAGTCACTGAAAAACATATTTAGCTCGTTGGTCCATTGACCCCATTAAGGCTGGGCTTGGGCTGGGCTGCAGGGGGGGCAGAGTTTTTCCTTAGGCAGAGTCTGCCTAAGGAAAGAGTTGGTGCCCCTGTGTGTTTTCTGAGCCCAGGGGAACTGGGTGTCTGCAACCAAGGCCTTTCACAGACTGCTTGAAGGAATTTTAACAGCTCCTCTGAGTCCTACACTCTCCAAAGCACATATTGACATGATAAACCACAATGGATTGAAGTGTTTAAAGTAAAAAATGCACTTTTAAAAATAAGTACTTAAGTTGGCTGACTGAGCAATACTACCTGAATGCTGAATTGAATTTATTGAGAATGAATTAGAGTCAACATTTTCATTTTAACGTGTTGCACCCAAGTAAGGAAAATGCCAAGATTAAAACACAATTCCACACAATATTTTCTTATTTCTACCTTATGGAACAATGGAGACCTGTAGCAGAGTAGTAGGGCCAAGCCAAGAAATCCTGACTGCCTTTGGGGAAATGTTTAGATTCAAATTAAAAGTAAATATACTTCCTGTACTCCTGGGTGCTGTCTGCTTCTTTCTGCCTTACACCTGTATTTTCTTACATCTCCTGCAACCCTCTTTCTGGTACCCAGAAAAATCTGTTGGAAATGACCACCAAATTGAGAAAAAAAATGGCAAAAATATGAAGTGCCAGTTTTTCATTCGTTTATTCTATATTTGCCTGTTGGTATTAAGATAGTACAGACTGTCTTTCCCTGTTGTCAAACACAGCACCTCCTATACGTTCTAGTTGTCCCCATTGTTTTAATTTGAGTGGAATATTGTAGAATATTTTGATCATCACTTTGTATATTTCTTTTGAGCAATTTCCTGTCTGGGATAAATTGCTGTGTGGATGTCATTTGAGATTACTCATTCCATTCATCACTGCTTGTATCACAGCCCAAAAAGTGGTACCCAAAATTCCACCAAGCACAGATAGAACATATCATTTAGAAAGTTTGTGTCTGGTCAGGTGCTGGTGGCTCATGCCTGTAATCCCAGTTACTTGGGAGGCTGAGATCTGAGGATTGTGTTTTGAAGCCAGCGTAGGCAGAAAAGTCTGAGAGACTCTTATCTCCAATTAACCACCAAAAAGCTGACAGGAAAAATGTGGCTCCAGTGGTAGAAGCTAAGTGAGAGCACAGGTCTCTGAGTTTAAGACCCAGTATCAGCATCCACAAAAAAAAAAAAGGTAATTTGCATCAGTATTGAACATGTACGGGTTCTTTTTCTTGTCATTATTCCCTAAATAACATACTTATTATGTTTTCATTGTATAAAAATTATAAATAATCTAGAGATGATTTGAAGCCTACAGGAAGAAGTGTGCAGGCGACATGCAAGCATATGCCAGTTGATACAAAGCACTTCAGCATCAAGAGCCTGGGTACTAGTAGAAATCCTGGAAACAATCTCCAATGGATACTAAAGACAACTGTATTGTTTTGTTATTTTAAACTTTCAAACACCAGCCTACAGCATCTGAGGGAGAAATATTTAATTACATCATTATTTCAGACAAGTCCTGCCCATGTCATGGCTTTCCATGTTTCTTGTGTATAAAAACAAAACAACAACAACAATTTAAAAAAACTTTGAAATTACACTGGAGGTGACCATAGCCATGGGAAGGTCTCTGAATTTGCCACAAGATTTTTCCACTTTACCTGAATTGGTTTCTGGGCCAGGGGTGGGAAGTAGAGAGCAGAGTGGATTTTCAATAGCAGACCAGAGGATGACAAATTCTTCCTGTGGATTAGATGACCCTCCATGTTTGAGACTTGGGTTTCTTTGGTAGACTTGCCTCCATTATAGATAGTCATAGTGTGTGTGTGTGTGTGTGTGTGTGTGTGTGCTAGGACCATAGATTTCACATCACCATGACCTTCAGCAGGCACAAAGGCAGGTGTGTGGACATCATTGCTCCTGGAAGACTTATACATGGGCCAATTGGTCCCCAGAGATGTGTGCCAGAATGGACATACAAAGAGATGCTAAAGGACACATGGACCCTCTGTTTGGGTCTGGGGACTTATATGGCCAACAGGCTATCCAATGATCTTGAGGATCATGGTAGCTCTCTACCAGAAACACCTTAACTCCTGCACAATATACCCCAGGCAGGCCTTCTTTCGGATACCTCCTATCTAGTAGAAGCCCTACTTATCTTTTTCTTCAATACAGCTTTGCTATTTTACTTCTCTGTGTCCATAGATTCGTTTTTTTTTTTAAGATCATAGAGACAAAGAATCCAGAAGTTCCCTCTGGCTAAAGTTCCAAGATTGACCATGAGTTACAACATCTTGCAGAAGAGCAGCAAATTGAAGCAATCATGTAAGAAGTCCACATCATGGCAGTAGGTAACTAATTGAGATTTTAAGTTAGGATCTTGGAATCACTTGTGGGATTCAAAGGATTTTTTTCTTTCACGATTTTTAGCATTCTACAAGTTCCAAGTTAAAAGAGATTTGGAACTTTTATGCAGTGTCTCTATTTTTATATATGACTGTATTCCTCCTCCTCACTCCTTGATGGGGAGGCTTTCAAGCACAGTGCACCTACTCACTGTCCTAGCACCTCTAGTGTCCTTTGCTGCCTGGCCCCCTGGAAAGCTTGGACACTGCTCTCTTCTCAGGTATATTTTCATTACTTCAAGGCTCTGCCCTCCAGAGACTCATATGACCTCTTAGACCCACATTCTAAAATCCAAGAGAAGTTCATGAGAAAAACCAAATCAGATAGTTGTAAGCAAAGTTGCCTTTTGGGTGGCAGCTTTGCTACTAGGAATTTAGCTGTCCTAATCTTTATCATACTCAATACTTCCCTACCCAAACACCACTTCCAGTATCTCTTTACTTTATGCCCCTAACTCTCTAAGCACCACACCCAGCAACTCTTATCTTGCCACATAGGTCCTTGTGTTCACAGCATATTAATTAATGTATGAAGATCCTAACATAGTTTTCATGTGCTATCTAGTTCATTTGTTGTAATTATTGTGAAAATTTGTCTGTCTCCTCTCATCTAAGTTCCATGTGGGTAGACCATTTTGCCTATTGTGTTCAATAAAAAAACCTCACGTTCAAAGGACTGTGTATTACAGAGCAAGTATTGAATAAATATTTACTATGCAAATAAGAGGTGAAAAATAATACTTCCCTAACACTCAGGTTATTATCCACAACTTGCTGACCTCAAATTTTTTCCTTGATTGTTCTGATCATTTCTAAGTGCAAAACTAAGGCATATTTTTTAGACTAATTTTGTCCATGTCACTCTTCTCTTTCTTTTCCTCCCACATCTGGCATTGCTCAAAACATTTAATTTCAACACATCTCTTTGGTCATCTTAATCCATATCCTTCAAAGTGCCCTAAGCTTCACTATATCATGATTCACTCCTTTTGTTATTCATTCCTTCTAAGTAAAACCATTCTTGCTAATTTTATTGTTTAAAAATGTACCAAGAGCCTAACCATAAAAGTTTCTGAAGGAACTCTCTCTTTAAACAAATGACCATAATGCTGTGACTATCTTTGTAATAACTTACTATGTCTTCTTGAAGATTATTGAGCTGTCTAGCCCTTCCCCTTAGAGATATCTAGATCCTAAAATAACTATAATTAGGCTTGTAACCACTCAGCACTAAAGGATTCTTACTCAGGACCAGGATGCTGTTTTAGAGTTCAACCACATGAATGAAATAATATTAATCTATTATTCTAGCAAGTAAAAAATACTTCAGAGCCTTGATTTTTTTCATACTTAAACCTGTTGTTCGAGTCCAGATTTCTTTCTCCAAAGACAAGTGCAAAGAACAACAAGAGCATAGACAACAGGCAGGCAGGCTGGTAGACAGGCAGGCAGACAGACAGACAGACAGATATGGAATAGATCTATATATATAGAGATGTGATACTGGGATTTGAATTCACAGTACTCTACCATTTAAGCCACAACTCCATTCCTATTCTCCTTAGTTACTTTCCTAATAGGGTTTCATACTTTTGCCTAGGCCAACTTGGTTCATGATCCTCCTGATCTCTGCCTCGAGTAGGTCACTGTGCTACGTTTTTCACAAATATCATCCTATCCTATGCACAAGAATTCTCTCAGGCTGGCATTCTGTACTTGCAGAATATACAAATTTTATGTTTAAGGAATTTATCCAAAACTCAAGAAGTAAAGCAGAATTATAAATCTAGCCAGTGAAACCAGAGACCAATCACACACTAATAACCTCCCTCCCACACTCTATCTTCTTCCCTCAGCTTTTTACTCTCCCTCCCATCCCCCAATGCCAAAACTAAAAAATAAGCAGGAAGATAAAACAAAGAGACCGTAATAACTGATGTAAATACTCGTCCACAAACTCTCATCACACAAGTCTGCACAAGGCTTGAGATGGAGCAGGATTGTTGAAGAACAACCCAGCCTGAGTTGGGGATGGGAGGAAGGTATCAATAGAGATGGTAGTTTGGTTTTTTTTTTTTTTTTCCCTAGGAGGTAGAGAAGTGTAGTCTATTAAGGTTGTGAAAGACATTCTTCAAAAGTGGGAATTATATACAGAAGTCGTCAAGAGATTGGAATGCTGTTCTACAAGGTGACATATACATTGAAGTGAAAGAAACAGATGAGATGCCACTGTTGCCAAGATTATGTACTATAACGCTGAAAACGCCCCCACCTTGATCCACAACTCCTCAAGTCTTTAAGCAGCCCAAATATGTGTCAGGAAACCAGATAGTACAAGCAAATGACAAACTAAGCTACTTATCCTGGGAACTTACAAAGAACTCTTCCTAACTATTTCTTGACAGAGCATCTGTCATTTCTCACAATTACTTCAGTAGCAGAGGATGGGGCAGGTCAACAAGGTACACGGAACCAGTCATTTTGCACAAACTTCTTAGAGTTGGTACAAAGGTTCCATAGATAATCAGTTATTCTGTCCAAGGAATTGGTTAATTGGTAAATTCCTCTTAGAGTATAGCTCTCATTCACCAAGACCTTCTGTTTACAAACTGAAACCTTTTGTTTACAAACTCAAATACACTCAATGAATGGGAATCTGAATAATGATCAGGAAATGAGGAGAGGGACAATCAGGAGCAAAGTGGTGGAGCAACCTGGTTACTAGTTTCAACATGCCTGTCAGTCATCCAAATTGCTCCGATCTCTGTAAGTCAACCAAAGGAATACTAACTCCTTAACTGGGCTACAGTGAGTTTCAAATATGGTCAGGTTTCCCCCTATAATTTATAAACTGCAAAGTGCTATGCAAGGAAAGTGCTCTCTGCTTTGGCAACTTAGGGCGGGATATAGATAGAACTTCTGTATGTAAGGCAAGGACTAAATGATGAGTACTAACATATAATTGTGTGTCCTAGTCAAGGAAACCTATACCCATTAAGGCCTGGGGGACAGGAAAGAGGGATGTTGTGTGTGAAGTTCAAAAGTTACTTCAGGAACAAGACTGGATGAGCTAAGGAAGGATACGAGGAGAAGGGAAGGGAATAGTGGGACAATCTAGTCAACAGGTGTTGTGTGTGCCATGCACTAAAAGGGGACAATGCTGCTTCTTCCCAGTGACTAAAGACATTCAGTTCTCTTTCATAGTCTTCCTGTACTCGTTCTTGCTTACCAGAGACTTCCTTCTGTATGAAGGAACCAGGCTAGTTGTAAGGCACGAGTGAAAATTATGAGAGAACATTCTGGACTAGGTCACACAATGGAATTCTTAAAGGAGTAAAATAAATGATCAAGTTTGGCTTTTTGTGGCAAGATTCTTTTGTTGGTAGTGATGTTTGCATTATTATTATTATTATTATTATTATTAGAGGGGAAGCTAAGAGGGAGTGTCAAATAAAACAGTTGTTGTAAATGAAGTCCTAAATTTACCAGTATTGATCAAGAATTCACTGACTCTGACTTTATTGCAAACAAGCCAGGATTTACATACACACATCTCAGGTATTAACAATATGCATCCATTCAACACATGGAAAACTTTCCAAATATACATTTCACAGAAAAACAGATGCGCTAAAGGAAGTATTCACTCAAGACCATCCAGGTAGTAAAAAGGAGTGCACACTCGTACCCAAAGGCAATGCTCTATATCCTGCTATGTTTTCTTGTTTGTACTAAGTGGTGCCTTTTAGTTTAATTCTGACACTGGAATCTTTTATTTTCTTTATGAATGACTGTTTACCTTTCAGGATTCACTTCAATCTACAGCCAGTGCCCAGAATTCAATGAATCCTCTCTCAGACTCTCAGGGTCTCTATCATTTTCTCTCTTCCCCTTGCTTGAACTTCCTAGTAGCTTCCTTCCTTCCCCTCAGCCCATGAGCACTGAAATTCAGCGCTTTGACATGAACCTTAACTTTTGTTCTGTTTTTGTTTTCATTTTGTTAGGACTCCCAGTACTGGGACCCTGACTTGATCCCAAACCTTTTTCTTTGTGGTCACTAAACAAATAAAAGACGCAATAAAAGAAGCAGAGAAATTGAATGTGAGGACCTATGTGATTATTGTAGACTGAATAAACTTTTTGAAGGAAAGTAGATTTCTTTTTGTAATACTGAGGATGGAACCTGGGTCTTTGCACATTGTTAGATAAGTGCTCTACCACTGAACATATTACCCCCCAACACTTTAAAATGTCATTTAAAAGGTTTCCTGGAGGAAAGCAGGTGTTTCAAAGCAATCTTCAGAGCATCTCATTGTCTAATAGCACCATCCAGTTGTCAGACAAAAAGCCCAGCCACACAGAGAAATCCAACAGGCTTCTAGGAACTGAACGCTCAGCAGGCAGCCTGGCTTCAGGCCTCACAAATACAGCTCTGTACAGTCCTAGGGCTGTCAACTGCTGGCTGACAACAGCAGAAACCACTCCCAAGACTGAATCTTGTCAATGGAAACTATTCTTGTCTTTATAATCAAAATCAAAACTATCTCATCTCTGTTTGCCTCTCTTTTAGAATGAAATATTTGGACTTACTCTACATTTCATTCTCTTTTTTTTTCCCCCTGCAAAATAAAAGACAAGAAATTAACAGTGCATTTAGCAGACTTCATTTGCCTAAGTTTTATCATATGGAGTCATGTACCTCGCCAGCCATTTTATTGTACGGAGCCTGTGCCCCAGCCAGCTGGACACACAGTATGTGATGTGATTGCTACAGAAGAGACAGATGATGAAATGAAGAGGCACAATGAAGCCTGACAGAGGGATGTCAGAACACCTCAGAGAAATTACATGTGAGCTGAGCCAGATTGGACAGGAGAAACAAGGGAAGCCGTACGGGTCTGATCATTCAGGTTCAGAAAACAGGGAGTGTGCTTAACAATGGTGAGCGTGGAAGGAAGATAATGTACCGTACTGTATTTTCCTGTCTGGCTCCTGAAATCTAAGATCATGAAGATAGAGGGCTAGTCTAGCCCATCCCCAAAAGAATTTCTTCTTAAAACTTGCTCCAACTTTCACATGCCAGTTCTCAGAGAGAACTGAGATTATGGGCAGGTAGTGAGAAACTCAAGGGAAGGAATTGTTTCATTTGCATCTTAGAGATTTACCTTGCTATGGTAGAGAAAAGGAGTTCGAGTGTGATAATGGCTGAAGTTGGAAAAGCAGCCAAAATAATGGCAGGGATATAGTCCTTTCAATCATCTCTTCGCTCCAGAATTCTTAAACATAAATTGGATTCGATTCTTCTGTAGCTTTCTCTTACATTCAGAAAAAAAGTATTAAAGTACTAGGCACAGCATTCAAGACTCTGAACTCATTCTACCTTTCTAGTTTCCTCTTGCTGCCTCCTCCCTCCACATATTCTGACTTTAATTAGTAAGGACTTCCCAAAGAATAGCACGGCACGTGTGTTTGCCTCTGCACTTATGAAGGCCACTTACCCTCTGAGTTTGCTATTGTTCCTGCTACAGTGCTACTTCATTCTCCCTGGCAGCACAGCAAAGTTCCTCAAGGCCAGGATGGTAACATCTTTGTCCATGCCCCTCTATAGAGTTAGTTACAGCTTTGCGCATTATTGGCACTTTGCAAACGCTGATTGAGTAGAACTGAAATATAACAGTACTTAGGGTTGGCTGCATTTGATATTTTACAGAAAGCATAAATAGAAAGATCAATCCATTTAATTACAGGAAAATAAATCATTTTTTGTGTGTGCAACAGTACTGGGGCTTGAACTCAGAACCTAGGTGCTGTCTCAGAGCTTTTTGTTCAAGGCCAGAGACCCACTTTTGGCTTTTTCTTTTTTTTTTTTTTTTGGTAGTTAATTAGAGATAAGTCTCATGGACTTTTCTGCCTGGGCTAGCTTTGAACCACGATCCCCAGATCTTAGCCTCCTGAGTAGCTAGGATTATAGGTGTGAGCCAATGACACCCAGAAGAAACATTTTTAAGGAGTCAATAACAAAGCTAAAAGATGAACTGGGAAAATATACAGTATATACAAAGGAAAAAAGTAATTTCTTTAATATTCCAAGAAACTCCCAATTCATTCACAGCAACAATCTAAACGAGAAAAGGGGGCAAAGGTAATAAACAACTTGTTCCATTTTTTCACTCATCAGATTAGTGAAGATTAAAACATTGAAGTACCCAGTGAGACCAAGAGTATCAGGAAAGAAACAGGATTTATGGGAGTAAAAATTGGTATGTTTCTTCTTTGGAGAGCCATTGATTTTCCATTACCTATAAAATTTAAAGCACAGAAATCTTAAGACAAATCATGCAGGACAAAGACCCAGGTACGAAGAAGACTGTTACAACTTTGTTATAACGGGATATCCATCTATAAGAGATTGATTGGATAATGGTATAGCAAACAACGGAAACAGCAGCCATTGACAGAGATGGGATAAATCTAATTATCACAGATAGACAGTAATAACCCCAAACAACTTCATTAAGAGAACAAAGAAAAGTACCATATGCCTCTGTGGCACAAAGCAAACGTATCCAGATATGCTTGTATATGCATGGGAACCTTGAAAACTCTTTTCGACAGTGACTGCTTCCAGAAAGACTTATTGCAAAATGTCTGCCCTTTCTCATTGTTTGAGCCTGAACAATTTTCAATTTTCAAAGCCAGCATCTCCCCGAAACACACATTTGGGATTATTTACCACATACTAGATGCAGACACGTTATTATAGGTATAACTTGCTTATGTCCCAGGGAACTTAGAAATACAGCGATTCTCAAAAGGATTTTTACGTATGACAGACCCAGGGCATCAGTGTTCCCATCTGCCTGAGAATCTGAATGAGATGCTTCCTGCAAGTGAACATGAACATAGTGAAAATGACTCCTAGGTATTTTGCTACTTGGTAAGTTCATATAAGATCTTGCCTCACAACTAAATTCTCCCAGCAATCATTCACTCACATTCTGACACAAGTTACTTCTCTCAAAGCAGAATCTTGGAGAAATACAACTATTTAACAGTGATGATGAGGAAGACCCTTGGGACTCTGCCACCACCTAAAGGGGGGGCAATGAGATTGAACATAGATTAAAAGAACTCTACCTTAAAGTGATTATGGTAGTAAAGCAACTAACTAGAAATTGGAGAATTACTGAAGACAAATTTAGAATTGAACAGCATTGAATGAAAATGCTGAGAGACAGCACCCAGGCCCTGAGTTCAAGCCACATTACAGCACAAAATAAAATATTACAGAAAATACACAGAAACCAAAGAGCTATGCCATCACTACAAAGCTACAGCACTCTACATCATGGCTCTGGCCTAAGGGTAGACATGTACAAATGACATGGAATGGGAAGTTCAGAGAAAAACATTCTCACATATAGAACTGATTTAAAACAAGGTGCTAATTCAATGGGAGGAAAGAACACTCTTTTTCAAGATTGCTGGGAAAATGGGTAGTCAGGTGTACAAAATGAAGTTGGACTTCTACCTCAGATTATCTGCAAAAATTAACTCAAAACGAATGGATGACCTAATTTTCACAGTAGATCCACAAAACTGTTACAGGAAAAGAGCTGTAAATACTCATGACCTTGGGTTAGGCAATGCCTTCGTACGTGACACCAGAAGCAAAAGGGAAATTTGTATTTCATTGGAGAGAAGTTAAAATTTTGTGTGTGTGTGTTTGCTAGTTCTGAGGCTTGAACTCAAGAAACTGAATGCTGAGCCTGAGCTTTTTTGCTCAAATCTAGCACTAATGACCAGCAAGGTTAATACTCTATGTATCTTCAACTTTACAGGTTAATATTTCCCATTCACCAAAATTTTAAAAATTTGCTTCAAAGCACACCAGAAAGTGAAAATTCAACCTATAGAATGGGAGAAAATTCTTGCTAAGCATACATCCAATATCTTTTATCTAGTATAAAGAACTGCTATAAGCCAGTAAAATGACCCAAATATTAAAATATGTGTCAGGGATCAGAACAGATATTTCCCCAAAGTTATGCAAATAGTTAATATACAAATGAAAAGATACCCAACCAAGTTTTTTAGCCACCAAAGAAATGGAAAGCAAAAACCACATGGAGAGAACAGTTAACATCCAGTAGAGTAACTATCAACTCAGTCATATACCAAATGTTGTGGATGTAGAGAAACTAGAACTCTCATACACTGCAGATGGGAATTGAACAGCACAGCCACACTGGAAAACATCATCAGATCCCCAAAAAGGTTAAATAGTCACAACACAACACAACAACTCAACTCTGAAGTATTCATCCAGGGATTCATGAATGCCCACAGACAAGGCAGTAAGGCAGGCATTCATATCTGTGTCTGCTGTGCTTGGCAATAATACAATCTGTGGAAAATAAATTTAAAAATTCAGTCAAGACAAATAACTACAGGAAGAGTGCTGATCCTGGTATGTACACTCACAAAAGTGATACAAAAATGAAATATTTCTCACATAATCATTTCAGGATCCAATTTTATCTTTTTTTTTTTTTTTACTGTAATCAAGAGCATTTTAAAAATAATCCATTTTGGGCTGGGAATGTGGCTTAGTCGTAGAGTGCTTGCCTAGCATGCATGAAGCCTTGGGTTCAATCCCTTAGTACCACATAAACAGAAGAAGCCAGAAGTGGCACCATGGCTCAAGTGGTGGAATGCTATCCTTGAGGGAAAAACAGCTCAGGGACAGTGCCCAGACCCTGAGTTCAAGCTCCAAGACTGCAAATAGTAAATAATAATAGAAATAATAATAATAATCAACATCCATTTTTATTCAAATGTAATTGCATCTAGCAAGGAAGATGATATGGTTAAAAAAATTTCTGAGCTGGATATTTTACTCCAATAATTCATTGTCTAGAGCCATTGAAACTATGCTCTTGATCCAGGTGATACAATAGGATATAGTAACTTGTTTTCATTAGCTTTGTAGAACTCATTAAATTTTATTAAATACTATATCTTGTAAATGAAACAATTCAATTTTAAGTGGCAGTGAGTATAGGAGAACACTTACACAACACTTACACAAGCTACACTACAGCTCCCATAGAGTATTCTCATAGTTTTACATCATAAAGAAAAATTATGCTTTTCTCATTCCAGTATAGCGTTTGCCTGACGAACCCCTGCTTCCTTCCTTGTCATCTCATCCTGCAATTGAAATCCTATTTTTAAGAGTATTCACTTTATCCCCTATTCTGTTATTGAGGTTTGAGAACTGCTACTATCACTCCAGGCAATTTCAGTCTCAGATTCTGTACCTAAGCCTCTCCTCAAAGATAGAACACTAGTTCTTTTTCATATATCTTAAAGATAATTTCCCTTCACTCATTTTCCCCCAGGGAAAGTACTAACCTTACTTAGATAAGTGAGTGAAGGAAAGAAATTTTAGAGTAGAGCCTGGGTTTAAGGCTCACACACACACACATACACACACACATCTATCTGCAACTCACCTTCCCAGTCTTCTTTCCACGATACTTCCACCCACTTTAAATAGACACTTGAATTACTTTATTTTCTTAGAACCACTGCCTTTCTCCTAGTCCCATTAAGTCTTCATGTGTCCAGACCTCAATTTTCTTTCAGGATCCAGTAGAGAAGCTCAACTCCTATACCCTTCCGAGTCCTCCCTTACCTCTAGGAAGTATAGCATGTATAGTCCTCCCTTAGCTCTAGGAAGTAAAGCACTGTTGTAGCACTGAGAACAAACAAGGACTCTGGGCTAACAGGAGTGCTCTCCTCACAGAACTTAAGATCCTTCTTAGAAGATTATGGCAATCATTTGTGAAAAATATTCATCAGTCCTAGTTAAATAAATATTTTTAATGTAAACAGTCAGTAAGGCATCTTTCCCATTGCTCCCAAAATTTCATCTCTTTCTGCTGCTGTAGGCATGGGTGGCTTCACTCCATTCTGTCTTCTATGAATCATGACAGAATTCTGTGTATAAACATAACAAAGCAAAATTAGTCATTTATTAAATGCTAATCATTTGTCAATAATGCACTCTGCTTCCTCAAGAAAAACTGTGAAAGCCAAGTTAGACTAATCCGAACCTGAGGCTCCAGATAACAATTTTCAAAGTATTAACACTTATAGAAGGATTGTTCACATAGAAATACATTAACAGTAACTGAGATGGAGATATCTGTTTATGCATGTATGCATGCATACACACACATGCTACCACACAACTGTTAAGTGAAATCAACAGTCCATACAGCAAGTAGCTGGATTCTGTCAGTGCTTACCCAAACAGAAATTATATAGCAATGTCTTAAGAAAATGGGATTATTTTGCCTGCCATACATGACAATAGGAAAGGAGGCAGAAATGGCAGTCTAGTACGATGTGTCCTAGCAGGATAAGTTATACATTCTGTCCATCTTTAGGAAAACTAATTTATAACACAGCTACTGTTTTAGGGCTGCAGATAGTTACCTATATTAAAATTGCTTTTTATACCCCAGAATAGGGTGAGAAAACAAAACAAGGGACTGAAATACCATAACTAAGAGGGTAATGTGAAGACTCCTGGTGGTCATCACTGGAACAAGATTGTCAGTCCACAAAGCTAACCAAACTAGGCTTACCCAGAATTTCCGGCAGTTTTTGTATCTCAAGAAGTAACTGGAACACCTTTCCCTGTCATAGTTATTCTCATCCATACATCTTGTAGAAGCATCAGATTCCTTAAAGATATCAAATGAGTAATCATTTAAAAGTTAGAACATGGTCTAAAAAATACCCCAAACAAAAACTGCTGAAGTTGTTTCCTCCCATTTTTGTTCATTTTATAATCAGTACACTAATAAAAACTGAATTATCTAGCCAACTATTTCAGAACCCATTCTGCTTGGGCATACATCTTTCTTTTTACAGTTTGGGCCAGTTTTCTAAATATCATGGAAGTTTGAACAAAAGTATTGGCTGTCATCATTTGATCCAAAAGCTGAAAATTAAATAATACAGTTAAAATAATTGCTGCACAGCTAGAATCAGAATCCTAGCTTACAATTCTTGAT
Source organism: Dipodomys spectabilis (assembly GCF_019054845.1). Classification (NCBI taxonomy): domain Eukaryota; kingdom Metazoa; phylum Chordata; class Mammalia; order Rodentia; family Heteromyidae; genus Dipodomys; species Dipodomys spectabilis. The sequence continues at coordinate 367,665 of NW_024870876.1, forward strand.
ACTTGGGTAAGATCTTAACCAAAACAAAAGCCAGGACTGGAGGCATGCCTCAAGTGGCATAGCACTGGCCTTGAGCAAACAAAACAAAAAACACCTATGTGACAGCATGAGACTGAGTCCAAACCCCAGTACCTGCAACAACAACAACAAAAAGCCAGTCTCCAGACTGATAGTACAGTTCTGGTTTTTCCAAATTTTTGTTTTACTTGATGTTTGATCTTAATGATGATCTTGAGAGTCTAAGGAAATTGCTAAATGATTTACATCAAGGCAACTGAAATTAACATTCACTTCAATGCATTTTAAGCTTTATTATGCAAGTTAAGTACACTAAAATCAAGCAACTTTATAGTTACCACTCATGTTACTTCAAAACCAAAGTGCAACAACTCAGAGTTACCAGTTTAAAAAGGGGTAGATGCCATTTGGAAATTATACTTAAGCCATCTGACCTGGAAGTAGACTAAATGACAAATTTCAAAGTAAAAGCGATTATGAGAGGCTGTTTTACACAACTTCTTGCTTCACAAATCTAAGTGACATGCTACTTCAAGTTGTTAAAAAAATGTTCTAATACAACAAATGTTGAATGAATATAATTTTTGTAATCTTAGGTATGAACTCAGGGTCTGTTCTAGCTAGGAAGGTATTCCCACTTGAACCACTCTGCTAGCCCTATGGATGTATGCATTTAAAAAAAAAATGCATACAGAATCAAGAACTACAATTTTTCACAGCCGTAGTATGATTCAAAGCCACAGTAAAGCATTGTAAGGCATACCGTATTAGTACAAGTAAAAAGTTATTTCACCAAAAGATTTATTTATAAGCTATCAGATAACCTTAATTTCAAAGCTAATTCTATTGTCAGCCCTTTTATATTCAGCCAGGCTGTCTGGAGAACACAAAGAAATTAATACTATGAAAACCATAAATTCAATGGCAATTGAAAAATGTGCTACCTTCCAGCATTCTCTACTTCAACAAAAGATTTTCTTCAGTGTTACATATGCCTATTTTCCCATTAGCAATTAAACGCTGCATTTTTACAAATAAACGAAATTAAAGAAAAAAGACTTTGCTAGCCGTATTATGCACATTTAAATGCTCTAGTGAAATAAAATACAGTGACCAAGAATACTTTTTTGTACAGAAATAACTTTATTCAACAACTGCAGGAAACAGATGCCCACAAAATTAGATGGAAGCCTGGTTTGTTGTTGGTTTTTTTTTTGGAAGCCTGGTTTATTGTTGGTTTTGTTTTTTGTTTTTTTATGTTTTTTTTTTTTGTCTTCTTCCTCTTCTTCTTTTTCCAACTTAATTCTCAAAAAAATGAAAAGCAAACCTTCCTACCAGCAAGCAAGGATTTATGTCGGGATCTCTCAGTCGCTTTGTCACCAGGGCCATTCTACGTTTTCTTACTGAAGGTACAGAGAAAAAAGCAGTTAGGCAGGGAATGACAGAAAATTAATCTCATTAGCCCCACCAATACTTGAAAATTGAATTTTGATATAATACTCATCTAGAGAGGAACTTCATTATCCCCTACTTGGAAATGAAGACTTGGAGGGTGTGGCACATTGGCTCAAGTTTGTAACTGCAGCTACTTACAAGGCCATATGTAGTAGAATTGTACAGCCCAAGCCAGTGATAGGGGAAAATGCAAAAAAATGTCTGGAGGCATGGCTCAAGTGAGAGTAACTGCCTAGCAATCTCGAGACCTTGAGATCAAACCCCAGTACCAACAACAATAAAAACTCCGATGTGTTTCTCCTTTGTATTGTCACAGTGCCAAAACAGGCCGTATTCAATGGGAGCTACTGAACTTTGATTGTAATGTCTAGCAAACATCAGTATTATTTTTTCCTCATTTCTTAAATAACAAAACATGCCAACGAAAATTAATAATGCACAAAGAAGGAAAGAACAATTTATTAGGAAGCCCAACTTTAAACAAAACATTCATCAACTAAAGTACCAGAGCCATAGGGCACCCATAGGGCAGCCAATATACCAAAAAGCTATATTATTACTTAGTTGACACTTGGAAAAGCCAGATGGGTTTTCTTTTGTTTTAGATCACCAGTTCCCTAAGACCCAATTAATTATCAAATTATATATTCATGAAATAAGTATATCAAGTATATTCCAGGACAATTACTCTCCAGTATGAAGCTCAACTAAAATTCATATGACTTTTATCATCAAAGAGATGTCACAGAACTAAAAGAAACATTTTAAAAACCAACAGTCATAATAGGCTATTTCAAAGTGATATTTTGTTTTTGTTTGAATATACTGGTATCCTCTAAAGATGAAGCACTTATACTACTTTTGAAAGTTCTGAAATAAACTTAAGGACTTGATTTAGCCCAAATCATATTCTAGGTTAATCATTCATCTATCTAAAAATCAAAGGAGAATCCAGCAAAATAATGTAATACATCCTACAAAACTCTGAATTAAAAAAAATGTACTATAGGGTATAACTATAGTTCATACTTGGAATCTTAGCTATTCAGGAAGAGATCCTGGTTCGAAGCTAGCCCAGTAGAAAAGTCTGGAAGACACCTATCTCCCATTTAACTAATAAAAAACCAGAGTAGAGAATGGTTCAAGGGGTAGAAACCAGTCATAAGCAAGAAGCTGAGCTAAAGACCCTAAGTTCAAACCCCAGAAGAGAGGAACAGGCAACACACGCGCGAACACCCCCCCCCCCCCCACACACACAACAAATTGGATGATATAAGGAGATAAAAAGGATTTTTATACGAAGTAGGTTCACTTTTCCTTGTGCAAGATAGGACCACACAGAGAAAAAAAAAAAAAAAAAACCTTCTCAAAAAAGGGACAGAAAACAGTTTGGTTAAGCCAGGTGATGTAGTGCAGGACTGTAATCCAAACACTTGCAAAGCAGAAGCAGGAGGTACTCCAGTTCAACTCCAGCTTGAGCCACAGAGGGAGACCCTGTGGGGTTACAAGAGGGCAAAGAAGGACAGGGTTTGGTTATCCTTGGGATCCTTTAACTTCTAGTGATTACCAAATATCTTACGAGTTTCATTAAAACATGACCAAATCTAGCCAACAGAAATATCTTGACAAAAAAAAAAGGAAATCCAAAATGCTGTTCTATTAAACATAGAAGCTTCTTTGTCTCCACAATTTTTTTTTTTTTTCTGTAGACTTGACTCTTTCGGGAATAACTCACAGCCTTCTCTTTCACATTTATCTTGCGATGTGATAACACAGAACTCTGCCTCTCTGTTCATACATTTTGAGTGGAAAAAGCTCGACAACAATCGGACACAGAATTTAAATAGCTTGCTTTACATCAAAGTATTCTACTCTGTATTTCCTTATCATCATCAAGTCTTCAAAAATGACACCCTTGTACCATCACCTACACTGGATCAGATTCACTGTTTGAGTTGATTCACATTGCATTTTCTTTTCCTTCCAGTGTCTCAGGAAAAGTTACTCTAAGTGTGGACTTCCGAATGTCACCTCCTTTGCCTGAATTCCTACGTAGTACCAGACACGAAGAGGAAATGGCAATTAACAGAGAGGAACTGGTCTGAAGAACAAGTTTGAGTGCTTGGCTAGAGAGGCCTTATCTGCTTACTTTTTGAAGGTACTGCACTAAGCAAATGTTACAAGGCTCAACTACTTGCAAGAGGACTACCAGAAAGAAAGCCAAAGATTTGAGGGAAGGGCAGTAAAAAGCACACGACATCATCCTAGGAGCAAACTGATCGCCTGTGTAGCTCTTGATTTTTCGTACAGTTGTCCATGCCCCCCGACTCTGCAAGCAGTTTTGAAAGGAGAGGGGGAAGGAAAACGTTACTGAGAACACATCCAGGCATGCCTGAGGCTGGCTGGTCAGAGCCTAAGCAGGGTCTGTGACTCCTAAATGGAGCAACAAAACACACCAAGCCATAAACCCCACGGTCTGGGTGCAGAGGCCAGGGGCAGGAAGTCAAGGGTGCGTACCAGAGGGGGCGGGGAGGTCAGAGCAGAGTCTGCAGAGCTGCCCATCGATGTCCAATGTGGACGACGGGCACAGGTGAGCACACCTGGCTTCGCTCAGCGACCAAGAGGAGCCGGGGGCTTCGGAGAATGAGAAAATCGGGGAAGGGGAGGGACGGGGGGAGGGCAGGCCATCGCGCTCCAAAAGCTGGAGATGGAGGCGAATGCAAAGGGCTGGGGTGTCCGGGCCTGGCAGAGGTCACCTTCTTCGGCCGGCCCCGGCCGAACGAGCAGACCTGGGTGGCCAGAGAAGGAGTCGCGGGAAGGAGCCCGAGCGGCGGCGACGCCGGGCGGAAGCGGCCAGGGGCTGCAGAAGTGGATCCAGCCCCGCGGCCACCCAGGCATGCCCCACTCTCCCCGCTTCCCTTCAGCCTACGCAGAGGGAGAGGCATAGGACCACTCACCTCGGGCCGCTGCCTCCCCAGAACCCAGGCCGTCTCCAGCTCCAAACACGTCAATGGCTCACGCAGCAGGACCTTAAGTAGTGCGCACCCCAACTTGCTGCCCCCGCTCCCCAGCGACAACTCGACCAATCGGCGCGCGGCGCCGTCAGACTGACAGACGCGCCAGACTCTGCGGGTCAGGGGCGGGCGGGTCTTGCCCCGCCCCTAGTTGGAGGGAGCAGGGCCGGGGCGGGAGGAGTGGGCGGGGTTGGCGGCGTGGCCCCGCCTCCTCCCCCGCCCCGCCGCGCCCCCCGCCGAAGGGCTACCTCTTAACACTTCGTTCTGACAGGCGGCACTCTGGACCAATGGGAGGGCCGGAGCCCGACGGCGGCGGCGCTGAGTGGCCGGATCCAGGGAGGAGCGCGCGGAAGGAGGCGGGCTGAGTGGAGGGTGGGAGGGGGCCGAGGGCGGGCTGGCGGGAGGCGGGGGCGGCGGCCGAACAGGCCGGGGGAGGCGGCGGTGGGCGCGACGTCGGCGGCGGCGGCGGCAGCGGCAGCGGCAGCTGCAAGTTGGGCTGCAGGGGCAGCGCATACACTACAATGGCTGCTGGAAAGAGGCGTAAGGAAACAATTTCCAGGCCCGCCGCGTCCAGCCCGAAATATGAGAAAAAAATTATTAGAAATTCCGCGGGCGGTGTAAAGGCGGCGGACGGGCCGGAGGGAGGATGTTAAAGCCCCGCGGTGAGTTCTCCCGGGGTTCGGGGCGGCGGAGAGGCGTTTAGCGGGAGAAATATCAGGGTTATTTAAATTATGGGACTGGCCGAGGGGGCAGAGGAGCCGCGGCGGCGGCAGCGGGAGGAAAAGTTTGTGCTGCTTTCAGCCCCTGCTCCGGACCCCAGAGAGGAAAATAATAATACAAATAAAATGGAAATAATTCCCCGGGGCTGCGGGGACTCCCGCGGTCGCCTCTGACAGGCGGGGGGCGATGCGGCTGGGGACCCGAAGGTGAGGTCGGTGGGAAAAAAAAAAAAAAAAGAAGAAGAAGAACACCCTTTATTCAGGGTCTGGAAAGTTTGAAAAGTTTTCCTCCTCCTCCTCCTCCTCCTCCTCCTCCTCCTCCTCCTCCTCCTCCTCCTCCTCCTCCTCCTCTTCTTCTTCTTCTTCCTCCTCCTCCTCCTCCTCCTCGTCCTCCTCCTCGTCCTCCTCCTCCTCCACCTCCTCCTCTTCACTACCACCACCACCACCACCAGCACCAACACCACCACCAGCACCAACACCACCAACACCAACACCACCTCCTCCTCGTCCTCCTCTTCGTCCTCCTCCTCCTCGTCCTCCTCCTCCTGCTCCTCCACCTCCTCCTCCTGCTCCTCCTGCTCCTCCACCACCTCCTCCTCCTCCTCCTCCTCCACCACCACCTCCTCCACCTCCTCCTCCTCCTCCTCCTCGTCCTCCTCCTCCTCCTCCTCCTCTCTGGTGCTGTGAATATTGTGACAGCGGCTGCGGCAGCAGCGAGAGCGGAAGACATTAGAGACCCGAAAAATAAGGGAAAAATTAATATAAATTCAGTTTTGAGAGTAAAGTCTCCGCATTTTCCACCAAAACATCCCGGGGGGTGGTCCCGTCCCAAAGGGCCTAGCGGAGACCCGCGGCCGGCAATATTTGGGGGGCACTTTGAGTGACTTGGGGTAACTTTGCCCCCTCTTTTTTTTTTTTTTCCAAAAGAGTTTTTTTTTTTTTTTCTCCTTCTTCTTTTCTGGAGAAATGAATTTGGTGGGGTTTTGCTTTGCCCTCCGCTCAGGTGGGCGAGCTGGGGTCGGGGTTCGGGGTCTGCAGGGAGGTGTGAGCCCGGGGTGTGTGGCTGCGGGGGGGGAGGGGGAGGGGGTGCTAAATGAAAGCAGGAGATCGGCACAGAGCAGGGACAGCTTGTTGTCAGTATCATAAACAACCAAAATGGAGGGAGAACTCAGGCATATAACCAAATAAAAATTGTTAAAAAATCGCAAAAAATCCCTAAAAATCCGGGATGCTCCCCCTTTTCTCGCCAGAGGTAAAAGTGTGAACCGCCTTTCCTCTGAAGTCCGTTTGGACTTTGCAGGGACCAAGGAGTTAATATTTATTTATTTTTTTAAAACTTTCGGAGGGCAAAAGCCTTTTATAACTCCACCGACAATGAGAAAACGTGAAAATCCGATGCGAGAGAAGGCAGGGGAGGGAGGGGGAGGTGGTAGTGCAGAAACTGCTAAACTTATTGGTAATGGGGACTGATCTGAGATAAGATAAACACCATATTTGCTATTTTATCTCTGCCTTTTCATGTTCTTCGCGAGGTTCGGGGGCTCTTTATTTATTTATTTATTTTCCTTTGGGGTCGAAAAAAAAAAGTGATGCCATTTTCTTAATAGAGTTAATATGTGTGGTTGGAAGAATAAACCACTGGGGCTTTCGTTGGCATTTTCGTCGCATTTAGGCTTCAGGTTTTGTTCGTGGCTCCCTCCTTTCTTTCAGCAGGGCTCTCCAGAGGAGGGGTTGAGAAGTGAGGTAGCCCTGAGAGACTGGAGGGCAAGGCTGGTGTACCTTTTGGGGAGGGGTGGGGAGTTGCTGGGTCTTCTCCCTTCCTGACACTGCTTTCACCTGTGCATGCTCACTAAGGAATGTTAAGCTGAGGTTTTCTGGTTTTCTCTCTCTAAAAGGATGGTGCTTCTGGCTTCACATGGATGTTAAATGGGAAAGTGCTGCTGATGTTGGTTCCACGTGGGATATGGGACCTAGCAGGGCATTTTAAAGGGACAGCTTCTCTTTTCTTGGCATTTTCATCACCTACACAGACTCCCTGTCTGAGGACCAAAGGCAAAGGAGCTGAGAGGGTGTGGTGATGGAAAGGCTTTCTCTTTCCATTACTCAAGTGCACCCACCTTTAGGAGTGATGGAGGGAGAGGAGGGAGAAACAAACTTAGTAGAAGATGGAGATGTGTATAGCTTAGTGTGTATCCAAAAGTGTTCTTTTTGTGGAACCAGCCCTCCCAGGAACTTTTCATGTTACATTGCTTTGGAAGCTGATTTTGGAAGGAATTGTGGAAAAATGGAAATAGTTTAAGGTGTGTGGTGTAATGGTATAGCATTATTGAACAGTTATGAATTCTGTGCAGTGAGATCAAAGAGCTATGTATGCCCATAATGTGATTTTACAGCCATTTTGTAAAAGCTGTAAAATACCTAATATTCAATTTGGCTAGATTGTGTATTGAAGACTTCTGGTTGAAAATACAGCAGAGAGATGAAGATTCTTTAGCATTGTGAGCAGAAGACATTGGGAGGAAGGGGGAACACACACACCAAGACCATGGAAAAGTTGACATATGTGTCCATTTTTAAAGCCCATCCTGTACATCTGCAGAAACTTTTGCGCCTTTGAAATGGAAATATTTTTAAATCATGAGACCTGTCCGTTTGCATCTTTTAACTTGAATATGTGTTGTTTCAGAGGAAATGTTTACTAATCTTAAACTACTATCAGCTTTTATGTTTTAGATGTCCACAATACGTTTTAAATGTGTAATGTGTACGTTGTTAGTTGTACCCCCTTGAAATGAAGGCTAATCTTAGAAATAACTTGTGTTCATTTTCCACAGATATATGAAATTCATGAATGTTTTCCTTTGTTTTGTGACTTAAGGAAATGGATTAAAGTTAGGGCTGAATTGCTAAACTTTCTTGCATACTATATAAACAAATTATTATTTTAGAGTCCATTGTATGTAAGCTGGCGTTCACAAGTGAGCTCTTTGGACACTTGTCTGTAAATACCTCCATAACAATATTATGTCTGTTATATTTGAGTACATCATCTGTGATTGGCTTCTGATTTTGGAAACAATTGCAGCTTTCTAAGAACTCCTTAAAAAAAATAATGCCATGAACCACAGTTAAATAAAAATTAATTGGAAAGAGGTTATCAATGAAGAAGAGACAGACATCCAACCCCTCAGTGTATCTAGGGGTTAAGAGAATTCCATCAGTACTTAAAAAGCTCTGGAGTTCATCTCACATTTTCATTGATGTGTGTGTGTGTGTGTGTGTGTGTGTGTGTGTGTGTGTGTGTGTGTGTTTGTGAGAGAGAGAGAGAGAGGGATTCAAGACTTTTATAGTGACTATAATTAGTCAGAATTAAGTTTTGTGTTTAAGATTAATGAAATTTTTAGATCTTGAATAGTTCCCACTTTGAAAAGCCAATGCTAATATCAATAAGCCCAGTATCTGTAAAAGTGAAGCAAAATGGTTCTTCCATTTGTATTCGATAATTGAGGTGTACTTAGGTTATTTGGAAACTTCAATTTATTATTCATTTATTATCAGCCTAAATTATAGTGCTGATAATGTGATTTTTTTGTTTTTGTTTTTTTGTTTTTCACATAGAGTGACATAAAACTTCATGTTGGGTTTAACACAATTAGCCACATGTCTGAACTAGAAAATTCACTGACTCAGAGGTACATATACAAAATCTATAATTTCTTAGAGAATCTTATTCCATAGGACCCAGCACAATATGCAATTTAAATTGATTGAGGTTTATAAATGCCTTAGGTGTCCTTTCTATTGAGCACCCTTATCTGGATCTCCCAAAATTCTTCACTTAGAATGAGAATCTCACAGATTGAAATTCTGACTTGAAATTCAGATGTCTGTTTTGCTTTTCAACATTCTATGAAGTTTAATTGCTGTGGAAGATGATTTATGTATTTGGGCTAATCCTGATAAAATTCTCTATCTGTATGTTCATTGTAACAAAAACATTTTGATAATCAGATATTTTATAGCTAAGTGAATTAGCAAATTTGCTTTTTATTCAGAGTTTAAATTTTAATGATCTTTTAATATTAATCATTAAATAAAAGGGATTTTTCCTTCATTTTAAAAATAATCCTGGTTGTTACTATATATATTTTGGCTTGGTGTTCTGGAAATTTACCTTTCTGGGGATTAAAATATTGTATTCTAAATTAGATGTAGTGTTCCTGTGTTAACTGAAAATTAAAAAGACAGACAACTAAAACATATGCATGGCTATCTTTGAAGTTTGTTTCAGTAATCATTTGTCTTAAACTATGTGATTAAAATGGTAATCTTTTTAGGAATGTTTTAATAGTTTATAATCTAGAATTCTGTTATTTGAGAAACTAACTTGTGAAAAATTACTTGTTTAATACACAGATGCACACATATAACACACAGATGCACATAAAAGAAAAAAAAGTTTTGTTAAATAACTTTACTTAGACATCCTGAATACGTTTTCTCTTGTTTGCAGTTGTGTAACAAAATAAATATATTTTTGTTCTTTCTATTAGTAAGGTGTTGAATTATTTAGTTCTTTGAAGGAATGTAAAGTTTCAGAAGGAGAAAAGTGAATCTATTCAGTAAAATTTAAGATAGTGAATATGTTCCAGGTGAAAGGGCTATAAATTGTCCCATTTTTAAAAATGTTTTAAGAACCTGATAAACACCTTTTCTGAAGCACTGAATACTGGTTAATTGTGTCAGTCATTGCTTAAAAAAATAGAAATGAACTTTTAATTTCTTTAATTTTAACAGGAATTAATATAGGCAGCATATTTAACTGATCAGTGAGTGTTGAGATAACCTTGGAAAAGTATTTACAAATAAGTTAAATGTGAGGGGAGGCTTCATCAGACTGATAAATTGTAAAGTTGACTTTGTTTTTAAGATTCAGACAGAGGAATTCACTTTAGTATTACCCTAAGAATCCTTTAGTGGTAACTAATTTTTGCTTTTTTGTATTCATTTTATTTCTTAATTTTTTTTGAAATGCCTGAGCCAGAAGCCAACTATGTTATTGCTGTCCTTTATGTCAGGGCAACTTTTATATCTTATTTGGAAATTTAAATTTTAAATTTAATTTAAGATATTAAATGGAAATTTTTACACCACAGTATTTTGTAGAGGTGCTGGTGTATAGTTATTAACATTTGAAGCTATGAGGAGTATATCTGTATGAAAGCCTAGCAGAAATTATTACAAGATGCATAATTTGATTTTTATTTTTGTGTTGGTTGGCCTATTGCCCTGGAGTTTGCATTCTACTTAGTGTACAGACCTGTACCTGCCTCCTTTTTCCAGGGTGGTATTGACCAGGACACAGTGGTGTGAAATTACCAAGGACACTTGAATATTTTTGTTTTCTGATTTTGTCTATTATTGGTGTTTGTGGTTCTTAAGGATTTTACTCTCTTTTAAAAATGAGTTTCCTAATATAAAACAAATAATATCTCATTTCTAAAATGTACAATGGTGTGATATTTCACTAAAATAGTTAGTATTTAAGAGTCCCTGGATATCTTATAAACAGAGTTACTACAGGATCATGGTATGAAAGCTAACCACAGTGTGTGTTGGGAATTTGAGATGACTACCTGTGAGTGTCTAAGCATCTGAAGAATGAGTGAATTTTGGAAATTATATCCTAGGTTAATAGGTAAAGCAGTTTGTTTAAAATAGTTCCTTACCTTGTTGTTAAGTGGAATCTTTTCCTAATTTTAAAACAGACAATCTTTACATGTAAAGGTATGAGAGAGCAAAAAGTATTTCCAATACCTTTTAAAAATTAGTTTTAAACAATGAAAATGTAAAAGTAGAAAGATAGAACTAGATAGATAAGAATTTCAGAATAAAGTAACAATTATGACTAAATTTTAACTTATGTGGATAAGAAATAACCAACTATATTGCAAAAAATACAAATTTACTAAAAAAGTGAAAATGATAATTTGGTAGGAACTATCAGAGAATATTTTTAATGCAAATTGTTAGATTTATAATAATCTTTAAAAATTAGATCCACAAAGCCTTTCTTCCCTATCTTCTTAGATTTGGATTAAACTAAATTAATTTCTAAAAGTAATTTATAGGGATTATTTAATGTTCTTTTTTTAAAAAAAACTAAGAAAAGCCATTTCTGCTATTTTTAAAAAATATTTTAAAAATTATTTTAAATGTATATGTTTGTGAAGTGTCCTGAGAGCCTTAAAAACTGTTTTCTTCATTGTTTATCTGAAAGCTTAATGTTTCCTTTAGGTTAGTGAAGTCAACTTTCAGTGTAAGAATAATTTACTCTATAGACTTTTAGGGCAAATTGGGTAGTTCTTATAGGCTTAATAAACTTTAAATGCTTTTTCTAAGATGAAGATGAAAACATTTCTTCAACCAAGCTCTTAAAGTTTTTAGGTAAATGCTCCTAATTAAAGGACTTTTTTCTTTTTACTAATTAGTTGACTTTCTGAAACAGAATTTAAACTTGTAAATGTTATGATCTGAAGTAGAAGTTGTCTTTAATGTTAAAAAATAATTTTAAGAATGCAAGAGGCTTCTTTTCTTTAAAATGTCAGAACCTTTCAGAGTTTCTGGGTGATAGGACATTTCAGCGTCTTGAACTCTACCTATTTTGAAAAAAGAGCTTCATTTTCAAATTTCAGTTATCTGTTTGACTTATTTCTTATACCAGTATTGGAATTGCACATATATTGATTATTTATGATTTTCTATCTTTCAATTTCTAAATAAGAGGATATTCTCATATTAAATGTTTCCATTAAGTACCTGCCACTTGACTTTTTAAAACGCATATGTATTTTTTTTAATTACTAGTTAGACATTAGAAAGTGTAACATACTTTTCTGGATGCTAGAAATCAATTAAAGAATGGAAAACTTAGCTCTTCTTACTATAGGGCAAAATTAGAAACTGTTGGAATCAATTTGTTTTCTTGAGGATACATTGGTAAGTTGATAGAATTGTTTTTGACAGGAGAATTTTAAGAAATTGAACCTAGAAACATGTCCTATGTTTAGAATTACATACAGCCCACTTTTCTTTTCCTCATACCCTGAAAGAGTTTAGAATAAATAGTTTGTGTTTTTATCAGCTATAGTAAGTTGTGTTTTTATCAACTGTAATAAGTAGGTTGTATTCTTATCAGCTATAGACAGTGAAATGAAATACCATTTTTTGAAAGAGTGAATTTACTTTCTTAAATTGATTTTTGGATTTCCTAACTATGATATGTTTAACTGTTTCATTCTAAAGAAGAGAATCTAGCTCTACTACCTTAAAATTAAATTTATTATAAATTTGCAGTATATAGGAGAGTTGTCAAGTTTATGTATTCAATAAAACCTATTTATTATAACCTTAAAATGAATATTAACGTATATGATTTTAAGCTAATGCTTACATGTGAATTTGCTTTCCTTGTTCCTTTAAAATTGTTTGCTAAATCTAAAAATGTTTTTCACATGTTTTAGTATTTTTTTATTTTCAAGAGTAATTGAGTAAAATTTCAACCTCATTTATGATTCTCTTCTAATATTAGTGTTTTATTTGAATATCACTATGCAAATGCATATGACTTTCACATGAGAATAGAATTAGACATATAATAAGGTAGGTTGTACCCAGTGTGGTAGAAGTGAACCCACTGACTCTTCCTTGGAAGTGTTTTCAATGTTTTAAGGAAGGGAAATGCATATGAGTACAGGGCTCAGGACAGGAGTTAGTTTTATACTTTTTTTTGCTTTTCTTGCTTCATAAAACTTGAGCATCCTCAGAGCGACTACCAGTCAGGAAAGGGATTCACCTCTATTCTGTGTAAAGTATATATCTGATTTGGGGTTTAATGTGATTTCCTTCAGTTTCTTCTAAGGAAAATGTTTAAGATATTCTTCGGCAACAGTTTGGCACATATCACACTTTAAAGCACATTCTGTATAAAATGTATTGCCATTAATTATTTGCCTCAATTAAAATGAAAGCAAACCATAAAATAATAAATTTAATTAGACATAAAATGAAGTCTTAGCTATCTAGCTGATTAACTTGATTTACTATTGAAATATAAATAAATTTCATCAAGAGTTGTTTTTGAACCTGAACCTACCTTGAAGCCTTGAAGTTTGTAAACAAAGTGAACACAGGCAAAATCGGGGCACCCTGTAAAAGTTTCTGTGACAGATAATTTTTTTTCAAGTGATCAAAACAGTGTCAAAGATCTTGGTATATTCATGGGACTCAGGTGAATATTTTATTTGAAATTTTTAGTCAGAGTCCTAAGTATTTAATATTTTTAGTGATATTTTAGCTTTTTTTAAAGTTTCCTTAAAAGCCCTTTGATTTGGACATTGTAACTCAATTCGAACAGGTATTTTTAAACTTATAACTTTGTAACTACTTTTATTTTTTGAGAGTATTTCTGTTTCCCAAATCCTGTAATTCTCAGGAGAAATTCCTGTCTGGGAACATTTTTAATCAGGCTGCAGTTAACCTGTTAAAATATGCACTAGATGTACAATTGCTTGCTTACGCAGTAGCTCTGATGTGGTACCTAAATAATCATACTCAGTTCACTTTTTACTGATCAGGGCAGGAAGAGGAAGAAAAAGCAGCTTAAGAAAACAGTGTGATTGATTCTATTCAGAGGTGACTCAGAGTGCTTTTCTACAAGGCGTGATACCTCTGCCAGAATTAAAAGGAATTTCAACCAATTCAACCCAAAATACCTGTGAGTCTAAGAACTTTTTATTCCTTACCAGCTTTCAGACAGACTTGTGTGCTTCCATTGGCCATCCTAAGTGTCCCTGGTATTTGGATCTGTTTTGCTCTCAGTGCTGCCACCCTGTGTATGGCAGTGCCTCTGCTGCTTGTACTCATTTGCTGTGCTTCACTGTCAGGCGATAGATAACATGCAGACCCACTCCTGGAAAATGAGCATGCTGAAGCGACCTCAAAACTGTGCTCTACCTCTGTATTTAATATTGTGCTAATCTTTATTTAAAAAACCATACAATTGAGGAGTACAGTATTCAACTGGCAAAATTGAAATTTAGAAAAATTTAAGATTAAATACGTTTGTCTTCACATCATTTTACTAAAATAAAGCAGAATTGGGCTAGTTAATTAAATGTATTTCAAATTGGTCAAGTAAGAAAGCTAGAAGTTCTGAATTTTTAAAGGTGAGAGATGTTATTTTTTTTAAAAATTTTAGCCAAGTTTTACTTAAAAGTTCTTACTGGTAAAAACAAAACCAAAAATGAGTTCAGGAGTGGGGGAGGGGAAAGAGACTATACGAATGTTTCTGCTTAAAAGAAAAAGAAACTTAACTTGATTGGTTAAATTGTCCCCTGAATCACTAGCCAACATGACTTTTAAATTACATCTCCCAAACGCTTTGCATATTGATGCTGTGCTTCAGCCAGCACATACTTTGGCTATCTGACAGTTTTTGCTTTCACCTATGCGGTCTCTCCTCATTCTCACAGCAAGTCTGTGAGATTGGAGGTACAGACATGTGCATGCAAGAAGCATCAGTGAGTTCAGGAACTGGAACTCTGCTACCACTTACAATGCCTTTAGAATGGACTGACCAGAGATGGTAACTACTCATTCATTAGCACTTGTTGAGGCTAATATATCTGTAAAGTAAATTGTTAAAAAAAAAAAAACACTTTTAGCATAAAGTTGACTCTGTGTAAGTGATTCAAGTTAGAAAATGGTGACTACATATTTTTAAACTATACATAAGGAATTGGCAAAAATGTTTATAAACTCCCTAAGCTAAAGAAGATTGTTAAAAACATAAACCTAAACTTTATTTTATGCTAAGGAATTTAGCTGGCTATAGCTTTATTTTTTTGTTTTACAACATTTCTAGCAAAGCCATTGGACTTCAGAATAATCAGCATTTCTTCCTGAATTTTTGAATGGCTTAGTTCAGCGAACAATGTAATTCTATATGGTAGCAATTGAAAGTCTTGCTTATTTTAGTTAACTTTAGATGCTAGGCTTCTAAGACAGAAATGCCATTGATGATCTTCCCACCCCAGAGAATTGGAAAAATCAGTATAGTATATGGTATTGTTCTGATGACTGTAAAATTCCAAGTTGAAGCCAGGCACCAGTACTCATGCCTTTAATCCTAGCAACTCAGAAGGCTGAGATCTGAAGATTTTGCTTCAAAGCCAGCCCAGGCAGGAGAATTTGAGACCTTATCTCCAATTAAAGCACCCAAAACAAACAAACAAAAAAGCCTGAAGTAGAGGTGTATGGCTCTTGTGGTAGAGTATTAGCCTAGAGCACAAAAGCTCAGGAACAGCACCCAGGCCCTGACCAGCACCAAATAAATAAATAAATAAATAAATAAATATAAATTCTAAGTTCAAGATCTTCATTTTGTTATCCATGTCATTCTCTTCATAGATTTGGCGAATTACAGATTTCTTCATGTGTCTCACACATATAAATACCGCTTTAATTTTTTAAACTTGATTGATGTGGGAAATGTGATTAAATTTTGAATCAGAACTACTAAAGTATCACCTTAAGAGGAAGAATGTGTTTTTTGTTTTTGTTTTTGTTTTTTGGGTCCGGTCGTGGGTCTGAACTCTGGGCCTGGGCGCTGTCCCTCAGCTCTTCAGCTCAAGGCTAGCACGCTACCACTTGAGCCACAGCACCACTTCCGGCTTTTTTTCTTTTTGCATATGTGATGCTGAGGAATCGAACCCAGGGCCTCATGCATGCAAGGCAAGCACTCTACCACTGAGCCTCCTTCCCAGCCCCCAAGAATGTTTTTGTTATCTACATCATCTCATTTTTTCTTTACGCAGCCTTAAGACAGTAGGAAAGCTGCTATCATTATTTTCAAAAAGCAATGTAAAAGAGCTTGTGAAGTTAACTTGTGAGACATGATAACCCTCACCTGCAATTCTAGCTAGTTAGGAGGCACAGAGATCAGGAGGATGCCAGCCTGGTGAAAAGTTAGTGAAATCTCATCTTTATAAATAAGCCGGGAGTAGTGTTCCATGCCTGGAATCCCAGCTCTGTTAGTAGGATTGTAGGTCAGCCCCAGTGATGAAATGACAGACCCTAGCTGGAAAATAAAGCCAAAAAGGCCTAGAGGTCTGACTCAAGTGATAGGGTGCCTGCCTAGCAAAAGCAAGATCTTTATTTCAAATGCCTTAGAAGAGTTGGGAAGACCCTACAGAATGGTTTAAAACAAAACAGATTTAAAACATAACAAATTTCTTTCCCCAATTGTGAGAACATCACTGTTACTTTAGAATGATAATCAGTTGCCTTCCATAAAGAGAGGAGGTTTGGTTTTGCTTTGCATCCCATTTATTTAAAGTTTTTTCTGTGCTAAGTGGAGGCAGAAATAGGGAGATTGCTCCATGTTATTCTTTGAGGGTACCTAATTGGTCCTTAACGTTTTCCTTGCCTTTCAAATTGTCTTTTGGACAATGGGATAATGTACAAGAGAAAGCACAAAACAGTAAGCTTTAGAATGCCAGTGAATGGTATAGAAAGTAACTACAGAAATTCAACTGAAGGAGAGGTGGAATTTGAGATGAGATTTGATAAAAGCCTGAATTAGGAATAACAGAAAGAAGAGAAGATGACATAGGGTGACATTCAACAGAGATTAGAAAGCAAAAATGTGCTTCTTGTCTGTGGCCACCATGACCAGTCAGACCAGAGATTATAACTTTTAAGGAAAAGATGAGACCCACATACTGAGGCTTGGTGGGGAAAGCCTTGAATGGCAGCCTGAGAAGGTCACACGATGTGTTAAAGAAGGCATTGCTGTTTGGGTAGAAGAAGATGGATGAGCAAGTGCTAGACATTTATTTATCAAGTGCCTCTTTGCTAAAGCCGCCTGAGTGACTCTCAGCATCCCTAAAACCTTCTGTCCAGACAGTGATGTTATAGTGGTCCTAGAACTCAGTTACGTCCCAAAGCCACCTCATCTATATTCACTTGTAACTTCAGTTGTAAGTTCAATACTTGTTTTGTAGACACTGTCCGCACAGAAAAAAGGAATTAGACACGGAGGCGATGGGTCTAGAGCAAGGGGATGGGAAGTAAGGATACGTGACCCTCCCATGCACAGTATATGTGGAGTTCTGGCCTGCAACAGAGTGTTGGAGTGCCAGTGAACAGAAAGATGGGAAAAGGGCTAGAAGAGACAAGGGCTACACAACATATCAGGTCTTGAATGCCACACTGAGGATTTTTGTTCTGTTGAGAAATCTACCCACTGAGATTCCAGCTTGGCCTCATTCCTAATTTACCAACCAGTTTTCAATGCTTAACCTTCTTCTGACGCCCTGTTTGCTCCACCCACTAGCCAGATGTCTTGCCTTGATCCCAGAGCACCCTGGGGGAACCTCAGCACAGCTTCCCTCCAGGTGTTTTTTGCCTCCTCCCTTGTGATGCCCAGCCCATCTTTGGGAGTCCAGGTGCCTGAGTTGGTCTGGTTGAGATAGTACTTAGCAGTTATGCTCTGGGACAGTTGAGCCACCTGCTCCATTTGGGTTACCCCTCCCATCCTGGAATTTCCCATTCCTTCCTCTCTGCCTGCAAAGTATGCTCAAATCTTCTCCTCACATCCAAACAAAAAAAAAACAAAATTAGAACAAAACTCAAACCTTTGCATTCATCCCATTCCCTCCTCAAATATCTTTCTCTTCATCAGTGCCAAACTACGTGAGGGAACAGCCTGTGTGCATCTGTTTCCCTCCTCTGCCATTTCTCTAACCATCTTGCCAGTCATGTGAGCCTGCACTGGAATAGAACACCCATGTACAGCCTCTAGGAGCCAAATCCAGCGGTGTCTTTTCAATTCTGTCCCTGTGCAACTGATCTGCAGTATTTCACAGCTTTACAAACTCCAGCCTCTCTTGCTTTTCTACTTTCTGCAGTTCTTTGGCACTTCCTTTGCACTTTGTTCTGATGCCAACAATTCTCCCACCTGTCCTTGGTCACTAGCATGTTGGCATTTCCTAGGATTCATAGACTTCTCTGTTCTTCTCCCCCTCTTTATATATACTCCCAGAGTACCAGTTTCCTGTCTTTTGAATTAAAGTTTCATGCTAATGAAGTCTGTGTCTCTACCTCTGTCTTGGTCCTTTAGGCCTCTTTTTCTACTTACATTAACACCTCTGTATCTGTACCTTTCCTCCCATCTCTCACACATTCAGCAGACCCATTGAGTCAGGTACTGAGCCAAATCCCACCTTCAGTAAGCAGAGGAGGTCAACAAGCAGAGTTCCTTCAGCTTGTGACAGGTGATAGGAAAGCAGTAATACAAATGAGGAGTGTGGAAGGCCAGGAAGAACAGATCCTTAGAAACAATAAATAGAGAACACCTCTTCACAAAGGATTTTTTTTTCAGTATTGGGGTTTGAACTTGGGGCCTGTGTTTGCGTTTGCTTAAATAGGTGCTTAGTAGAGCCATGTTCCAAGTGCTTTTTACTTTAGCTAATTTTTTTTTTTTTTAGATTAAGCTTTTACTTGGACTGGCCTTGTACCATGACTCTCCTAGTAACTACTTCCTAGTAATTTAGATAGATAGATAGATAGATAGATAGATAGATAGATAGATAGATAGAGATAGATATAGATATATAGCACCATACCTGCCTTGTTTTTTGAGATGGGGTCTCTCTGACTTTTTGTCCATGCTGACATCAAACCATGCTTCTTGTATTTCAACCACTCAAGTGAGGTATTTTACCCTGCCCCGAAGGAATCTTTGTGTAGAGCAAAGCCAGGAGAAATCTAGAAGGATGTTTCTCTGTCATAAGGAGCAATACTCAGCACATTGGAGTCAGAGAGTGCTAGATAGGAACTGACCAGAGAACTGGATATCTTATGCCTTCTTTGGGACTGCAGTGGGACTCCTGGCTTCTACCTCTGTTCTTATTTTACTGTCCTCATCCTGCTGTTGTCTGCTTGTGACTCAAGGGTTCAAGCACCTGAAAGGTATCCCCTCCCCTGAGCATAGCACCCTTGAGAAGTAAAGCTCTCTGGAGTCAGTGATCTCTTACATGTGTCCCCATATGTGGTCACTTTTTGCACCTGTAGGAGCCCCAGCCTGCTTCACTCAGCTGTGATGACACTGCCTTGCATGCACAGGTACCCCTCACCTGCTCAGGAGCACTTTTCCAGCTTTCTTGCTGAGATGACATAGATAGGAGCCATGTGCTCCCTGATTTCTCTGTGAACTGGGCACATAGTAAATGCCTCAGAAGCAGGGTTTTCTATTTTCAGGGGTACTCTAGGTTGATTGTGGCAAATGGGGGCTAAGCAGTCATGGAACAGCACTTAGGGGCCATGTGATTAAAGTCACTCTTCCAGGAGATGTCCCAAGAAAGCATTGAGCCTAAGAGGTCAACAAGAACAAGCCTGGATTTTGGGCCCTTTGGACCTTGTCACTTGTGAAGTACAAGACAAACAGCAATGGCTAGGAGCCTTTTCTTGTCTGCTCCCCGCTGACCTTGTGCCCTCTGCTCTTGATAGCTAAGACTTCCCAACACATACACATGTACCTGACAACCATCAGGAAGAAGCCGACCCTCAGCAACAGCAAGCATTGTCATGGGGGCTACAGAGATAAGCATATATGTCCCAGGAGAACACATACATGAAGAAGAGGAAGCACACACCTCCGGTATGCCCAGAGGCAGGTGAAACCCAAAGTCTCTTAAGAGAAGCACACAGAGACCCAAACACAGTGGGAGTGGGGAGGCAGGCACATCTGGGGAGACTGTCCAGGCAGGTGAATTCTTTTTATGTTGATATTATTTCAGAAGAAAGGAGAGATGAAAGGAGGAGAGGATATATGTGTGTGTGGGAGCGGGGGAAGATGGATAGTCCAAGGATGGCAGCTGGCTTCTGAGTGAAGAGTACAGGTTACTGATCTAGTGAATGGGGCATTTTACCTCCCTTCTATGACATGACTAGTGTTTACTCCATATTTGCAGCTCAGAGCACTTAAACAGTTGTTCTTCCCAAATCCTAAAATGGGTTCTGTGGCTGACCCAAGAAAATAGTGAGACATGGAAAATTTAAGAAGCTGGGTGTTAAATGAGATAATATATGAAAGAAAATCTCAGCATGATACCTGGTCCATTGAAGTACACAAAAGGCTTTTGTTTTCTAAATAATTCTGTCTGTACTATGACATTCTAGCAAAATATAATAATGGTTGTAATCATTTTCTCATAGAACTCAATTCTCTAGTATACTAGGTCACTTTAGCCCACATTCACTGAGAATATTGAGTCCATCAGATATGCACTGTCTGCAGTCCCATGACCACCAGCCTTATTTGTAGTCCATCCTCTCCTTTTTTTGACTGCTGAGAAGCTCAGCCTCCTGCCCAAGGCTCATCATCTCTTTTCCTGCCCCACTGAATATGGAATCATGTTCAACCCCACTGGCTTCATGTCTTTAGTGACCATGGTGGTTCATAGTCTTTGCTTGGCTCTGCCATCTCTGTCCAGCCATTTCCTTTCATCTGCAGCCTTTCATATCCTTGGCTCCTTTCCCAACCACATCAGTTCAGGCTTCTATATCACCTCTCCATTCCAAAGTGGCTTTGGTCAGGGTCCTGCTTGCCAAAAGCCTCTTCATACATACTCACCCATGTATGCACATGCATGCACACACACTACTGCCAAGTCCAGCAAGTGGTGTTCTGTCTACATGCCCTTCTGTCTACCTACTCTTCTCACAGAATGGAAACCCCATAGCCTGACAATAGCTCTTTAATCTTTCTACACTCATTTACCCCTCATTCTTACTAGAGTTAACAATCACCCAGTCATTGTATACAAAATGACTGCTAGCCAGCCTAAAAGGTAAAATTCTTCTGAAGAGTATTTGTTGCTAAAAATAATTTATATATTGACAAAGACAACAACTAGTAAAATTATTTGTTACTCTGTTAAAACACTATTTGGCGTCAATAGAGTGGTATATTGGTGACTAGCCTGTGACCTTTGCAGCAGGGTCAAAGTGTTTAAAATGATCATGTCTCCCAAAAGTTGTAAGCATCATATACTTGTAAGTAAATTATGTCTGTCTCTTCAGCTGTCACCCAATTTTTATTGAGCACCCACAAAGTTCGTAATACAGTTACATGCATATTTACTGTGCAGGATTAAGTATAGTGCTGCCTGTAGAGATAAATTTTAATGTCTTATTATGGAATATTTTGAAGATATATAATAACAGAATAGGAGGACTACTCATATCCATAACCAGTATCACCTCAATGGACAATCGTATTTTGACTATGCCACAACCCATGTACATCCCTTTCCTGTGGATCATTTTGATGTGCAAATTATTTCATGCCCTATGTATTATGTATATGTATGAATGAATATATAATAGATATTATATAGTATTTTCAAAAAGTGCAGACTTCACAAGGTAATTATTTTACATCCCCCCCCCAAAGTAAAATTCCTTAACATTGTCAATATCTAATATCTTCATGGTTGTCTCCTTTTTTTTAAGCAATTTATACTGAACAATTAGTAGATGTTTCCCTTAAGTTTTTGTTGACCCCACAGGTTATTGCTTCTTATTTTTCCCCCAGTGTCTTTACATTTGCTGAATATTATACATAAGCTTTTTGGCAATGTAGCATGTTGAACATGGGGCTTTGTGATTATTAGGCAGGCACTCTACTACTTGAGTCATACTTCTAGACCTTTCTGCCTGGGCTTCCATGTACCATGATCATCCTCTTTATATATTCTGCTGTAGTGGGGGAGGGGGCAACATGTGCCAGCACACCCAGCTCTTGATAGAAATGAAGGTTTTGAACAGTGATCCTCCCAATTTCTGCCTCCTGAATGGTTACAATTAAAGACATGAACAATTAGAGACTTGGCCTCTTTATTAGGTTCAGGTTCTGGGACTGGGAGTTTGTCTCAAATGTTATTAGTGTCTGATTAGCAAGCACAGAGCCCCAAGTTCAAAGTAGTATCCACTCCTCCCCCGTCCCACAGAAAAGATTGAAATTCTGCTTCTTTGCTTCTCAATATGTTATATTCTTCTTGAATGAGGAGGTGAGAAAAAACACAGAAGTAAATACTGAATTAAGATACATAAGCAAGCAATCAAGAGGCCATCGACATGAATATAGTAAATGAATATAATTATTACTGTATTACTATGGCTATATAGTATTCTATTTCTGGTGCCGTATTAGGATTCTCATTTGAAATATACATAAAATAATAAATATTTCCTTTTCTCCTTAGAAGCGTGTAGTACTTGTAAAAACAGAATTGAAATCATTGTTCTCTATCTTACTTTTTAAAAACTTGGTGTTGTAGAAGGATTGCTTCCCCTGTACTTCCTTAGATTTCTCAATAGCTAAATTCATGTGGATAACCACCAGATTATTTATTATTGACCGTGGAGGTTGTTCCTACTCTTAATGCAATGATGAATGCCTTGTGCATAAACCTTTATGTGCATCTGTTGTTTTTTTCAGGCATAAACCTTTATGTGCATCTTTGTTTCCCCAGTTGTGAAATGAGTCGGCAGAAAGATACCCTTTTTGTTTTGTTTTGTTTGTCTTGGTAGTTGTATGGCCATGTGGATCACCAAGAAAGACTTGCAGTCACTAGTGGCACCTAGGGGCTCCCATTTCTTAAACTTCCCCAGTATAGTCCACAGTCACCTAAAGAAACCTTTCCAGTTGTCTAAAGCTTTTTTTATTTCTTTTTGTGCTACTTTTCATAGGTTTTCCCTCTTAGTAGTTACCTCTTGCCTCTGTCATTACATTTTCCTTTAATCCAGAGCTGCTAACCTTTCCTATACCAGTACTAACCTAATCATCTTCTCTCAGATACTAGTACTAGAGGTGCACTATATGTACTTCAATAAAAAGTTCATGGTGTATGTGGATTTGCAACTTCAGCTTTGGTTCTTTAGAACCTGTGTTCCTCCTTTCTGTGTTTCCTCCTCCATCTTTATGATCGTTGACTTTGATATTTTATATTAATATTATAAGTTCGTGGTGAGGGGAAAAGCACCCCTTCTGAAATGAAATAATTAGATGTTACAAAGCAGATAAGTATATACTTTGGGTAATCACCCAACAAGTCACTTTTCTTTAAAAATTTTTTAAAAAGATCAAATTGGCACCTGAACCATCTGAGAGATGTCAGTTGAGAAATCTAAAGTATTAGGACTATTCCCAAGTCATAATCAAGATGCTCTGAACTAACAGTACATACTAAAAATACCTCACATTCACATAATGCTTTACAGCATACCATCATTGCTTGGAAAGAATATTCACCCTGTGAATATGAACTCTAAATGGTCCTTACAAATCACAGCCTGTAACCTTTACCTCTGCTCACCATACTTTAAACGTTCACATCTCTCTTTTGCTCTGTGGGTTCCCTCTGGTCTTGTTTCCTACCCACAAGCTGGCTCTGGCTAGTGCCGTAGTTTGTTCAACTCCATCCACTACCCTTGATAGTTACTTCACTTCTCTCCACCCTGAAATATGTCCCCTCTCCTTGCTATTTTTGCTCTCTCTTTTTTTTTTATCTTGTCATTGGTGTTTCAACTTAAGGACCTTCCACTTACTAGGCTGGCAGTCTTCCACTTCAGCCACACCTCCAGCCCACCCTGCCTTTTGCTTGGACCTCAAGATGACTGGGAAACAGTAAGATTGCTGGGTAATGTGGAAGTAGCCTGGGTAAAGTAGGTCAGTGAGTCTAGCTCCAGCTAGCTTTCTCAGTGTGTTGAGGACATTCTGTCCTGTCCTTTTGCCCCTATAGCACCAGGCTCTTATCATTCTATTTTCCCTTCTTGCCCTTGCTCCTTCTCTTCACCTCTTTTTGTCCACTGGTCAACACCTTTCATGCTTACTATGTCATTGTCATGTGTCATCTCCTCTCTGAAGCAAATTATTACCATCTGTGACAGTTAATATTCTTGAGTTCAGCATCTGCACCATCCTGGTCTTCCCCCTTTCCATTCTTGTACTATGTGCCTCATCTTCTCTAATCCATTAACCTGCATTTCCTTCTCCACTTGATCTATCCTAGCAGCAATTACACATGTTGTATATCTGCCATCTTTCAAAGAAAAATAGTGACAGCTCTCTCCCTTCTTTCTATACCTTCTCCTTTGATGGACATCATTCTAAGAGACAGGAGTACTTAGTTCTTCCAGACTGTCCCGTGACACTCCTTCCTCCAGACTCTGTGCTAGTTCACCTTAGGCAGTGCTTTCCAATATTACCAAAAGCCTGTCTGTACCTAAACCAAGCAGGCACAGTTTATCCAGATTGCTGTCTTCTCCTTCACATATTTCCTTTATTCTGCTCCCAAGGCAGAAAAACTTCTCAAGGTCTCCTTTCTACCAATCTCCCTGCTCTGTCTACTCTGAGCAGTGGGGCTCCTCTTTTTTTCCCCCACTCTCGGCTCCTTCTCCTCACTTCTGTGATGTCGCATGTCTTAGCCTCAGACCACATTTTCTTCCGCTAACCTTGCTCTTTATTATTTGTGTGTGTGTGTGTGTGTGTGTGTGTGTGTGTGTGTGTGCTGAGGATCCAACCTGGAGCCTCATGCATGCTAAGTCAGTGCTCTACCACTTGTCGACAACATCCCGTCTCTCACTCTTTTCAAGCCTTCATTCCTTCAAGATTGTCACCTTACTGAGTATTGCTTAACACTGGTAAACTTCTTACTAAATGTTACTCTCTGTAGTATGTGCTTTATACTCAGTACCATTTTCTACTCTAAACAAATCAGTGGATATTGATTACCTCATTTTATAGCTGAGCAAACTATCCCTTCTGCTAAAACTTGAAAAAGAAGTGGACCTCTAACAATGTCTTTTCTCCCAGCCTGGTTTTCCACAGCCACACTCACCACTCCTTTTTTAAGACACCATCAGCTTCAACCAAGGGAGTCCTAATTCCTCCCTTGGTCGGTACACCCCCATCTCTGCCCTGCTCTGCTGTTGTGTTTGCCACCCACTATCCAACTCTCCATCCTCACTTGCATGACTGAATGCCTCACCTCCCTCTACTCGGTTCATTTGGCTCTTCCTCCTCTTCTCTGAAGCTTGGAAGAACCTTTTCTTTTTGTGAGTTTTCATTATACCTAGCCTGTACTTAATTTCTGGCATTTTTTTACCTTCTAGTTTAGGTTTTCAATAATAAACATTGTTTTGGGATACCTGTCCTAATAGACTACAGGCTTCTTGATGGTAGAAGTTGTATTCTCCAAGATACTTTGCTATTTAGTGATATATCTAGGGCAGAGATTTGTTGTCTTTAAATTGGTTCTTAAAGCTCATTTACCGTGTCTTTGTGCAGATACGTCTATTGAAGAAAGCGAACTTTCTAGACATGACCACAAGGTGGCACAGTGACTGCAGCCTCCTGGTATCTAGTGAGAGTGGGCCAAATAAAAAAAAAAAAGAACGTATCTCTTTTATTGCTATATACTCAGTGAGAATTCAAGATAATTTTCAAATTTCAAGTGTTCTGTCAATTTCTGATCACTCAAAAACGTAATCAAATAGATTGGGCCACCATTTTCTTCCACAGATCCAGCAGCTCAACAAGATAGAAAGCTCCCTGACCTTCTTTTCTTCTTCTGATCTTCCTTCTATTCAACAGAAACTGAGTACCTTTGATGCACATTCAGGTTCTGGGTATTGGGTATGCAGAAATGGGCAATGAAAGCCAAGATCCCTGCTGTAACATAGCACAGCTGGTTCTGGCCATCACTGGGACTGAAAACTTTGTTGCCAGAAACAAGAGCTCCTTTGCTGTTTCTTCTTACTTCTGAAGTCATTTTTTTTTCATATCCAATATGGATAGTCCATAGAGTTTTTAAATTATCAACTTAATAAGTAGTGACTAGTTCTGTTTTAATCATGTTTTTCTATGGCCTGCTCCCCTATTTCCTAGTTACATAGCCAAGAATTGGTTGTGTTCTCTTTAGTTAAACATATTAGGGTTCAAAAAGGCCAAAGATTCTGTCTAATATTGCACAGACAAATAAATTGGAAATGTATATCTTCAATTTTATCATTCATTTCTTTATTATCAATGCCAGCAAAATTACTTAAAGCAAAAGAAAATAAGTTAGAAATTGTTATTGGTGCTCTTAGATAAGTTTGACATTTGCTGCATTGGTGTTTAAAGTAATATTTTGACAAGGTGGACCTAATATAAATTAGTTAGAATTGCACATGGATTAAAAACAGTTTAAGCATGAGTGTAAAATAAGAGAAGTACAGGGGCTGGAAAAATAGCTCAGGTGGAGCCAGGCACCAGTGACTCACGCCTGTAATCCTAGCTACTCAGGAGGCTGAGATCCTAGGATTGTGGTTCAAAGCCAGCCGGGGCAGGAAAGTCTGTGAGACTCTTATCTCCAATAAACCACTAGAAAACTGGAAGTGACGCTGTACCTCAAGCGGTAGAGTGCTCACCTTGAGCTGAAGAGTGCAAGGACAGTGTCCAAGCCCAGAGTTCAAGCCCCACGACTGACCAGAAAAAAAAAAAAAGAATAGCTCAGATGGTAGAGCTCCATCCTTTGCATTCAAATGCATGAATTCAAGTCCTTAAGTATGCTCAGAATTCCTACTTACATTAGTCTACATTGGGTAGAATCACCTAACACAAACTAATTTTATGGAAGTGTTGAATAGCTCATGTAATGTATTAAATATGGTATAAAAAGTTAATTAAAGGTTATATGGGCACACTTTCGCACAGCTGTGAAGAAAAATTTTAAAAATATAAAGTAAAATCACAAGTCAAAGGGCTTTGACAGATTGAATTCAAATTCTTCAGTAGGAACTTTCTTTGGTATTTGATAAATGGAACTTACCCCAGAACTATTTATTATCTGCAAGTCTCAGTTCCAGTAGAAAGTATTCCTGGAGCCTTTAAGTCATGTAGTATGATATGTCTTAAGCAACAGGTGAATTGCATTGACTTCCTCCAAGTTTAACAGCTGAGAATGTGGCTCTCAAACTGCCTAGATAGGTTTCCTTCCTAGTAAGGGGTGAAGGCAACTCACATTTAAGCTGTTCCCCTCCCTAAAATGAGGAGGGATTTTAGTCATTTTGAATCATTCTCCTTATAAGGAATTTTAGAGGTTTTTCTTAAAATTTTTATTAGACAAACTAGTTGTACAGAGAAAGTTTATTATAATGTTTACATACATGCACATAATGTTTACATACATGCAAATTTTCCCCATCTGATTCTACTGTTGCTAAGCCTCCTTCCCCTCAGTATTTTGTGGGTTTTATTATGTTGTTTTCCTGCAAGTGAAATGTATGTGTATGTGTGTGTTTATTTTGACCTAATTTACCCTCCTTTTCCCTCCTAACCTCATGCTAGCCCCCAGTCTTTCTTTGTCATTTTATTATTATTGTCTATATTCCTGAACAAATCTTTCTCATCTTGGATTATCTCAACCTGATGATCTTGAGTTTGATCAATTTTCTTCCAACAATACTATTTCATTCTTTCTTTTCTTTTTTCTTTTTCTTTTTTTTTGTACTGGTCCTGGAGCTTGAACTCAAGTCCTAGATACTGTCCTTGAGCTTCTTTTGTTCAAGGCTAGCACTCTACCAATTGAGCCACAGCTCCACTTCCACATTTTTTTTTTTTTTGGTATTTTATTGGAAATAAGGGTCTTAGACTTTCTTGCTTGCCTAGACTGCCTTTGGACTGTGATCCTAAGATCTCAGACTCCTGAGTAGTTAGGACTACAGGTGAGCCACTGGTATCTGTCTCATTCTTCATGATTGAATAGTCCTTACCGTGTATATCTATTACATCCTCCATTCATCAATTGTCAGGCACCTGGGATGATTCCATAGCTTAGCTATTATGAATTAGTGCTGTAACAAATACGTGCATGCAACTATTTCTGTTGTATATTATATATACTTAAGAGTGTTAGAGCAGGAGCATATGGTAATTCTTTTTTGTTATTGTTATTAGAACCTCCATATTGATTTCCATAGTGGTTGCACTAATTGACATTCCCATCAACCGTATATAAGCCCATTTATCTCCCTCATTTGTGTGTTTGCTTTCTTGATGGTTGTCATTCTCACTGGGTTAAGATGGCATCCCAGTATTGTTTCCTTTATGGCTAAGAATGTTGAACATATATTCAGGATGTTAATCCTTTAATGAAAAGCTGACAAAGGTTTTTCTGCCTTTCTGTGTACCAGCTCTTCATTCTAGTAATAGTTTCTTTGATGTACAGAAGCTTTTTAATTTGACGCAATCCCATTTGTCAGTTCTTGCTTTTATTTCTTGAACAATGAGAGTGCTATTCAGAAAATCATTTCCTATTCCTATTTCTTCTAGTATTTTCCCTCTAGTGGTTAACAAGTTTCAGGCCTTACATTAAGGTTTTGATTCATTTTAAATTAATTGTTGTACTGGATGAGAAATACAGATCTAGTTTTGTCTTTGACATGTAGATATCCAGTTTTTCTAGCACCATTTTTGAAAGGACTGTCTTTTCACTAATAATGTTTTTTGTGCCTTTAGTAAGAGTCAGATGGTAGGGCTGGGAATGTGGCTTAGTGGTAGAGTGCTTACCTAGCGTGCCTGAAGCCCTGGGTTTGATTCTCGGTACCACACAAACAGAAAAAGCTGGAAATGGTGCTGTGTGTGGATCAAGTGGTAGAGTGCTAACCTTGAGCAAAAGAAGCTCAGGGACAGTGCCCAGACCCTGAGTTCAAGCCCCAGGACAGGCAAAAAAAAAAAGGAGCCAGATGGTTGTAGCTGAATAGGCTTATTTAGAGTTGTTTTTGCCTATGCCATTGGTCTTTGTGCTATTTTTGTTATTATGGTTCTATAATATAACTTGAAGTCAAGAATTATGCTACATCCAAAATTGTTTTTTTGGTTCTGGATCACTTAGATTATTTGGGTCTTTGTGCTTCCATATGAATTTTTTAGATGTTTTTTCAGTTTCTATGAAAAATGCATTTTAATTTTGGTGGAGATTGCATTGAATTTGTAGATTGCTTTCAGTAGTGTAGCCCTTTTTACAATATTTTTTGTACTAATTCATAAACACAGGAGGTCTTTCCATCTTTTAATGCCTTCTTTCTTCAGTATTTTATAATTTTCATTATAGAGGTTTTCCCACCTCCTTAGTGACATTTCTTCCTACTTTTGTTTATTGTTTGTTTTTTGGGGAATATTGTAAATGAGGTTGTTTTACTGATTTGTTTCTCAGCCTGTGAATTGTTGGTATTTATGGTTTTGGATGTTGATTTTTTTTTTTTATGTTTGCCACTACTCTACTTTGCCAAAAGTCTTTATCAGATCTAAGAGGTTTTTGGTAGAATCTTTTATGTAGAGGATCATAACATATTCAAATAAGGATAAATTGACTTGTCCCTTTAGTTTGTATCGCTTTAATTTTTTTCTCTTGCCTTATTGATCATCTGGGAGTTTAAGCCCTAATTTGAATGACAGTGGAGTGAGCAGACACTGTCTCCATCCTACTTTAAAGGAAAGGGTTTCATAAACTTTATTATACTAAGGTCCATTCTTTCTGTTACTAGTTTCTTCAAAGCTTTTATCATGAAGGAACCTTGAATTTTGTCAAAGGCTTTTTCTGAATACATTGAGATCGCAGATTTTGTTATGCTGTTTATGTGCTATAATAAGTATTGATTTGCATGTGTTGAGGATCCTTAAATATCTAAAATTAAAAAAATCTTTCTGATGATCATTTTAATGTTGTGTTACATTTGCAAGTATTATTGAAATTTTTGTATCTATGTTCATCAAGGAAATAAACATAATTTTTGGTTTTCATTGTGTCCTTGTCCAACTTGTATATAACAGTGATACTGGCTTCATAGAATGTGTTTGGTCATCTTCCTTTTCTATTTTATGGCAAATAAATATCTAGGTAGATAGATAATCTCCCTTGTGCATCAGTAGCGAAGCCTCTTTTCTTATTGAAGACCAGCATCTCGCTCTCCTCTCCATGTCCATCTCCGCCTGCTTCCTCTGGCAGCTGCGCTCTGCTCCGCGACCACCTCAGCACAGGCACATTGTCTCCTCCTCTTTACCTGGGATCCTGAGTTTTTCTTTAGCTATCGCTCTACCTTTAATTATTCTCTTTTCATCAGGTACAAAATTCTGAAAGAGAGTAACCTCCTGCTGAAAATTATTTCCCCATCATCTGGCTACTAGCTTTTCTCTTTCACATGTTCTCCATTCCCTCACTCCTCGATCGTCTCTTTCTCCCATTCCCTCACTGTCCCAACCAGTTCTCTTTCTTAGGGAATTTTAGTGTCTTCATGCCTACATGAAGACTACTAGGTAAGAACTGTAGGTCTGTTCTCTAGCTCTTAGTAGCTTTGGAGTCTGTTGTTGTTGTATTTCCCACCTTTTCCTTATCTTGGAGTGACCTCGTTTTGTGTCTCATAGTGACAGTTATTGGCATTCAGGTGAGTTAACCAGTAATTTGGTTTGAATCTTTAAGGGCAGGCTACGTTACTATCTTTGTTGTCCTTCCTCCTAATTAATTAATCCTAATTCCTCTTCGTTAATTTGCAAAGCATATAAATGGAATTTTTTCTAGAAAACTTCTTTGTTTTCACCTTAGCTTTGGACTATTGGAAGCATGTATCTTCTGTGTCCCCTTAAAAGAAATAATCTCTCCCCATTGTCCCTTCTCTCCACTTACCTTCCCAAGTATTTCTTGTTCTCAGAGTTATTTTCTCATTTGAGTTCTTATGAAGTGTTTAAACTTCATTATACTACACTGTAACAGAGGCTTATCACAGAGCTTATAATACTAACCACTGAATTCTGGCTTTCAACCTCGATAGCCACTTTATTTTATCCTTTCTTCTTTTTTCTTTTCCTTTTTCCTTTCTTAACCATACATGCTTAAAGACAAAAAAGTCCATAGTACTTTTTCTTGAGCTTCTGTGGTACTTCTTTTTACCAGCATGTGTTTACATGTGTATGTGTGTGTATTTGTTTCTAATTGTTGATTTCACACTAATCATTACTAGTACCTCCTAATGGAAGTTTTTATTTTTACTTAACAGATATATTTCTTAACATGATCACTTTTGTGCATTCTGAAGCAACTCCCAGAAAGTGGAAATCATGTTTGTCAGTACCCTTGGTATTCAAATTAATTCTGTATATAGTAAACATCAATAATATTTATTATATCCATGTCAGATAGTTATCTTGATAGAATGGTAACTGTATGACTAAACATTGGCCTTCTGGCTTAGGGACATAAAGCAGATGATTTTCTGCATAGAGCTCCTAGCATTCTTATTCTGTCTTAACCATGCCCATAGAGGTCAGTCTTCACAAGTTGCATGAATAAAAAGACACTGGAAATTCATGTGAAAGTAATCTTAGTCCTATCATAAAGACAAGAGCACATGAATTGTACTCAGTTTCTTCTGCCTTCTCTTTAAGAATTCTCTTTAAATAGAGAAACCAAAGAAGCACTCAGAAGAAGTAGAATTTTCCTCAGACTTCACTGAAAACTGTTTAGAATATAAGAAGAAACTGGCCAGTTTTAGAAATGGCAGTAAACTTGGAGTCATATTTTACTCAATGAAAATATCAATAATTAGATGACTGTGATTCAGGGGAGAAGAATATGAATTAGAGATTGGTGTGCTTTTTTTTTTTTTTTTGCCAGTGATAGAGCCTGAATGCTGTCCCTAGTGCTCTACCCCTTGAGCCACAGCACCACTTCTGGCTTTTTCTGCTTATGTGGGGCTGAGGAATCAAACCCAGGGCCTCATACCTGCAAGGCAGGCATTCTACCACTGAGCCACCTTCCCAGCCCCGGTGTGTTTACTTTTTTTAATGTAAACCATAAATACCTTGCTTCACATTTGTTTATAACAGAATAATAAAGATAAAGTATAAATCAATAAAGATAAAGTGTAAATAATAAATGATATACACAAAGAATAGCACTAAACAATTTTTGGTTCATATGCTATTAACCAGATTAAGCCTAACTTTTACAATTTCTAATTGTCTTCTTTTCTTTCTAGGTTGCCTCTTGGTGCTGCCTTGGCTATATTTGGCACCCAGAATGCTTCATTCTGTGATGGTCTAATTAATAAGATTGCCTTGGCTAGAGTTAGAGCCTCAGGTAGGTGGCTTTTGACCTTGTAAGACGTGAGTCTCAAAGTGATCAGTTATTCTAGTTCCTAACTAATGTAAGAGATAACATTAAAAGCTTGGACAAGCTACCACTTAGTGTCATTGTAATCAACAGGACTTACTAATAGGTACAACCTAATAGAAAACAAGGATGTCAATCCTCACTGACAAACTACATAGCTAATGTAAAAGCTTATTTGGTCCTCTTCCCTAGATAGACTCTTAAGTTCTGTTTTTCCTGAATCTTATAGAATTGTAGAATATCCTGGTTGTCAACTGTGCTGGGAACAATCTTATTAACTGGAACATTAGATTCTTGGGATGGGGCAGGTAGTACAATAAGGAACACATTTCAACAAGAACATTTGCTTGTGTTATTGAGGAAAGGATGTACATATGCATGCATCTAAATTTCCTTACTTGTATGCAGATGTAGCTCAATGACACAGAACAGCTTTAGCAATACTTGGAAGTCCAGGCACATACCTATTTGTACCAGGTAAGTTGTCAACAGGATTTCAAACACAGGGTTGGGGTTTAGAGGCCAGGACTACAAGCCCTAGGCCAGAGAGACTGGAAGAAACAATTGTGGCTGTTTCTGGACCCAGGGCATGGACTCAAATTTCTAAACTCTCCATTTACAGCAGACAGGGAAAAGGAGGACTTGGGATAAAAGCCAGTATTCATGAACAGATCTTTTAACTAACACTTAAAGGTGCATAAATTAATCTGGCTAAAGTTTTCTAATAAGTACACTATTCTATGGAGATAAAAATCGTTAGTGTAAATTTGTATCCATTTGTATGCTAGAAAGAAATTTAATAGAAGATGTCAGTGTTTTGAATTAGAGATTTTCTACTTCATTATAGAGTTTAAAATGTTTTTAAGGAAGCTACTTTTTAATAGCTAGAAAAAACGGAAACATTAATTTAAGCCAAATCCATTTATGCACATTTTCTCCTTTTTGGTCCTCCTATATCTATGAATGTTAAAAAAATATTCTTTGTTATTTTCAGTGTCATCTCACATTTTAATTTCACATAAAGGATATCCCCTTTAAAGAAATAGAATTTTGGCTGGGAAGGTGGCTCAGTGGTAGAGTGCTTGCCTTGCATGCGTGAGGCCCTGGGTTTGATTCCTCAGCACCACGTAAGCAAAAAAAGCCAGAAGTGGCGCTGTAGCTCAAGTGGTAGAGCATTTGCCTTGATCTGAAGAGCTGAGGGACAGCGCCCAGGCTCAGAGTTCAGGCCCCACAGCCGACCAAAAAAAAAAAAAAAGGAGAGAAAGAGAAAAGAAATAGAATTTTACCAGGTACTGGTTGCTTACACCTATGAGCCTAGCTACTCAAGGGACTGAGATCTAGATGAATGCTGCTTCAGGCTAGTCCAGACATAAAAGTTTGCTGGACTTCTTCAAAATAACTGCAAAAAAAGGGCTTGAGATCTGGTTCAAGTAGCAAGCCACTTGAAAGTCTTGAAGTGGTAGACCAATCAAGGACTGGGACTTGAGTGCAAATCTCAGGACCTCAAAAAAAATATATATTAGAATTTTACTTCATTTTCCCTTCCCATAGAACTTTGCTGTTTATTTTTATACCAGTCATTATCAAAATAAGTTACGTGTGCTTAAAGAATTATTGGAACAGAACATTGAAAGGCAGAAATGTTCCAGAAATACAGGTCTACTAGGTACCCAACAGGTTTCTTCACGCTCAAAAGATCCTTTGGAGACCTCTTGGACACAGGGAGTCTCTGGAGACAGAAGAGTGCCTACTTTTGAATTGACAGTTTCTGACCTTCCAAGTATTTAGGAATGGATTGAAATGGTTTTCATTGTGATTTTATTCTGGACAGCCACATAGGCATAATAGAGAGGACAGGTTTCATGACCTGTGCAGTGACTAATCCAAGAGCATATTCAGTTTTCATTGCATTGTTAGTATGACTGAGTTTGTATGTTTTAGCACTAGCACATGCATTACACATGTACCTTCTTATATATAACACGAGCCCATATTTGAAGTACACAGTACTTTGAGATGGCTTAAAACTGATTCTCTGCTTGAGCTTTTGTAAAAGTAGAACTTCCTTTCTTTAGCACTTCTCTTAGATCTAACTCCTATCTTTTTATTTGAATTTACAGATAAAGTATGGGTACTTGAGAGTTTAAACATAAAATCTGTATTATTGTGTATCTGATTTAAAAATTAATTAGCTTACGCTATACAGAGGAATCTGTGATTTTAATAGCATTAAGAAGTTACTCAAGAATGATGGAATTCCTTCCAAATCTTTAAGGTCCTTCACTGTTGACATTTTTATAGTTGATATCAGATATCTTTGTTGTAACCCCAGAACCTTAAATGGTTACTGGTAATAAGACAAAGAGCTTACAACAGTTTGGGAAATATGACCTGAAAGTGACCTATTTCATAGTAATAGCTAAGTCAGAGTGTTTTGGAGATGTTTCATATATGTTTTGAAGCAAAGACAATCTTACTTTATATTATTGTTATTGTAAGTTCTTTGCACAGTGCTGCCTTCGCCACTCTCGAGCATCATTGCTTCTGTTTTGTACAATTCCTCTCCTATTTCCAAATACTCATTACCCTCTATGAAGAAAATGAAAATATTCCAATGTTTTCATCTGTGGTTTTCAGTTTTTATATTCATAAAAACTTACAATCATAGAGAAACCCACCCATATCCTCCACACACTAAACTTAAAAGGAAATATTAGCTTCTAAGTTACAGGTCACTAAGAGAGAGCCTTATAAAGAAGAAAAAACTCCTTAACTTGACCTGGCATTTTTGCTCCATGAAATAAATAAGAGGAAAATTCTTCTGAATTGGAAGATCACATGTGTGACTCTTCTGTCTTCATCAGGTGTCTATTTATCTAACTGAGCCCTCTAAAGAACTCATGGCCTTGAAAAGGAACCTCATAACCAGACAGATGAATAACAGAACTGATAATGGGATTTTTTTAAACTCTGGAATCACTGCTTTGAAATTTGTCAGTATTTTCCAAATTATTCTTTAAAATAAATACATTAGCTTTCCCTTCATGTCTTTATATTATTGAACATAAGCCATTTCTTAAAAAACCATGTTAATTTTGTAGCAAATTTCAAGATCATCTTAGAAGTACATGTTAGTGAACTGCTTAAAATAAATTGAAAATATCAAATACAGTATTTTTTAAAGGTATCTCTGTATTGATATCTGTAACTATTACATCTAGTGAAGGAAAATAAGTGTTGTGGTTTTCCATATTCCAGTTATTAACTGAGTTCTCTCAGGACCTACTTTAAATCAGGTGAGTTAGTTACACATCTCTGCTTCCTGCTTCTTGGTGAGCACGCTGGCTCCTTGCCCTTCTCAGTAGGGATAAGCAGCCCTTTCCAGACGTTTCCTGCTTCATGCCAAATACCCACGTCGGTACCATACATGTTTTCACTTTGGAAATTTTTATTAGAAATGAGGCATCATTAATGTTATATACTCTTGCTACTTAATTCCTTAAAAATAAGATCCAAGAATGCTTATTTTTGAAGTAAATAAATACTTTAAACAGATTTTTATTATTGCAGTTGCTGTTACTCAAAATTGTTTTAGTATTTCATATAGATTAAAATGTTGACAACTGGTAAGTTTACTTTTGTAATCTACCTATTTACTCTGTATTTCTCTTTGGAAAATATTCTGGACAAATGTTGACCTTTTTTTCTGAAATGTTTTCTAATGGTGTTTTATGATTAGTATAAGGGAGAATAAAGCTTTGATGATTGATAGCATTTGCCCTTAGCAAAATCTGTTTTGACTTTTAAATATAAAGGAGTTACTAATACAGGTAAGTATTGCACAAATTCACAGCTATTAGCAAAGTAACCATCAGAGCTATGGAAGTTAAAATATAGAAGAGATTTCAATATGGTCATGTTCTTTGCCTGGCATCTCATAAAAATTAGTTTTAGTAGACCTTCTGATATGATTTATTTTTGCTTGTTATTCTAAAATAGAGACTCAGCAGACTAAAGGACGATATTCATAGGGGAGGAATCCAAAGGCATAACTACTCTGAACATACAAAATACTATTTATTGCAACAAATTCCAGGAAATGGAAGCACGGGTGGTTGTTAGTTGTTTTCTTTTAATTGAGGTAGTGGTATTGGTGTTGTTTGTTTTTGCTTTGGGCTCTTTGTTTTGTTTTTAGGGGGGACAAAGGGCACTACAAGAGAGGGAAGAAGAGTGAACAAATGCAATCATGGTATTCAGTATACACTATGTGGGAAATGAGCTATGCAATTTGTGGGCAGAGATAGGAGGGGGAAACTGGGGGAAAGTGACATTGTCCAAAAAAGAAATGTACTTATTATCTGACTTAGGAAATGGCAACCCCTCTGTACAACATCTTAATAATGATAACAATAAAATTATATTAACTTATTTTTCTGGTCGATCATGGGGCTTGAACTCTGGGCCTGGGCACTGTCCCTGATCTCTTTAGCTCAAGGCTAGTGCTCTACCACTTGAGCCACAGAGCCACTTCTGGTTTTCTGGTGGTTAATTGGAGGTAAGAGTCTCATGGATCTTCTTGCCTAGGCTGGCTTTGAACCACAATCCTCAGATCTTAGTCCTCTGAGTAGCTAGGATTACAGCCATAAACCACTGTTGCCCAGCTGTATTAAAATTTTTTCAACATAAAATAGTGACTCAGGTAGAAAAATAATGTAAAACACAGGAAAATAAGCCTGTGTGCATGAACTTAGAATATTCCCTCTAATTACTGTTTTGTGTATTTAAAGTCACACTGGAATAAGGGAGAAAGCCTATTCTGTTATCAGAACAGAAACTGGAAGCACATTCTGAAGACACTATTTCATCTTAGAAAACACCTTCCTTTCTTCTTTCTCCTCCTCCTTCTCTCCTCCCCGTCATCTTTTTTCTCCATCTCTTTCCTTTGTCTTGTTTATAAAATTCCCCTGCTGGCCTTAAACCTTCGATCTCTCTATCTCAGCTTCCAGAGTGCTAGGATTACCAGCTTATATCATGATGTTTGGCTCATTTTAGAGCAATTTAAAATGTATTTTCTACCATCCTTCATAGTTCTTTATACCAAGGCAAAGAAGAAATCTCATCACTTGAGAAACAAAACTTTTAACAAGTTTTCCAAAAAAGTAGAAAATAATGAGTATAAATTTTATTATCGACTTTTAGAACAATAATTCAAGTAACTTTTTTGAAGTTTTTATTGAACCTATAAGAAATCATAGAAAGCTGGGCCTCGATGGCTCATGCCTATAATTCTAGCTACTCAAGACTCCTGCCAGCCCAGGCAGATAACTGTGAGACTCTTAATTCCAATTCACTAGCAAAAGCTGGAAGTGGAGGTGTGGCTTAAGTGGTAGAACACCAGTTTCAAGTGAAAAAGCAAGCGAGAATGCAAGGTCCATGTCAGGCGCTGGTGGCTACTCAGGAGGCTGAGATCTGAGGATCATGGTTCAAAGCCAACCCAGGCAGGAAAGTCTGTGAGACTCTTATCTCCAATAAACCATTCAGAAAACTGGAAATGGCACTATGGCTCAAGTGGTAGAGCGCTAGCCTTGAGCTGAAGAGCTGAGGGACAGCACCCAGGTCCAGAGTTCAAGTACCAACACACACACACACACACACACACACACACACATATTATACAGACAATTTAAGATTATATATATACAAGCTCTACATATGTTTTATATGTTTATTTTATCTAAATAATGATTAACTCTAATCAGTTTCTGGTTTCCTTTGTTTTAGGAAATAATTCTTTGAAATTATTAATTTGGCATCTAGTAAGAATTCAAAATAGGTTGAATGTAGGGAAATTAAGCATAAGTTGGGTGGCATATTTGAAGATAAATTAAAATAACAACTTTATTATTTTAGATTATAATAAGATATATAGCAGCATTAACTTGTTGACTATTGGAGTTATCTTAAAACAAGATATATAATACATGACTACTGAAATACTTAGGATATTAAAGCATTTTTATTATAAGTTGCTATTGAATAGTTAGCAATGAGGAATATTTCATGAATATATTTAAGATCTAATAAGTTGATATTAGGTAGGTAAGAAAATATATATAAATTTGTTATTTACTGGTTGCTTTTATATTTGTTTCTAAAATATTTATCCACTCAGATATTCTAGTTTATTTTCACAGTTTTTAATAGTAAGCTGTTTTTTTGGATCTTAAATTTATTTCCTTTTGGAGCTTTTATTTGACAACTCTAATAAAGAAAATTAGCATTTATCCCTCTTCTGATTCTTTGAGTCTGACAACATTTATCCACTTTCACATTGGTTTGCTGACATAGCCTTTTCATAGAATACAATTGAATAAAAATGAAATAGGAGATTGAGTTTGGCATAATTCCCTTTCTTATCATGTATATGCCATCAAGTTTTGACAGTGATGATAAATGTTTCCACCTTCCAGATTTATTGAGTTCAGGGAAGAGAGTAGAGACAAAAATGCACTGTACTTCTAAGATATATTATTTCTATTAAAATAACAATACAGAAAATGGTCTTTCATATTCCTAACTATCCCACCATACTCAGTATGTACCATAAGCAAGTAAGTATTTTAAAAGTTAATTTTATTATTTTGCAATTTTGATGTGCAGAATTCAGTTCTTCCATGTTATGCATGTCCTATGCTTTACAAAAGAATGGAGCTTTTGCTTTACCTTCTTAACTTCCATTGGTCTAAATTTTAATTTTTCTTATCTTTTAAACTATAAGAATAATGCTGATTTCACATATATTTTTGGTATTTTTGTAATGGTGCTTGAATGTCTACTAAATATTTTATATATTACAAAATCTGAAAGTATTTGAATATTTTGTTTCAAGTAAACATATGTTGGTATTTTGAATTTCAAAGTTATTCTTACTTAATCTGTGATTGACATATCATTTTTGTACTTTAGCTATTTTACTTACCCCTTTCAAGTTTTTGTAAGTTACCTTTAAAATTCTCAGAACTGGGCTGGAACTATGGCTTAAGTAGCAGCGCAGTGAAAAGGCCTGAGCAAGCCCCAATACTCTCAAAATACTTAGAATCTACTCATCTCTGTACCCTTCTATAATAATTTTAGATCTGTCTTTCGACCATTGACTTGTTTGAATTATTAACACACTTTTGTATGTGTACTTTTAGTCTACTAAAGATACTGATAGTAAGCATTTTTAAAATACTTTAAAATTGTGATCTTAAAAATCAAAATGATTCTTTCTTTCTACGATCCCTCAAGAAAGATCAAACCTGTATTTAATTTCCCTTGCCTTGTTTTGTGATCTAAACAACACAGGGCTGCTGCTACATTCCAGCAATCCTTACCACAGTTCTTAAGTATAAATTGGCAGGTACTGCAGATAACAAAAGTGTGGCTCTGAGAAGCCCCAGTTGCACAAATGTGTGCAATATGGGTGAAAGCACTGTTATAGGACATAGATGATGGGACTTTGGTATAGTTCCAAATGTACTCTCTTACAGAAAACTGAGTTCATCTCTCCCATAATATTAAAATTTAATATCACTTTGATCAGTTCTGTTTACAAACCCTAATATCATGCCAATTAAGTATTTTTTAATTACGTTGAACTTGAGAAAAGAGGAGTCATTCAGCATCACAAATTGCCATTGATCTAGGTAATGCTATTTTGCTTTTAATTTCTGCATTTATTTATTCATGTAAAACTGCTTAGGACTAATAAACATGTGCAGTTGGTGAAAAGTAATGCATGACTCCGGTGGAGTATGGAATGTAAGCATGTGTCATGAAACTGCAATTCCTCCATGCTTTATTTTCTATCATTTACATGTTCCTTCCATTTAGAGTATAGTCCATTCTTTTTTTCCCCCCATAGGTCAGCCAAAATGGGAAGGATTGGATTCTACTCTCTTCCACGAAGAGTAAATGG
Organism: Dipodomys spectabilis; assembly: GCF_019054845.1. Lineage (NCBI taxonomy): Eukaryota > Metazoa > Chordata > Mammalia > Rodentia > Heteromyidae > Dipodomys > Dipodomys spectabilis. The sequence goes on from NW_024870876.1 coordinate 408,109, forward strand.
GACTGGCTAAGATCAAAGTCTGATGCTTTTACCATCTGTAATCAGGTATGTACTGAACAAAAATCACCGTAATTCTGTGCATGCACTTTTGAAGTATTTGGTTGATACATATTGTGAATATGGTCTTTTATTAGATATTGCATTCACAACCTTATATTAATCCTATAGTTTTAAATGCACCTATGCTAACTGATTTGAGTTGTGTAATGTAATGATGATTAAAAAGATATTATCAGCCATGAAAAACTTTCAGCTGGTCTTAGAAAAGTGTAATATTTGAAATCAGTGCAATTCTTCATTGCTCAGTATGTACATACAAAGATAATTCATTTGTTATTCCATATTGAGTATCACCAATTTAGCACAGTCAAATGTTTGTATATTGCTTCATGGTGCAAGTTTAATACTTTTTTTTTCTCAAATACTAAAGTTATTTTTCTTAAATAAAAAGTTATTAGATTTTGTAACAATTACAACAGTTAGAATTTGTATCAGATTTTAGTTGTATACAAGGATTTAGATACTTTCATTCTTCAACTAGAACATGATTAATTTGCATATAATCTACATAGGTAAGTGAAAACATCTTGTTAGAAAATAAAATAATGGAAGTTATTTTTTCCTGCCATGACAGAATGCAGAATATAGTTATTACTAATTACAGCAAAATAGCTGTTCAGATCTGATTTGTGAGAGAAGCAAAGAAGCTTTCTTCTGAATGAGATAATAGGAAGAGGACAGGTCTGAGATTCAGAAAATCTAAAGCCAAAGTGCTCCCACCCATATTGCACACATTTGTTCAACTGGGGCTTCTGAGAGCCACACTTTTGTTACCTGCAATACCTGCCAAGAATATACTTAAGAATTGTGGTAAGGATTGCTAGACCGTAGCAACAGCTCTGTGTTGTTTAGATTACAAAATAAGGCAAGGGAAATTAAATACAGGTTTGATCTTTCTTGGGGGATAGTAGAAAGAAAGAATCATTTGGTTTTTTAGATTTTATTATTAGCATAGGCAGTATCTGTTGTCACTTTTAAGCTGCAAGGAGGACAATACATGCCTAATAAAGAAAAAAGAATACTTGATTAACTTAACCCTTGTGCTTTACTACTGTAGTCAATTAGCAGATCATTTTGTCTGTTTAGAGACAGCCTCTACATTAAAATATGAGGACTTACTGTAACATACACTTAAATTTCATGAAAAATGTGGCTATTTAGAGCTCCTACAAAAGTAAAACGGGAATCTGTAAAAGTGAGGGTAATATACCTAGCTTTTATTTTTATTTATTTAATCTTTAAAATTTTATTGTAGCCGAGCGCCGGTAGCTCACGCCTGTAATCCTAGCTACTCAGGAGGCTGAGATCTGAGGATCGCAGTTCAAAGCCAGCCTGGGCAGGAAAGTACATTAGACTCTTATCTCCAGTAAACCACTAGGAAAACCGGAAGTGGCACTGTGGCTCAAGCAGTAGAGCGCTCGCCTTGAGCTGAAGAGTGCAAGGACAGCGCCCAAGCCCAGAGTTCAAGCCCCAGGACTGACCAAAAAAAATTATTGTAAAGGTGATGTACAGAGGGTTCAGTTAGCCAGGTAACAAGTACATTTCTTTTTGAACTGTGTCACGTCCTCCCTCATTCTTTCCCACTTTTTCCCCTATCAGCTTCCCTCCCCAAGTTGTGTAGTTCATTTCCAACATTGGGTCTAGACCTAGCTTGTAAAGGCAAGTGTCAGTCTAATACCAGAACGCAAGTGAGATAAGGGAGTTGGCTTTCCTTTTTTAAGTATATGATAGGATGAAACTTCAGGTAATTAATAACAAGTCATTTGTCCATATTCAAGTTTTCAGTTAAAAGATCAGATCTTTTTAAAAGAGGTTGTAGATGTTGTCATTTCTGTTGTCTCTTGATAGTACCTCACTAAACTACCTTGAGGAACAATTGAATCTTTGGAGAGTTGCTTTCTGTAGTCTGAGAAGTAGAGTTGATAGTATTTACTTCTCTCTCCTTTATGTAGGTTTTAACTTTTTTATTTAAATGAAAAAAGACCTTCTCATTGCATGGTACAAGGTAAACATTTCATTCTTTTTAACAGCACAAATAATGAATTGAAACTCTCACATAATTTTTTTACCCATCTGATTGCATAGATATTGTTTACAGTGAGAAGTCCCAAAAGGTGTCTTATGGAAGTGGCACTGTGGCTTAGGTGGTAGGGCCCTAGACTTGAGCTGAAGAGCTGAGGGAGAACACCCAGGCCCAGAGTTCAAGCCCCATGACTGACCAAAAAAAAAAAAAAAAAAAAGGTGTCTTGCACTCAAAGGCTAATTCCCCTCTCCTCCTCCCCAGCTCTTATTTGCATTGGCTTATCTACCAACTGTAGAGTACCCAGTGAATGTAATCATTTTCTATGGTATTAAAAATGGGTACCAGTGGCTTTACACCTGTAATCCTAGCTACTTGAGTGACTGAGATCTGAGGATTGTGATTTAAAGCCAGCCTGGGCAGGAAAAGTGCATGACAATCTTATCTCCAATTAACCACCAGAAAACCAGAAGTGGCTGTGGCTCAAGTGGTAGGTGCTAGCCTTGAACTGAAGAGCTGAGGGACAGGTCCCAGGCCCCGAGTTCAAGCTCCACAACTGACCAAAAAAAAAAGTTGAGAAAAGTTAGGCATATTCTTCCTCCAAGATAAGTAACCATGCCCTTCATCAAATATTAACCATGCCCTTCATTGAATATGCCATCAAAAGCTTTTACAATTTCAAGAATGTATATTTGTTGGGGCTGGGAATGTGGCTCAGTGGTAGAGTGCTTGCTAGCATGCATGAAGCCCTGGGTTCGATTCCTCAGTACCACATAAACAAAAGAAGCTGGAAGTGGCGCTGTGGCTCTAGTGGTAGAGTGTTGGCCTTGAGCAAAAGAAGCTCAGGGACAGTGCCCAGTCCCTGAGTTCAAGTCCCAGGACCAACAAATAATAGTAGTAATAATAATAATGTATATTTGTTACGTAGACAAATCAATCTACTCTGGATTCAGAGATCTTTGGCACTGTGAATACAGTGCTACAAAGACTAAATTTGTACTTTAGGTGGTACATTCAGCTCTTTCAGGCCTGTAGTGTCTTGTCTTAAGTACTTTTATGGACTTAATGATTCAGTTTTCAGTGCTATAGTGTTTTTCATATAATATGCAATATGGCTAGTTATATGCATGGATTACTATGGTTTTTAGACAAAATACTTTCTGAAACATTTTTATATTTTAGTCAGATTTATGTTCTCTTTGTGAAAAATGAAAGCTTAATAATGCCACTTTTAGAATCATATTTTGATGCTTCCTGAGAATTTCTGAAACTGCTACTGCTATACCAAAGTACAGCATTGTCAGGTGGAATTTCAGGGTATGTATAAACTGTTCATTCTGAGCAATGCATTTATATGTGTTTTGACTAATATAAAGAAACCTACAGATATTACATTGGACCAGCTGAATCCATTTTATGGTTTCTTTTTTAATTCAAAAGCATCACATAGCAAATAATTTTTTTTTAAAATGGAGTTTAGTTACAAACTAGTTGTTTCTTATTTTTTTTTCCAGTCCCTTTTTGCTTTCTTTTACGACCACATGAAACTTGAGAAGCCACCTAAACCTATATCATTTAGTGGAGTTGGGCAGTTCCCAGTGTCCAACAAGAAGGCCTGGTTTAGGCTGCGATGGCCACTGTCATTCCTGGTGATTTGTCAGAAGTAAGAGATACCCAGAAAGTCCCTTCAGGGAAACGTAAGCGTGGTGAAACCAAACCAAGAAAAAACTTTCCTTGCCAACTGTGTGACAAGGCCTTTAACAGTGTTGAGAAATTAAAGGTTCACTCCTACTCTCACACAGGAGAGAGGCCCTACAAGTGCACACAACAGGACTGCACCAAGGCCTTTGTTTCTAAGTACAAATTACAAAGGTATTACACTCTATTTGTCTTTCAGATTATATTTTCTCTTTTGTTGGCCATTTGAAGCCATTGTAAGCGTATGTATCTGTATACACATTTCTCAGCTGATTTGCAGAGTTAATGTTAAGTAGATTAGACTTTAGTTAGTTCTTAGTATTCTAAGTCACATGCCTTTATGTATTAATGTCTTTGATTTGTTTTTTTTTTAAATAAAATGCTTAATGAGAGTAGAATTTCCATTTGTAGAAAGAAATTGCGACAAGAAAAGGGTATGGACATTTACGTGAGTATGTTCAGTGTTGTTCATTTGTTTCTGTAATGCTAGCTAAGAACCAGCAGAAAACTAATGTGGCAACTTAAATGGCTCAAGTTTTGCAGTATTTAGATGATATTAACTGTTCTCATGGTTCATACTAAGTTAAGCAATTTCTATTACTAAGGGAGTTCTATATTAGCGTGATAGTTTAGTTGCCCATTTGAAAACTGAATACATACCAATTTTGTGGTGATAATCACTAACAGAATATATCTGTGTTTAAAGGCACATGGCTACCCACTCTCCTGAGAAAAGCCACAAGTGTAATTATTGTGAGAAAATGTTTCACCGGAAAGATCATTTAAAGAATCACCTTCATACCCATGACCCCAACAAAGAGACATTCAAGTGTGAAGAATGTGGCAAGAACTATAATACCAAGCTTGGGTTTAAACGGCACTTGGCCTTGCATGCCGCAACCAGCGGTGACCTTACCTGCAAGGTATGTTTGCAGACTTTCGAAAGCACAGGAGTGCTTCTGGAGCACCTTAAATCTCATGCAGGCAAGTCATCCGGGGGGGTGAAAGAAAAAAAGCACCAGTGCGAGCATTGTGATCGCAGGTTCTACACCCGGAAGGATGTCCGGAGACACATGGTAGTGCACACAGGAAGAAAGGACTTCCTCTGTCAGTACTGTGCACAGAGATTTGGAAGAAAGGATCACCTGACTCGACATATGAAGAAGAGTCACAATCAAGAGCTTCTGAAGGTCAAAACCGAACCAGTAGATTTCCTGGATCCATTTACCTGTAATGTGTCTGTGCCTATAAAAGATGAGCTCCTTCCAGTCATGTCCTTACCCTCCAGTGAACTGTTATCAAAGCCATTCACAAACACTTTGCAGCTAAACCTCTATAACACTCCATTTCAGTCCATGCAGAGCTCGGGATCTGCCCACCAAATGATCACAACTTTACCTTTGGGAATGACATGCCCAATAGATATGGATACTGTTCACCCTTCTCACCACCTTTCTTTCAAATATCCATTCAGTTCTACCTCATATGCAATTTCTATTCCTGAAAAAGATCAGCCATTAAAGGGGGAAATTGAGAGTTACCTGATGGAATTACAAGGAGGCATGCCCTCTTCATCCCAGGATTCTCAAGCATCATCATCTAAGCTAGGGTTGGACCCACAGAGTGGGTCCCTAGATGATGGTGCAGGAGACCTTTCCCTGTCGAAAAGTTCTATCTCTATCAGTGACCCCCTCAACACACCAGCATTGGATTTTTCTCAGTTGTTTAATTTCATACCATTAAATGGTCCACCCTATAACCCCATATCAGTGGGCAGCCTTGGAATGAGCTATTCCCAGGATGAAGCACATTCTTCTGTTTCCCAGATCCCCTCACAATCACAGGATCTTCAGGATCCTGCAAACGCTATAGGTCTTGGGTCTTTGCACTCACTTTCAGCTGCCTTTACCAGTAGCCTAAGCACAAGTACCACCCTGCCACGTTTCCATCAGGCTTTTCAGTAGGATTCTGGGACGTGGACTTAGTACAGAAATGTATGTATAGTCCTGCCTTAGGTGACCATTTTACTTGTAGTGCCTCCTTTAAGACAATATGAAATTTTCTGCTATTGTATAATACCAGGTTTCATTAAGCCAGTATAAAATAGAAACTAGCTTCTTCAATGAGTTTTAGAACCATTCATGTACAGTTATGTTTACCTGGGTATTTTATCCTGATTCACTGCCAGTTGCCAGAGTCTAAAAGCTTTTTTTCCATATAGAAAAGCCATTATTATTAATAAAGTTTTACAAATCCCATATTCAAATTATTTTAGACCTTAAAATTTTTACTTTTTCCCAATAACAATGGCTTTACCTTTTGACATTTGGCTCATTTTTTAAAAATCTACAGTAGAATGTAAATTTCTTAAAATCCGTGTGAATAACTCAGTTTTAAATTTTTTACTAGCCACTAAATTGATTCATAATCAAATGTTTTTAAATACAGTTTGGGAGGTAACAGATGTTTCCTAGATATTTTATAACTCAGATCAATAGCTATTTTGAAGACTTGCTATTGTCTGACTAAAGTATTTGCTACAATATTATGAACATAATAAGAGAAACAAAACTTAAACACAAAGCGCCAGTATTTGTAGCAAAAAGCAGCTCTTAGTAAGGTAATATAGCATTCTATATTGATAGTTGGCCCTTAATTAGTACACAAGGGATTTTGCTGTGTTTAAGCCTTTTTAACCTTTTACTATCTTTCCTTTTGATAATACTAGTTTATAACATTGGAATCTTCAGCATCAGTATATAGACAGCTCTCTAATCTTTTCCACCTTTCCCAGCCAGAGGGTGGCTCAGGCACACCAGCAATTTTATTTGCTCATTGGTCCACAGTTACTCCAGAATCTAGAGCCATTGTGGAACTGTGGGCAGTAGATACATTAATCCCAGAGTGGACTGGGATATATTCCTCTCAGCCTCTGGGAGTGACACAGATGTTTAAGCAGGAAGGTAGATGTAAAGCATTCATGAAAGCTGGGAATTTGTCTAGGGATCATGTCTGGTGTTGCCAGGGTTGAAAATGGAGCCTTTAGGAGTAAAGTAAAACCATATCACTTCCATCACTTCTTGCTGAATTCGATATATTTTTCTCTTAAGAGCCAGAAGCAGAAGACAAAAACAGCAGTCTTGCTCCTATGATGTATTCTTATTCAGTTTGAATCTAGCTTTCCCTGGTTATTTTCAAATGGAGAATTTAAAACTTAAATGCATTAGAAAACTATTTAAGGAATTACTGCAGAGTTTTACAGAACTAAAAAAATATACAGTAAAACCCCACCTTTACACATCTCTAGGAAATGGGAGATATGTTGGAAATCAGTTGAATTTTGTAGACAAAGTAAAATAAAGCACATATTATCTTAATATGAAAACAGCAATCAATATTGTATTCACTAAAGAAAATAGTGATAGGCTTTCCGCACATTAGATAACCAACATCATCTGTTGAGAGATCCAGTTACATTTTTTCAAGGATCATTTGAACATCAACCTAGGAAATTTACCTATTAAGCACTTGTTAACACCTTATTTTTGGACTCCATCTATTGGGGTAGGAACAAAACAGAGAGATTTATAGAAGAGTATATCCTCCTAAGAAAAAAAAAAGAAAAAATATTTCTGAGCACTCATTAGCCCTATATGGAGCTTTTTTTCCCTTTGGTAGGGCCATTTATCACTGCAGATTGCAATGTTTACCAAGCATTTGAAAAATGAGTGCAGATTACTGATCATAATACATTATTTAAAATATTTGGGAGTAGTATAATTTGTGAAGAAAATGTAAATTGTAATGTAAATGGGGGTTTCACTATATATATTATATATTATATATATATACATACACACACACACACACACACACACACATGTTTATCGCACTTCATAGAATCAAAGTTGCTCTCTGAAGGAGCTTCGGCTCCTGATATTTTATCATGCTCCTATTTTTTTAATCTTAGGAGCAGTAGTTTTTATACTTATGTATTTAAATTTTATTATGAAAAATTACATTTTATTAAAAAGTGTGTTCCAAAGGCATTAAAATTATATATGTTAATAAGGAAATACATTAAATACATTTAAAAATTTTTCAAACTGCTCCTAAGCTTTTGATTAGGAGAATATTACATGGAAAGTAGGCTTTTGCTCTGCTTCATTACTGCTTTCTTTAGTTTCTATGAAACAGATTGCTTACCTAAATCTTCAGTTGAATGATTAGTGTTCAATATTGCTTTAATCACCATTTAAAAAAAAGGAAAAGAGAAATTTGGTGACAGAGCACAAGTACATAGAAAACCTATTTTTAAATAGATATCACAGATGGCAAGTGTGAAAGCACTACTTTGTTCTGCCTAAAATTTTGCTTAAGAAGTCAAATAAGTGAATTGTGACGTTGGCCTTCAATAGGCTGTATTTTACTGCTAATTAAAAAGAAAAAGGGAGTACCTGGATTTATGAAATAGAGCATTTTGGAAGTGGGGAATGGCTCCATATATGTATATTTATATATACTACTTTTTTTCCTAATTCTCACTGACATAGAATTCAAACAGTCATCTTCAGGGCAACAGAATTAAAATTGTGGAGTCTTTTTCTTAATTGTACCTTTCTGCCTCTTGTTGCCCCACAGATTTGAAATAGCACTTCACAGTAAAAGAGAAATCAGCTAATTTTTTTTTTTTAGATTGACTGAAGTGGTCACTAAACCCTTTTTGATAGAATTTCTATTAAAGATGAGGCAAGTTTGTTTAATTGCACGATATTCTAATAAGGATATAACACATAATTGGCTTTTCTTTTAGGAAATTGTCATTTGATTTTATTTGAAGTAGACATGATTAAAAATAGTTATTGCCAAGGCTGTTTTGATTCTTTAGTGCCCAGAATCATCATTCTTGACATTTCTGGTAGTGCCTTAGCTTGGGGAAGAAATGGGGGGGAGGGTATTAACATTAAATAAAAGCCTATTAGTATAGAATTTGGACCTCAGACAAGATATTGAACCTCATTCAGTTTGACTTCCACATGTATGTACAAACTAGGTCACCAATCACAGAAGTGTAAGTGGAAGCATCTTGGCACTGTAAGCAATATTATCCGTTCGTTTATTCAAATACCTACCATCTTTGTATAGTAACTGGTCACTTAAACTTTCGTTTTAAAATCCTGTTATCAAGTTCATTTTTTTTTTATTTTGATTTTCCTGGCTGACCATGCACCACTCTGTGTGCAACTTTTTTTATTTCATTTAGTGTTTCAAGCTGTGTACGTTTGCCTATTTGTTGCTTGTGCTTTATTTTTCTTAGTCATTTGTGGAATATAGTGATATATTGTGTTAATTTGGACAGTAGCGGTTTTTTAAAACCATATACTGACTGAAACATGAGCCAGAGCTGATTGCTTTATTAAGCTAATAATGAATGTTATAGAGTACATATTTTCAGGATCATTCATCTAGTGAGCAATACACTTATTATAGGCCAATATTTTTTTAAATAGAGCTTGGTCAACCTCTATACTACACATATTACAAGATATAGCACTTTCAAAATGAATCTAAGCCTTTACAGAAACTTTCTTATAGGTATGCCTTTTATTTTAAGACTTATAATTTGTTTCAAGTGCCATTAGATGATATATATGTAGGCCTTTGATATATAATGCTTTGTGTACAAAAATGGTAGATGGTATTTTAAACAGGTACATTTTTACAGTGTTTTCTTATCAATTTGCTATATTGCACAGAATCAGTGTGTGTCTTTTCATAAGGTTTTACAATGGTTTATTTTTTTACAAGGTTTACGTGTCTCAAAGCACACTGTCTTCCCAGTCTGTAAGTTAAAGAATACCAGTTCACCCAAGTTGCTTCTAGCCTACTGAGATCCATGTGACATCGGAGGAGATCTTTTAAATGTTGAGTATTTGTCATTAGCAATGGCAGACTGTTTCCTCTGACAAATGAGTGCCTGAGTTGTGTGTGTCTTGTTTAAACTGCGAGGGCTACAACACAAATCATATGTGTTGATTACATCAGTCCACAATCGCGTAAGTTTGTGATTAAAAGCCCATAGAGAGTTCCTTTTAGGTCATATAAAACAAGACAATGCTACTAACCTTGGTAATAGCACATTTAGGATGCCATTAAGCCCTTCTACAAGGTTTATTAACCCTCTAAGGGTGGAAGGCAATGTCATTTGATAAATTATCTAGCTCTAGAAACGAAACAGACAGAACTATTGCTAATGTATAAAACACTTCATTACATAAGCTTCAGTGGTACAGACAAACCAGAATGAATGTCTTATCTTCTCAGAAACACTCCTTCCATATTATATTGGATCATGCTGCTAATGTAACTTGGGATACAACTCTTCATGGTGCTACAAACTTCTCTGTCTTGTTCAGTTGTATTTTTTTTATCCATAGGAAAAGGACTACATTAGGTGTAAAGGTGTACAATATATTTTTATACTGTGACTTAATTTGTCATTAACAAGCTTTTACACCACCACAGTGTATTCATGTGCACTTACAAAAGGAGATCTTGGATGTGCAAATGTTACCAGAACAAACCCAGCTTTTGTCCACAAGGTGACTGTAACTCAGAATGGAAAGTGGGCTTGAAAATGGGGTGTAGAGTGAAGAACATGCCGTACATTACTAACAGCCCTTTGAATTTAAGAAAAACTGGGAATCCATTAGGAAGTGGATTACCTCGGGCCTGAACATAAGCTGGACTGCTGAAATTGTATTTTTTAGTTAATGAAAAAGTGTTTGGACTAGTACTCTAAAAAATGTTCTAATGGTAAAATTTTGAATCAAAATAGAAAAATATCTGCATTCCAGACTGAATTTTGTATATTTTTATTGCATTTAAAATTACTATTCTGTTATATTGGGAAATCAAGTGGCTTATCATGTATATCATGTACTTAAAATGTATTCACAAACTACTGTTGTATTTGTATAAAATATAGACAAAGATCCTATTTCTGTGTGTGTGTGTACAAACTCTGTAAAATAGCAATCACATTATGAAGCTGCAGTGATACCACATCTTAAAACATTCACATCCAAAAAGCAGGCTATTTATTGCCAGACTCCCAAATTTAATTAAACAATAATAGTACTGCAGCTTCTTGTGGCCTACAGTGTTATGTTTGCTGTAAGAAAAAAAAAAAAAGATGTGAATTCCACAAAAGATATAAATAAAATTATAGAATGACTTTAGATAACATAGATCTTCCTGAAATGTTCATAGATGATAATTTGCTATAACATTTTTTCTTTACTATGAAGAATTTTTTATTTGATAAATACAAAATTCTGATTGTTGGCTCTAGGATAGTTCTTATCATTGAAATGAAATTTATAGGGTTCTAAGAGGTTTTGATTTTAAAAGTTTATGCTTTTAGAGGAAGCACAGAAATTACAGACTTTAAAAAAAATCAAAACATCAAAACTTTAATCCAGAGCCAGGCATCAGTGGCTCAAGCCTATAATCCTAGCTACTCAGGAAGCTGAGATCTAAGGATCATGGTTCCAAGCCAGCCTGGACAGGAAAGTCCATGAGACTCCCATCTCCAATAAACTACCAGAAAAGTCAGAAATAGAGCTTTGACTCAAGTGGAAGAGCACTACCCTTGAGCAGAAGAAGCTCAGGGAAAGCACTCAGGCTCTGAGTTTAAGACCAGCCCTTCCCCCCAATAAAACTTTGGGTAAATTTAGAACTTATAAAAAGCTACTAGAATGATACTTACTGTTTGAGATTATACTAGCAATTAGCATTCATTTTACAATTATTTTCTGTTAATACTGTAAGTTATCTTTCTAGAAGTTTACCTGGGGGTAGTTTCCTAAAATTTGAAAAATGTCCTATTAACCATTCAAATGGACCAGAATGGTTATCACACTTGTGTCTTTTCAGCTGAAATGTGTCTGTTAAATAGTCAGGAAAACAAAGCTGGGCACTGGTGGCTCACGCCTGTAATCCTAGCTACTCAGGAGGCTGAGATCTGAGGATCGCGGTTCAAAGCCAGCCCGGGCAGGAGAGACCGTGAGACTCCTATCTCCAATAAACCACCAGAAAACCGGAAGTGGCGCTGTAGCTCAAGTGGTAGAGCGCTCGCCTTGAGCTGAAGAGCTGAGGGACAACGCCCAGGCCCAGAGTTCAAGCCCCACGACCTACAAAAAAAAAAAAAAAAATAGGAAAACAACTCCCAAGAAGAGATTCATTCTGAAAACTGAATAACCCACAGCACCTCCATCAATTATGAGCAAGTATAGTTTTACTGCTTTTAGAGGGTAAATTACCAGCAATTCCCATGTTATTGAGTCCTTATTCCCCTAATTGCAACAAATGTAAAAGTATTTCCACACTGACAGTGAAGACTACCCGTATTTTTATTTAAATCCATCCTGGTGAAATACTTTAAGGACAGTTTAGAGAAGGAAACAAAGTTATAAAACTCAAGAATAGGCTGGGAATGTGGCTTAGCGATAGAGTGCTTGCCTAGCATGCATGAAGCCCTGGGTTTGATTCCACAGTACCACATAAACAGAAAAGGCTGGAAGTGGTGCTGTGGCTCAAGTGGTAGAGTGCTAGCCTTGAGCAAAAAAAAAAAAAGCTTAGGAAGCCAAGTGCCGGTGGCTCACGCCTGTAATCCTAGCTACTCCGGAGGCTGAGATCTGAGGATCACGATTCAAAGCCAGCCCAGGCAGGAAAATCTGAGACTCTTATCTCCAATTAACCACAAGAAAACCAGAAGTGGTACTGTGGCTCAAGTGGTACAGTGCTTGCATTGAGCTGAAAAACTCAGGGACTGCGCCCAGGCCCAGAGTTCAAGCCCCATGACCAAAAAAAAAAGAAAACCTCAGGGACAGTGCCCCCGGCTCTGAGTTCAAGCCCCAGGACTGGCAAAAATAACTAAAAGGATGATTTCTTTTCTCCCTCCCTACTCTCTCCCTTCCTCCCTTCCTTTGTTCCTTTAAAAAAACTTCAAGAATAGTAGACTCGGGCTGGGAAGGTGGCTCAGCCATAGAGTGCTTGGGTCACATGCATGAGGTTCTGGGTTCGATTCCTCAGCACCATATAAGATAAAAGCCAGATGTGGAGTTGTGGCTCAGGTGGTAAAGTGCTAGCCTTGAGCTGAAGAGCTCGGGGAGAGTGCCCATGCCTAGAGTTCAAGCTCCTTGACTGCAAAAAAAAAAAAAAAAGAATAGTAGACTCTGAAAAGGTGTGCTTGGAATGAATTTGTATAAAGTATAATCTTTATGAAATGTTCATTCAAAATTCAGTTTACTTCTCATAGACCCAATGGGGGCCAAGATTTTTTTCACTCGTATTAAATGAAAAGTTCAAACTAAAGGAAGAAGGAAAAATTCAGACTGGCTTCTACCACTGGCTTCTACCAGACTGGTTTTGCTACCACTTTAGTTACACATTGATTCAACTCACACTTCTGAAGCAAAGGGCACCATTTTGTGCTAAGTCTGGAGGTGTTCCAAAGTCAGCATCACGGAAAGGGGGAGTCCTACCTGAAGTAGCGTCAAGAGAACCTGGCAGCACTGTCTTATGATGGATTGTCTTAACCTTAGGTTAACCTAAAGGTTCAATTAAGTCATACTACATTCTCCTTGTTATTATACAGCAAAAATGGCTATGATCAATTTCAGCAAAAAAAAAAAAAGGACCAGTGTGTTCATCCCAGTCACACTAAACCACAAAGAAAGAGTGTTCACAAATCTTCCTACTCTGAAAATGTTGACTCAACTAGTATGATGTTCCATTTTATCTGTCAATTTAACTGGGCCTTAGTATTGGACAACTAATCTAGAGACATTTTTGGTGTGACTAATATTTAAGCCCAGTATATTTTGAGTCAGGCAAATCGCCCTCCATAATGTAGGTGGGCCTCACCCAACCATTTGAAGGCCTGAAGAACAAAGACTGAGAACTCAAAAGTAAGAATTCATCACCCCATACAGTCTGTAGACTCAGCTTCAACCTAAGTTCTTAATTTTCCTAGCTCACCAGCCTATTCTGTGGATTAGCACTTGCCAACCCCACCATCCCGTAAGCCAATTCCTTCAAATAAAGCCATACCTATTTATATATACAATGTAGTCTTTTCCTGCAGTACACTTGATAGTTTGTCTCAAATGTATTTTTTTTAACCATCCTGGAGCTTGAACTCAGGGCTTGGGTTCTGTCCTTGAGCTTTGCTGCTCAAATTAGTGCTCTAACACTTGATCCACAATTCCACTTCTAGAGATAGGTCCTGCCCAGGCTGACTTTGAACTGTGATCCTGAGATCTCAGCCTCCTGAATAGCTAAGATTATAGTCATGTGCCACCTGTGCTCAGCCTCAACTGTAATTCTTTAGAAGAGTTGCTTTTACTTTGAAGGAAGAGGAAATTTTCTGTATAATAATTTATCAAATCCATTCCCTGATTCTGTTTGCTCTAGAAAGGGGATAGAAAAAAAAAGTGATTTGCTCCATGGAGATTGTATCTCACTGGGCTGTTTTACTCATAGGTGGCACTCTACTACCTGAGCCACACCCCTAGCTCCAGAAAGTCCTTTTCAATATACTGGCAGTCTTTGGCTGCCATTATTGCAGGTGTAAATGGGTTTCTTCACAGGAACAAATCCTATTTAAATGTAAACCGCTAATCCTGCTTTACTCAATGGAAGCATACATGAAAGCCATTGGTTCTGTACTGTAAATACACAGGTGAGGATTTCTGTAACCTAAGTCTTTTCTCAAAACAGGCAAATGGTCCATTTGTAATAATACCACAGTGAAATCTCTGGGGCTCTGAGGTAATGAGAGTGGAGGTATAAAAGCTTCTTATGGCAGAGATGATGTTTCCTGTCTTACAATATTAGAATTTCAGGAAGAAAAGTTTTCAGTTTATTCCACTTATCATCTGAAAAGTTTAATCTCTCTTGAGTCTCCAAAGTGTTGCCAGCTGGGCATCAGTGGCTCACACAATCAGGAGGCTGAGATCTAAAGATCAAGTTCGAAGCCAACTGGGGCAGAAAAGTTCTCATGATACTCTTATCTACAATTAACTACTCAAAAACTGTAAGAGCCCAGGCTCTGAGTTCAAGCCAAGGATTGGCAAAAAAAAAAAAAAAAAAAAAGCCGGGCACCAGTGGCTCACGCCTCTAATCCTAGCTACTCAGGAGGCTGAGATCTGAAACTCCTGCTTCAAAGCCAACCCTGGCAGTTAAGTCTGTAGAACTCTTATCTCCAATTAACCACCAGGAAACTGGAAGTGGCACTGTGGCTCAAGTGGTAGAGCACTAGCCTTGAGCTGAATTACTGAGGGACAGCGCCCAGGCCCAGAGTTCAAGTCCCACAACTGACAAAAAAAAAAACTGTAAGTGGTGCTGTGGCTCAAAGTGGTAGAGCACTAAGCTTGAGCAAAAGAGCTCCCAAACAGCACGCAGGGCTGAGTTCAGGCCCCAGGACTGACCAAACAACTAAAATTTAAAAAAAAAAAAAAAAGTTTTGCCAATGCAGTTAGTTGTCTCATTGGAACTATGTCAGCAAACGGCTCTCTTTGTAAATATACATTATCTGTCATTAGCATTCACACACACCCGATGTCATTTCTTAAGCAAGTTCCTGTAACCAGATTTTCACACCCTAGGAATTTTCATTGTGCAAGAAAGCTAATAGATAACCTAAGCACATGGTGCCCTATTTAAAGATATTGGGGTATGTCAGCTTTTCCCATCCTAGAATGAATGATAATCAGCAGCTGTAACAAAAGCCCTATAAGCATCTTGAAAGCGAATATTTCATTTGAAGCCTTCAGAAAGGTGAGTTGGACATCATCCTAGTTTTCTAAGTTAAATCTATCAGAGGGGTGACACTGTCCAAAAAGAATGTACTCTTTACCTGACTTACGTAACTGTAACTCCTCTGTAACTAACTCCTCGTCACCTTTATAATAACATTTTTTAAAAATCAGGAAAAATGTAAAAATTAATCTTACAGGTGCAAAGCACTACTTATTATTCTATGACTTTTTCTATAGACTATGTCCACATTTATTGCTAAAATACTAGCAGGTTCCAAGTTAAGAGTTCCAGTCTCAGACCAAAAAAAAAAAAAAAAAGGTCATTCCCTGGAGTTAACTCCCAGGACCTTGTAATAGAGCCTAGAGCCTATGCCTTTGTAAGTATGGTGTTCTCTATTTTTAGGTGGTTTCTTTTCTTCTGCCCAGGAATTCTACCCATGGAATCTTACTCATCCTCCAGCCTTTCCTTAACAGTTTCTCTTCCAGAAGGCTTCTTCTTGTCTAACCCACTGAATGGTAATTTATTTTCCCTCTGAACATTTATTACAGTTTATTAAATCACAGTCTAGGATAGCCCAAGTAGTTGAGGGCAAATCCTATTTATGGAGATCTAAGATCATGGCAGATAATCAGTGTATACCAGTTGGATGAAAGGCAGAGTTGTTACCTAAAAGATTTTCAGCCATCTTTAGGACACATTTAAAAAATATTTCAAAGTTGGATTCTAGAAAGTAAAAACAAAATTACTTTCACAGTAATCCCTGCTCTTTAGAAAATTTCATTTCAGAAATCCAAGATTGTGCACTCATATATAAAACTTTGTGCTGGCTTCCTGCATCAGCACGAGCAAATCCTACAACTGCATTATTTTATACTCAATACAAGGGACCAAAACTAATGAATCTTTGAGGACTCTAATTCTCATAGCTGTAATTCAAAGGCTAATAGCAGTGGAATCTTACACTCTGGATTAGGAAAAGGAGAATTCTACAAGCCCCGAATATCTGCAGTTTGAAAGGGAATTCTACCTTGCATCCGCATGACCTAAAACACAGAAAAGAATCATAGGAAAACAGTTGTCAAACAGGTGTTCAAGCCATAGGTGGGCTGTGACATGTAAGGATCCCAAGAGTAAATTGTGTTTTACAAATGAAAGAACACAGATACCAAAGAAGCAAAAATTGAACCCACACATCTCAAAAAAAGAGATTAAAAATTCTTGGCTTAATCTAATTATTGACAACTTGCTAGGTAAAGACATTTTAAAAGATATATCCTTATGCATTGCAAATGTTCTCAATGACATATTTGGTAATTATAAAACTGTCTAAGGTTTACATATCAAGTTCTGTTTACACGAAGATTGGGAAGAAGTGAAGGAGGAGAGGGAAGAAGGAAGGAAAGAAAAGTAAAGACCTCTTTTAATCCTTTGGAGAACCCATATAACAAGATACGAGGGAGTTAGTTGGAAAATCCAGTTTGGGTGGGGAACAGATAACTGTTGAATGAAGGTCAAAGACAGCCTAAAAGATGGCATCTGAACATTGAGGATGCAGTTTTTGAAAAATCTGTTTTTCCCTAATTGAAATCTAGAAAATAATTTTTTAAAATATTGGAGCAAAATCCAATATTGCAGAAATTTAACTGTTCTAGGAAATCTGGATGGACCTTCAGTTCTTGCTGTGGGGAAGAAGTAGAGGTAGGTGACCATGACTGCTTGTCCATAATACAAAACAAATTGCAGATTTAGAGCCAAAGACAAACTCAGTCTGGGGAACTGGACTTGGATGGCAAATGTGACTTAGCACCCTTGCCCAAGTAGAATCCACTCATTGTGAACATTTATTGGTTATCAATTATGTACTAGACATTATTCCCGAAGATGGGAACGAGGTACTGAACAAGACAAACTCCTCATGCAGCTTACCTTGTTAGACTGAGTTCTCAAGATGTGGAGGTGTTTCCCTGTTCCTTGTCAAACTGTACCAAAAGCAAGTGCTCCCCAATTTAGGATGGGATTATATCCCAAGCTGAAAGAGCCAGAACTGAAAATGTGCTTACAACACCAAGCCCACCTAACATCCTCCCCAAGCACCCATACACTAGAGTGCTGGCCACCTCCTGGACAGCGATCCACATCTCTACCCAGTCCACATAGCCCTAAGGTTATCTGTCAAGCAGGTATCCAAAAATATAAAGTTACAGGGACGGCCCTGGCACTGGTGGCTCACACCTGTAATCCTAGCAACTCAGGAGAATAAGATCCTGTGAGCCTGTGCAGGAAAGTCTGTGGGATTCTAATCTCCAATTAACCACCCAAAAGCCAAAAGTGGAACTGTGGCTCAAATGATAAGAGTGTTAGTCTTCAGCAAAAATGCTCAGGGACTGAGTCTAAGCTCCAGGACAAGCACAAAAATACCCCCACAAAAACAAAGTGTCATCTTTCTTTTTCAAAGATAAGAAAACATTATTAAAAGTAAATAACAAAACTACAATAGAAAATGTCGATTCCGAATAAACTTTTACAGATTCTGCTGGTTCTCCCATTGAGTGGTAGGGCTCAAATCATCATTGGGGGAGCATCGTATTTTATTTTTAATTTCTTTTGTCGTGTAAGGCTTGAACTCAGGACCTGCGCACTGTCCCTGAGCTTTTTCGTGCTCAAGGCTATTACTCTACCAGTTGAGCCACAGTATTACTCCCAGTTTTTGAGTAGTTAATTGGAGATGAGTCTCACAGGAAATTTTCTGTCCAGGCTGGCTTTGAGCCAAGATCCTCCAATCTCAGCCTCCTGACTAGCTAGGATTGCAGGCGTGCGCCACCAGCGCCTGTTAAGAATTGTATTTTAAAGAT
The DNA here is from genome assembly GCF_019054845.1 of Dipodomys spectabilis. NCBI lineage: Eukaryota > Metazoa > Chordata > Mammalia > Rodentia > Heteromyidae > Dipodomys > Dipodomys spectabilis. The sequence continues at coordinate 426,565 of NW_024870876.1, forward strand.
ATCACCTTGAACTAGAAAGATGTCCATTAAACATCATAATTATAAATGCTAAAGGAGAAGTCATGTTGTCAAGTTGTCAAAATTCCCAGTTAACCCACCCAAACAGAGAAGATGTAGTTTGGTTTCAGAAGCTACAGTTCATGGTAACTTGCCTTCACTTCTCATCTGTGACATTTCATGTTCCTATAGCAGTATGTAAAAACACTCCTTCAGCTGGATGCTAGTTGAAGATACTGTCACCCTAGCTACTCAGGAGGCTGAGATCAGAAGATCATGGTTCAAAGCCAGACCCAGCAGAAAAACTCCATTAAGTTCTTATCTCCAGTTAACCAGCCAAAAGTCAGAAGTGGAAGTGTCTCAAGTAGTAGAGTGCTGGCCTTGAACAAAAAAGCTAAAGGAGAATGCTCTGGCCCTGAGTTCAAGCCTTAATACCAATACTAAAAAACAAAAAACAACCCACAACCCACTCATCCACTTCCCCTGAAGTAAGAAGCTTTACGTGTCTTTAGATTTTGCCTATATCAAGTGTGTAAAGACATTATTTCACTGATTTACTTGGAAATTTGAATATCTCTTTGTCTATTTCATGGCCATTTGTATTTTTCTTCTGTGACTTGCCTATTTATACATCCTTGGTTCATTTTCAGATTTATATTTTTGGTCTGTAAGGTTTTTTTTCTTAGAGGAATCAGTTATTTGTCATCTGCATTATAATTTTGTTCCAAACAATATTGTTTTCTCTTGCCTTTAGTATGAAAATACAGCATAGATGCCATTTCTAAAGTTTTGATTTTTTTTTTTTTTTTTTTGGTCAGTAGTGGGGTTTGAACTCTGGGCTTGGGTGCTGTCCCTCAGCTCTTCAGCTCAAGGCTAATGCTCTACCACTTGAGCCACAGCACACTTCCGGTTTTCTGGTGGTTAATTGGAGATAAGAATCTCATGGGCTTTCCTCCTGAGTAGCTAGTATTATAGGTGTGAGCCACTGGCACCCAGCCTTTGAATTTTTATGTAGCTGTAAATGTTTACCTTTTTTTCTGGCTATGGATGTAGATTTCTATACTTTAGTGAATAGGGATGGAGTCCTAGGAATAGAATTACTGAGTTAAAAAGTATTCATATCTCCCTCATTCTCCAGATTTTCTTTCTTTTTTTTTTTTTTTTTTTGTTAGTTGTGGGCCCTGAACTCTGGGCTTGGGTGCTGTTCCTCAGTTCTTCAGCTCAAGGCTAGTGCTCTACCACTTGAGCCACAGCGCCACTTCTGACTTTTTCTGCTTATGTAGTGCTGAAGAATCAAACCCAGGGCCTTATGCATGCAAGGCAAGCGCTCTACCACTAAGCCACCTTCCCAGCCCTCTAGATTTTCTTATACGGATTTTATTGATTGCATTTTTATATTTAAACTTCAGTCTACTTGTTATATGAAGAATGTGTAAGGTGCTAATAAAGTTTTAGTATCTGCCAGAAGAGTAGATGGTGATTATGGTATCATAACACTGACTAGTGTATGGGACCCCATCTTTCCCTCTTCCATCTACTTCTACTCTGGTAAGGAAGAATCTACTACTAGAGTCTTTGCTCTGTTTGGTTATCTATTTTTCCATCAGTATACCAGAACAGCCTTCTTAGCTTACCCTGATATCAGCAGACATTCTGAAAACCAGACTCTTGACTGTTCTTACAGAGATCATAGCCGTATTTGTAGGCATTTTTTCTACATAAGAACTTTATGAATATTTTATTCAATAAAAAATTCCCAAGTACTGTGTTCTAGGCATACTCTACCATGCTGGACTTTTAGATGTTAACTTCAAGAAAACTGACTAAATCTTTAGATCCAAGTAAATGGAAGAGTTTTTCCAATCCTTAATATTTTGCTTAATGTTTTCTAATATCACAGACTTGTAGTATTGGCTTTCTGACTTTCATTTTTATTTTTATGTTTTGGCAATACTGAGTTTGGAGTTAAGATTTCATACCTACTATGCAAGTGTTTCACCTCTTGAACTCTACCTCTAAGCCCTTTGTGCTGGTTTATGTTTTCGCTAGTACCAGGGTTTGAACTCAGAGCCTCCTCCTCTGCTTTCTTGCTCAGCTAGCACTCTACTGCTTGAGCCATGCATACCTTCTGCTCTACTTTTTGCTTCCTATTTTGAAGTCTTAAGGGCTTTTCTGCCCCTTCTGGCCTCCAACTGTGTCTCATTGGATCTCAACCTTCTTAATCACTGGATGTTTTTCTCCAGGCTGTTCTCAACTTCGATCCTCTTACTTTGTTTGCCTGACAGACTGGAATGACAAGCACTTGCCACTATCCACTATGCCACTATCTTTGTTGAGTTAGGGTCTCTCTACCTTTATCCTAGCTGACGCAGAACACTTATCTTTCCCCATTTCTACCTTGCTAGTAGCTAGGATTGTAGGTATAACTCTTATGGGACTTGGTGTGGAACTCTTGTCTTTCTTGTTAAAATTTTTCTTTTGTGATCTAAAATTTGACCTTCCATTTCACACCTAGACTCTTATAGGCAATACACACACACACATACACACACACACGAACACACGCATGAACACACGCATGCACACACATGCACATACATACACACATACACAAAATGATTGGTTTAATTAGATGCTGATTTCCTATTTACAGTACTTAACCAAATTTATATAATTATTCAATTTGAATTTTTCCTGTATTCTCTTGGACTTATTAACATGTGTATTCATATCATCAGCAAATGAATACTTTTTTTTTTGGTCCACTGTGAGGCTTGAACTCAGCGCCTGTCCCTGAGCCTCTTTGTGCTCAAGGTTAGCTCTCTACCACTTGAACCACAGAACCACTTCCAGTTTTTGAGTGGTTAATTGGAGATAAGAGTCTCACGGGACTTTTCTGCCTGGGCTGGAGCTTTGATCTACAATCCTCAGACCTTAGCCTTCTGAGTATCTAGGAGTATAAGCGCAAGCCACCAGTGCCTGGCAAATGAATACTTTTATATGTTTTAATATCCATGCCCATCATTTCATATTCTTGTTTTATCTGTTTAATGAAATCTTCAAGAAAGTATTAAATAATGGTGATAAGCATTGATATCTCATTCATGATGGTAAAAGAAGTGAATTCAGTGGGTTAATATTTTAAGATCTGTGCTAATACTTTAGGGCAAACTGAGACTTTCCCATCTCTTGCTTAATAAGCATCATCTGAGAAAAACCCATATATAAAAATAAATAAGTAGGCCAAGCACCTGTAATCTTAAACAAATAAGTAGAGACCACCAGTCTACCTGGTGCTGTGGGTAGGGCCAGAAAGGGAGGAGAGTGGAGTGGGCAGGGTCGCCTGGCCAGGGCAAAGGAGGGAGGTCCTGGAGGTAACGATCCTCACTAGTGCTCTTCCAGGTGGAGTCCTCAGAACGTGGCAGCCCCTGCAGAAGCGTAGGCCTGGAGCCTATTCCTGGGGTTGCGGTTACAGGTTGCCTTGAACCGACCTGCATACTGATCCTTGTGCTTACTAATGTCACCAACCCACTGCCACGAGCTCCGAAGCGGGTCCCCGAGGCCAAGCGGGATGGGTAAAAGAACCTTGGCGAACTTGGAGGAAAACATGGATATGAAGGTATGGACCACTTTTGATAGGGACCCTCTCCCCGAGATTGTATTCCACAGTTGCCCAATTTGGCGGCTGACTTCTAAGAAATGTCTTTTCAGCCTCTGTCGATTTATCCCAAGCAGGTTTCCCTTCCAAGCACTGATAAAATATTTTCATTTTATATGGAAACATCTTTGTGTTCCTGAAATAAGCTCTGCTTATCATTGATCGCGTTACCGAATGCTAATACTCCGTTTAAACCCTTGGCTCCATATTAATATTTGAGATTGAGGCCGTTTCCTTTTCACTGAATAGACGAGCTTTTGGAGCTCTAAATATGCTGGCATCATAAAGAGGAGAGAAGTGGGGATGACCCTCCTTTATTCTCATTGGGCAAGAGTTGACTATCAGAACTTCAGTGCTCGCTCAGCCCAGATAAACCTAGTTATCTGTAATCCTACTTACTCATGAAGCTGAGATCCAAAGGATAGCGGTGCAAAGCCAGCCTGGGCAGAAAATTCTAAGAGACTCCATTTCCAAAGCAATCAGAAAAAACCAGATTGGAGGAATTGCTCAAGTAAGCAAAACAAGCCAGGGGAAGGACCCTGAGTTCAAGCCCTGAAAACAAAACAGCAATAACAACATTAGTGCTTCAGGGAAGGCTAAGCAGTATTTGAGGCACCCTTACCTCTGCACAGTGCCTTCGAACCACCATTCCCTTGGATCAAATTAGAGTTGGGAGTGCCAGGACATCATCCATTCGCTGCAGACTCTCAGTTTGCTGCTGCAGAATTTGCAGGCTGAGCTTCCCTATGATACTTGTTATAGCCACTGAATCTATGAACAAAAAGGGGAATGGGAAAAATAGGAATACTGTTTCACAGTGGAGGGAAAAGGGAAAACATCTGAGATAGAGAAGATCCCTTAGGGCTTCTTTTAGTATTACCAGTTAAAATCAGATGTCATCCCTGAGAATCCTTTCATTCTATTCTTTATCTCTACTACATCTGAGTCTATGCAAATCATTCTGAAATTTTAGAGGACACACATAGTATTCTAGAAAAATATTACTCACTGGACCCAAGAAAGAGTAGAAACATGGACCAAATTACTATAAACAAGAAAGGAAAAATGATTTTTAAATATATTATTGTAAAATACAAGCAATATTTCATAAATAAAACTCATAACCCTGCAAGAGAATGTATGCATTTAACCCATAAATATTTAGAGTGCTTACCACTTGCTAAGATAATTCTAGACTCAGTTCAAAAGCTGGGCAACAGTAGCTCAAACCTGGAATCCTAGCTACTCAGGAGGCTGAAATCTGAGGATTGCTGTTCAAAGCCAGCCAGTAGGAAAGTCTGTGAGACTCTTTTTTTTTTTTTTTTTAATTTAATTTTATTTTATTTGAGAACATACTGTACAGAGGGGTTACAATTACATGGGCAGGATAATGCATACATTTCTTACCAAGCATTGCAGCCTCCTCCTTTGTTTACCCTTTACCTCCCTTCCCAGCCTCCCCCCTCCCCCCCACCCAATCATACCCCCCCTCCCCCCCCCCACACCGACATTGTAAAGCTGGTTTGACATGACATTTTGTACTTCTCATTGTTGCAACAGGTCCACCTGAATCCTTAAACGACTTGAGTCTGTGAGACTCTTAACTCCAGTTAACCACCAGAAAACCGGAAGTTTTTGGCTCAAGTGGTAGAGGGCTAGCCTTGAGCTGAAGAGCTGAGGGACAATGCCCAGGCCCAGAGTTCAAACCCCATGACTGACCACTCCCTCTCCCCAATAAAGAGACAAAATTGGAGACTTCTCAACTGGGGCAATGAGTGTCTGGTAAAAGTGTACCTCCTTGTTTCTTGTTTCCATGCACAGAGGTTTTAAAGATGAGGACTTCTTCTCGGAGGAGTGTTGGTAGGTGATTGCACCCGGTGCCCGTTTGCAGGCTTACCCAATTCAGATGGTGCAGGCCAATCATTCACCATGGCCTTTAGAAGCAATGAAGATGTGCAGAAAACACAAGACAGGAAGCGGCTAACACAAACTTCACAGTGAACTTTAAAGTAGAAAGAGTACACTCTAAAATAATGGTAAGGGCTGGGAAGGTGGCTCAGTGGTAGAGCGCTTGCCTTGCATGCATGAGGCCCTGGGTTCTATTCCTCAGCACCACATAAGCAGAAAAAAAAAAAAAAAAGCCAGAAGTGGCGCTGTGGCTCAAGTGGTAGAGTGCTAGCCTTGAGCTGAAGAGCTGAGGGACAGCGCCCAGGCCCCAGAGTTCAGGCCCCATGACCGGACCAAAAAAATAAATAAATAAAATAAAATAAAATAATGGTAAGAACGGTATATACAATACATGAGCCAGTTTCTTAGTAATGACCAAGTATTAGATGGTGGACACAATTGTATTTACTATTCTTTCACATGACTGGCAGTGCAGCAGGTATGTTCACATGAGCAACACCACAAACATGAGCAATGCACTGGGCTAAGGTGTCACTAAACAATAGGAATTTTTAGCTCTATTGTATTACTATGGAATCATCATAAATATGACATCTATCATCGGCTGAAATATCACTATATAGTACATAATTGTATGTAACAGTCTTAATTTAAAGCCTGAGGGCTGGGAAGGTGGCTCAGTGGTAAAGTGCTTGCCTTGCATGCTTGAGGCCCTGGGTTTGATTCTTCAGCACCCATAAGCAAAAAAAAAAAAAAAGCCGAAAGTGGCGCTGTGGCTCAAGTAGTAGAGTGCTAGCCTTGAGCCAAAGAGCTGAGGGGCAGCGCCCAGGCTCAGAGTTCAGGCCCACGACTGGACCCAAAATAATTTAAAGTCTGAAACCATGATCTTTTTCATTATTTTTTTTGTGCCAGTCATGGACTTAAACTCGGACCTAGGCACTGTCCATGAGCTTTGTTGCTCAAGGCTGGCACTCTACCACTTGAGTCACAGCCCAATCTGGTCTTTTGGGAGTTAATTGGAGACAAGAGTGTCACATACTTTCCTGCTCAGGCTGGCTTCAACCTGTGATCTTCATATCCCAGCCTCCTCCATAACTATGGTTACAGGTGAGAGGCACTAGTGCCTGGCTTGAAATCATGATCTTTATTCTCACAGAAAGGTAAAGTAACCAGATGCCTGAGGTAATGTAAGGTGGTTACAAAAGGAGTCTCCTGACTTTTGACCATCTCAAGGAACATCTTTTTGTGCAGCCTGTGTTTTCTCTCCTTTTATAACATTCTTATAACATCCAACAACATGACTAAGGTAGGCACCACCCTGTGTGCATTTTGTAGCGTTTCCATCGTTCCTTCATTTGTGCCAGACCATTATAGGGAAAGGTCTGTCAAATCTGCACTAGATTTGCCAAGGACAATTCTGAGTCTCTATTTCCCTGTCATGAGTCCTGGAACTACCATATCCTGAAGCAGCTAAAGGAAAACCACAATGCCAACCACTGTTGATTCATGGTATATATTTAAAGATTTGGCTCTTATACAAATTGCCAAGAAAATGCCTAATGTTTCCTCAAAGATGTAGAAACCAACTTTGGGAAAAGCTCTCTAAAAGGTTCTGTCTCCATTTCCTGTCTGAGTAAACCAATAAAATGGTACTCCAGCTTCCCCGTCTCAAGAGCTGAGACCTTCTAATAACTGCGTTCCTTCTCCTGCTTTGCTCCTAAAGTCGCCTAACTTCACTTTCTGTGTGGGGTCTAACAAGTTGCCTGGCTCCCCTTCTCACCATGCCAGCTAGCAATGCAGAAGCTTCCTTATCAAGAGCTCATAGTCTTATACAGATCCAAACTCAAAGAACTAGCACTGAAATCCTCATGTTACTAAAAAAAAAAAGGCACATCCTGCAAATAATCAGAATGTTTTCTGTATAGTAAAAGTGGAATGTCTGAATATTTTGGAATACATGAAAATGAAGTAAATCTCTTCTCAGATTACAGAAATCCAGATTATAGAAGGCCAAGTGAGAAAGGAATTGTTTTTACTTTTTTAAAAAGTAGTCAAATAAGCCTGGTGCCAGTGGCTCACCCCTGTAATCCTAGCTACTCAAGAGGCTGAGATCTGAGGATGGCTGTTGGAAGCCAGCCCAGGCATAAAAGTGTCCATGAGACTCTTACCTCCAATTAACCACTCAGAAAATGATGGAAGTGGTGCTGTGGCTCAAGTGATAGATAGTCTTGAGCACAAACAGGCTCAGGGATAGGGCCCAGGCCCTGAGTTCAAGCTCCACAACCAACAAAAAAAGAAAAAAGCAGTCAAACAAGAAGTATGGAAAATGTACATCTTTATATTACATATAAAGAAGAGAGACAGAAAGAGAAATGGGAGTATTCAAGATTTAGGAGACTGAATTATAATGCAATCAATTTAGAGAATTGTTCTGATTAATACAATGTAAAATTTGACATTGACATAATTATATTAAGATAGAAGGAAAATGCTGTTATACAGAAATCTCATAAATCTAGAGATTCAACTGGTAGAACACCAGCCATGAGCAAAAAAGCTGAGTGAGAGCTTAAGTTACTAAATTTAAGACAGTGTCATCAAGAACAGAGAGAAAAAAAGTGAGTGAAGAGAGAGGTTTAAAGTCTTACTACCATTCAATACTTAATAAGTTAAATTGTAATGGAGCATGAAACTGTGCAGTTCCTAGTTTACAAGAATTTGGGCAGTAGTTTGTTGCCCATCTCAAATTTGTGCATGTGGACTATAATATTGTGGACTGAATTATCTAAATGTTATAACACTCAGAAGTAGGAAGTTTCATTTGTGTGATTTTCCCTTCATTCATCATCTCATAAAGTAGGTGCTCAGAACAGCTTTCTACCATTCTCCAGGGTTTGAACATCACAAACCTTGGAATCTCTTGGCTGAAAATCAATACTTTCCATGAAATCTGCTAGCTAGTTTCACAGATAACTCAGAGCTAAAAATGAATTAATCATAATGATACATGTAACACAAAGGCTTACAGGGTGAATTATCAGGAATACTCAACAAGAAAAAATTTTTTTCTGTCAGTCCTTGGGCTTAAACTGAATGCTGTCCTGTTGCACTTTTGTTTAAGGGTAGCACTCTGCCATTTGAGCCATAGCTCCAATTCCAAGAAAATAATTTAACTACACATCCCTACTGGCATTCAAAGCAAGAAAATATCTGCAAACAATCTTATATTTTATTTTATAGTTTTGTCAGATAACAAGTAAGTATATTATGTTTGGAATCAAGACAGTATTCTAAGAGAAGGAGAGGGAAATAATAAAATTTAAAAAACACTTTAATTGGGGACCATAATGTTAAACCTGAATTGGATGTAGGAACAAAAACCCACACTTTTTGAAAGATTTTTTGTTAAGTATAGGAAATGATCTAGAAACAAAGGGTTTAAGAAATTGAGCACATCAAGGTTGGGAAGTTGGCTCAGTGGTAGAGTGTTTACCTTGCATGCATGAGGCCCTCGGTTTGATTCCTCAGCACCACATAGCAGAAAAGGCTGGAAGTGGTGTTGTGGCTCAAGTGGTAGAGTTCTAGCTTTGAGCTGAAGAGCTCAGAGACAGTGCCCAGGCTGAGAGTTCAGACCCCACAACCGACAAAGGAAGAAGGAAGAAAGAAAGGAAGAAAGAGAGAGAGAGAGAGGAAGGAAGGGAGAAAGAAGAAAGAAAGAAAGGAAAGAAAGAAAGAAAGAAAGAAAGAAAGAAAGAAAGAAAGAAAGAAAGAAAGAAAGAAAGAAAGAAAGAAAGAAAGAAAGAAAGAAAGAAAGAAAGAAAGACATTGAACACAATGTGTACAATTAAGGCTTCCATTATGATTTCTGATGCCATCTCTCCTGGACATTTTGAAGAAAGAGCCGATTCTAAGCACCATTATAAGCCTGGGGCAACTTGAGGTCCCAAGAGAGGAGAAATCATTCTGATTAATGAACAATTCTGATCCACAGAGTCAGAGTATTAGCTTGAGCAAGAAAAGACACCAATTATCTTAGCTAATCAAATCACATGGAATCTAGACAAAAGTAGTATCCTAATCTTAGATGTTGTTAGCAGAAGTAGGAAAGAGGAAATACCCCAGGCTTGGGCTTATTCCCTTTGTGAACTTAGAACAATTAAACATGTGCAGAACTCACACCTGGATGACAATTCACATACACCCTCATACTAGCCACACTAAGGAATGATAATGGCCCACAGTACGTATTTATGATGGACATAATGCCCTGTATCCTTCTTACAAAGGTACTTCCCCATGTAAACCAGGAAAGTAAAGAGGATCAAATGTTCAGGTATGTAACTTCCCACACCTGGATAGCCCATGCCCAATGCCAAATGATTTGGGGAAGGCTTCAGTTTCACACCATTCATTAACCCTACCCTTTTGTACAAAACCCCAATCCTAACAGCTTCCAAGACATTGATCCTTATCCAATTTATTCATCGCACTAATAAGTCACTTTTTATTCTCTACTTTTTGTGGTTCTCTTGCCTGTGGCTCTTTTACCTAAGCAGCAGTATTTTAATCTTATATTCTGTTCTGAAGAATTGGAACTCCTACATACTGGTAACAAGTCCACAGAAAAATGTTTACAAAATTGATGTATGCAATAACATGGATAGGACTTTCTGCCTTAAGGAAGGACACCAGTAAAACAGAATGATCCAGTAACTTAAAGTTTAATACAGAACAGCTAAATTTCAATAAGATGCCATTTCAAATAGCTGTGAACATTTTATGGTAAAGATGGGGGTCTCTTAGGTCATGAAACATATGCATGTCTTAAAATTCTGTCAAGTTAAAAGGAAACAATGGATTATAAATATCAATTAAGAAGTTCTTGAGTAGATTGGCAAAATGTAAAAATGTATTTTAAATATCTAAAGAGTTAAAATTCAAACCCCAAGTGATCTGCCCAAATGATGGCAAACCAACCTGCATGGTGTGCACAGATTAGACCCCGGGACCCAACCTACCTTCCAACAGAACTTGGGTCTACTCCCGAATTTTACGTTGCCAACAGAAAATTTAAAGTAACTGTCTATGTCCTTCAGAGATGTGGACACCAGCATAGGTATAAAATTCAACCGTTCAGAATTACACCAATCCTATAGTGCCAATTAAGATGGTTTTGGGTTTTTTTGTTTTTAATAAGGGGTAGGTTTTCAAGTTTGACTTTATAATCGTTTTGGCGTTTTTCATACATATTCATCAGCATGGATGCTTTCAACCTCATCTCCTATTTGTAAATAAGGATAAAACTCCTCAGCTATTCTACTTGCAAAACCTTCCAAGTTGCAACGTTCTGGAACTGGGCTGCAACCTGAGGCCAGCGGTGCGGCGCCCGCGCCCCCTCCCGTCAGAGCCTGGTCGGGGTTGCCACTCCGCGTGTGGGCATGCGCAGACCGCTTCTGCGCTGGGGGATTGAAGCCTGTGGAGCTTCACAGACATTCCCAAATGTGTTCCAAAACAGTCCATGAGGGCTCGAATGGCACTGAGAGGTCACTGTGTGCGCAGCAGCGGAGCCCGGCGCACCTGTGCACCCCGGTATGACAAGCCGTGTTTGCGCGGAGGTTGCACTGAGCAAAGGACTTGCGACGACAACACCTCCGATCCCGCAGCCGACACAGAAGCAGCTCAACTACCCGAGACTCCGGGGTCCCGGAGAGCAACGTCCACGCCGCCGCAGCACTGCGCCTGCGCAGTGGGGCACTCGCGGCGGATCGTTCCCCTTCTCTCCCCCCTCCCCACCCCGCAGCCCGCACTCCGGCCTTCCCCGGAGGACTGTTCACAAACACAGATCCTGGCCTTTCAACTCCAATTAAAGAAACTATTGATTCTGCTGTCTGTTGTCATGTCTTGTGATAACTGTTTACGGGACCCCGAAGCAGGAAGGAAAGCAGAATGTAGACTTTTCAGCCAAGAAGGTGCCCAGGCCCCTTTGCCTTGCGTCCTGGCTTCTCTTTCCAAGTCTAGGTGGAGCCTGCCCTGTGAACCACCAGACTGAGCTCTTTGGGGAGTCACAAAGGCTTATTGCATTTGACTAGATTAGTGTGAACCCTCTTTGGTTTGGGTGTATATCAACAATGCAACCATGCTTTTAAATCTTTAACCTCAAATAAAAAGGCAGAAAATACTCATAATTTTAACTTACAATAAAAGGTAATACATCAGGTCTGGTAAGTTACTTTTAAATCAATATTATCTAACGAATCTGTGCTTCTTATTGATATAAATCTACACATATTGAGGTTTTTAAAAAAACAAATTTAAATCATAGTACTTAGGTGTAACCTACATATATATCCTGAGCCAAGTAGAATTTGGAATTCTATTAATGTTGGCAATAAGCCTGAGGCAGACATGTTTTCCTCCTCTTGCAGAAGAGAAAAATGAGGCAGATGAAATGGTAAAACACCTAGGGTGGGTTCTTTGCTTTTTACCATCATCCTTAAGTTTATCACTTCTTTGTTGGTTTTTTTGCCTATCCTAGGGCCCTGGGCATTGTTTGCTCAAGGCTAGTGCTACACCACTTGAGCCACAGCTCCACTTCTGGCTTTTTGGTGGTTAATTGGAGATATGAGGCTCAGACTTTCCTCCTGGGGCTTGCTTTGAACCCTGACACTCAGATCTCAGCCACCTGAGTTTCTATGATTACTGGCATGAGACACTGGCACCCAGCTAGGTTCTATCATTTCTGAGATCCAAAGACTATACAGCACACGGACATATGACCAGAAAATTGGGATTAAGAATTAAAATTAAGAACATAATTAAGCCTATGTGTCACATCCTGTTTTGGGAGTAAGTGAAGTTTACTGGGTTAGAGAAATACAACTAGAACCCCGCTTCACTTAGAAGTTTTCAAATTATTACTTTTTAGCTTTACAGCTTTACTTTAGCTATGGGGACACACAGTCATGTACAGCAAAAGGGTTGATTGTCAGCCCCTCCTGACAGGCTGGCTCTCTCAGGAAAGAGAGAAGCTCTCCTTATGCAGGGGAGGTGGTTATATAGTGCCAGTGAAGCTAAAGGCAGAACAAAAGCGAGAGACCAAAAGCGGGAAGCTTTGCAGCTGGACACTAGAAATAGCGTGTGGCCAGGACAAAACCTCATGACTGTGGCAGCAGCATTTTGCTGATGCACCTGGGGTCTAGAGGTAGAGCAGTTTAGGTGGAGTGCACAGTTGCAGCTAGGCCTGGCCTGGTCACGTGATTTCAGGGAAAAGGCAAAGGAGCCAAGATGGAGACCATCAAGCCAAAATAGGGGTGGGTTGCTGACATCTACAGTGCACTTTGTTGTTTAGCTCAGGATGGGGCTAGATATATTCAATGAATTTTCCTCCTAGCAACATCAGTTTAGTATGGATTTATCAAGGAGTAACCCCATTGTAAATTAGGACCATGTCTTTCAAGATGCTAGCAAAAGGTAACAATGGATTATAAATATCAATTAAGCAGTACTTGAGTAGACTGGCAGATGATGGTCTAATGGACTTGGGAGTTGTGAACATATAGAGTACCACATTTTTATTAGTATCTTACATTTTATGTGAACATTAAAACCAAGTTTGGAAAAAATAATTGATTATGAGATTGCCATACAAATAAAGATTCTAAAATAACAAGTCATATCATATTGCATTATGTGGGGTTCCTAGGGATTTAAGGTGCACTGCTGTTCTTACTCTTGTGGTACTCACAGCATCCTTAAAGGTAATAGTGTCTGAGCCCTGAATTGTAATCTGAACTATGTGACCACCATCTAGTTTCACTTTATTTAATTTTACTTCTTCATTCATTGTCATCCCTTTATGTTTGTGGTTTGGTACACTTTCAAAGAACTGCATTTCTGTTAAACTATTTCTGTTAATTATTAAATGATTTGCCTATTTAATTATTTGGGGGATTTGATGTTATTAACCTGGGCAGAACTTTCCATTTTTTCTTCCAAAATGATATTTATTATCCTAATTTCTCATATGAAAAGACTGAAGCTCAAAAAAGTTAAGGATTGGGGCTGGGAATTTAGATTAGTGGTAGGGTGCTTGCCTTATTCAATTCCTTGGCACCACATAAACAGATAAAGCTGAATTGGCGCTGTGGCTCAAGTGGCAGAGTGCTAGCCTTGTGCAAAAAGAAGCTCAGGAACAGTGCCCAGGCCCTGGGTTCAAGCCCTAAGACTGGCAAAAAAAAAAAAAAGTTAAGGATTACACACAAGATGACTTACTAAGCTACATAACCTAGTATAGAAACCCTTTCCTAGGGCTTCAGGAACTTTGAATCACCGCTACATAAGTGGCTCGGGTTTAACAACATTCACTAGCAGAACCTGTCTACTTCAGAAGCTTATGACGGTCATAAAAAACAGGCTAAATATCACCTATGTACACATCAGTGATCATGTGACTAAAAATGTACAAAATAACAAAAATTTGTGTATTTTTAATGAGTGGGGTAATATTGTTGGTCTTTTACAAAGATATGGTATGAAATCTAATGTGTTAGTATAAAAAAAAATAGGAAGGAGGCTGGGAATGTAGCTTAGTAGTAGAGTATTTGCCTAGCATGCATGAAACCCTGGGTTCAATTCCTCAGTAGCACATACACAGAAAAAGCTGGAAATGATGCTGTGGCTCAAGTGGTAGAGTGCTAGCCTTGAGCAAAAGAAGCTCAGGGTGCCCAGGCCCTGTATTCAAGTCCCGGCACTGGAAAAAATATCAGGAAGGAAGGCTTTATGATTTGATGATTTCAACATTTGATTTACTCTCAACATCTGACTTGCCTATCTTTTCCATGTAGGTTTTCCTGTCAGTTCTTTTTTTTTTTTTTTTTTTTGTCGGTCGTGGGGCTTGAACTCTGGGCCTGGGCGCTGTCCCTCAGCTCTTCAGCTGAGGACTTCTTCAGCGAGCACTCTACCACTTGAGCTACAGCGCCACTTCCGGTTTTCTGGTGGTTTATTGGAGATAGGAGTCTCATGGTCTCTCCTTCCCGGGCTGGCTTTGAACCGTGATCCTCAGATCTCAGCCTCCTGAGTAGCTAGGATTACAGGCGTGAGCCACCAGCGCCCGGCTTCCTGTCAGTTCTTTTTATTCCGATTTTTCTTCTTCCATAACATTTATTATTATTTAGAGGTCTGGTCATCAGTCTTTTTATTTCTCCTCTCCCCACCTCTGCTTCAAAATGTCTATACTCATTTGCAAGGAAGATTACCAGTGAATTGACTTGGAAACACAGGAGTTTTAGTAAGGATTCTTGCTAATTTGCATATAAACTAAGAGTCCCCTTAATTTAGGCAGTGTTTTCACCTGCATCAGTAACTTGCAGAGCAACTGGAATTCTTTTGTTGTTGTTGTTGTTGGTCATGGGGCTTGAACTCTGGGCCTGGGCACTGTCCCTCAGCATTTCAGCTCAAGGCTAGCACTCTACCACTTGAGCCACAGCACCACTTCCAGTTTTCTGGTGGTTAATTGGAGATAAGAGTCTAGCAGACTTTCCTGCCTGGCCTGGCTTTGAACCAAGATCCTGAGTTCTCAGCTTCCTGAGTAGCTAGGATTACAGGCACGAGCCATCAGCGCCAGCGCCGGTCTCAACTGCAATTTTTAATCCATGTTGCACTCCCCCCCCCCCCCCCCCCCCCCCGCCCCACGCTCCATCATACTCTAAGAGCTTTCACAAAGGTCCATTTCATGGCTTTCAACTCTTGCAGGGAGGACTGCTGGGAAAGACTGGGGCAACTGCAAGGCCCCAGAGCCACCACTGCAGCCTGAATGTACAGTCTCCTTCCTCCTCCTCCTCCTTCTTCTCCTCCTTCTTCTTCTTCTCCTCCTTCCTCTTTTTTTGTCAGTCCTGGGGCTTGAACTCAGGGCCTGGCAAGGGCCTAGGCACTGTTCCTGACCTTCTTTTGCTCAAGGCTAGCACTCTACCACTTAAGCCACAGTGCCACTTCTAGCCTTTTCTGTTTATGTGGTAGTGAGGAACAAACCCAGGGCTTCACGCATGCTAGGCAAGCATCTACCAGTAAGCCACATTCCCAGACATCCCTTGTACTTCTTTAGTGTCTCCAGTCATGATCAGATGAGGTTGGACAAATGCACACTTAATATGATTAAAGAAATCATATAAGGGAGAGATGAGTCCAGCAGTTCTATTGCTGCCTATCTAGGGAGATGCAAGTTTGCTAATGTGACAAAGAGTATCTTTTCTGTCAAAAGTAGTTTGCTTCCTTTTTGTTAATCTTGAAAGAATGGTCTTCCTGAAGGGTTCCTGCATTGCCAGGTGCCTTGGCCCTTGTTAATTACATCTTAGTTATATATATCCTTTTCCTGAGCACTGTAATGAAGACATCCTGTCAGAAGCTCCTTGAATTCTAGTTATATCCTGTCCATTACAGCCACATGCTTTTGCAGATTGTCAACCTGAATTTAGCCAATGTGAGCAGAGGGACAGGGCCGTCCCGGCTAGGGATAAAAAGGGAGTAGCCTGCCTGCTCTGTGTGCTTGCTTGCCAGATTTTTGGCTGGCACCCTTCTGCAGTAGTAAACTTT
The DNA here is from genome assembly GCF_019054845.1 of Dipodomys spectabilis. Lineage (NCBI taxonomy): Eukaryota > Metazoa > Chordata > Mammalia > Rodentia > Heteromyidae > Dipodomys > Dipodomys spectabilis. Next base: position 442,715 of record NW_024870876.1, read on the forward strand.
TATATTTTGAGTTGGTGTCCTTAGTCCTATGTGACACCCCAACATCCCAAGCTATTTCAAACAATCAGGCTTCACTTCAAGCATGAAGGGTGGATGCTTCCATCTGAAAGGGGTCTTTGGGCTTCAGGCAGGTAAACCCATGTTGACAACCAGATGTGGCTCTTTGGGAGAAAATAAGAATCATAGGGAAATAGAGAGTTTGAGTCTGGCCTGCACCATCTTGGCCACATGGTATATGGCAGGTCTGGCATCTTGTCTTCATGGTCAGAGAAGGCGAAGCTCCTACCTCCCACCTCCCACCTCCCACGCAATAGGCTTGCCTGAATCCCTGGAGGCAGGGGCAGGCACTTGGTTGATAGATCACTAAACCTATCAGTCTAGTGCCTGGGACTGGGAGTTTCCTGTGACCCTGCCCTCTGGCCTGACCCTATTTAGGCCCAAACCAGCTCAAGTGCCAGGAGGCCACGCCATGTGTCCTGTATCCTGCCTCTTCTCCAGTTACCATAGCATCCTAATTCAGCTCTCCATTGGAGCAGAATTTGTTTGTTAGTATCATTTTTGTTCTTTCTTTCCTCCCTGGCCTTTATGGTTCAGCATCCCAACAATGTTACATGTGTTTGGTGGCTGCTGGTCTTTAAGACAGGAGCCTACCATGCAGTTGCAAACCTTTTAATAAAGACTCCAAGATTTGACCTGTCAAAATGTGGCTTCTCCATTTTCGCACCTTACAATAGAACTGCAGGCATGGATGTTGTGGTCAGTGTTTAGCTTGCAGATTCCAGAGGCTTTGCCCCATCTTTCCGGTTGACCGACCACCGAAGCCTCTCTGCCATGTGTTCCCTCAAAGGGTGCCATGCCTTGGCCTCTGCCTGGGCTGCAGCCCTCGACCCGCAATGCCTTCGCTCCCCCCCCCCCCCACCCCAGAAGGCTGGAAATGCTTTCCCAGGGCCTTTGCTGCTTGGGTCCCAAGCTGCCACCCGCTCACCTGCTGTTGCATAGACTGGACAGATGTATGTGCCACATAGAGAGCTGAGGTTAGCTCAGTGTCCAAGGTGACTTTCCACAGTGTCCCTGGGGACACTGTGCAGTGGGGACCTGTGGACATTGTGGCAACAATTCTGGGCGAGCCCAGCATTACCAGGCCTCCCAGCGGCGGTGGTTGCTTGCACCCATTAGCTGGACTTCTACAGTACAGGCACCATTGCCACCCTAAAACATAACCTCTGCGGTGCCCCCAACCCGGGGGAACATGACCACCAGGGAGGTGCCTGTCTCTGGGTACCAGATGCACATATGCTAATGCCATCCCCAATTGGAGACTGCCCCTCCCCTGAGCAGAAGAAGCCCAAGGGCCTCGTGGGTGCAGCTGGGAGATACCTCCCTTCTGCCACCGGATGACCTGCACGCTGCAGAAGCTAGACTGCTGACTGCAACCCTCAGCTACACTTGGCCGTTTTTAGTTTGTTTTGCAAAAAGTGGACACGTGGAAGGAAACACTGGTCAGGAGAACTTATTTTTCAAAAATACAGTTACTAAAATCTTTGCTAGCCTGCAGAATGGTAGCGCTATGAAAAGTGCAAAGGTTGGTGAAGAAACTCCTGAGAAAAGGGCTGAAAGCAAACATGGCTGAGCTGCCAAGAGTTAGAGAAAGAAGGTCAAGAGAAGATGTTACAAACAGACTCAAGGTGGGCCAGGCCCGTCATGGCAGAGCTCAGAAGGAATCTTGATTTAAGAGGGTCATCCCAGGAAGTGGCACCGTGGCTCAAAGTGGTAGAGCACTAGCCTTGAGCCAAAAAGCTCAGGGACAGTGCTCAGGCACTGAGTTCAAATTCCATGACTGACAAAAAAAAAAACAAAAAGAGGGTCATCCTGGGGTGGGGGTCGGGTGGCAGTGGCAGGAATACAAGAGTCTCAGATGCTTCTGGAGGGCCCTTCCTTTTTTTTTTTTTTTTTTTTTTGAGAGAGAGAATAAGTTGTGGCTTCAAGGAAAAAGCCACAGAAATGCTGTGTTTAAAGGGAATGAGCAGATGAAGAAAGTCTTTGTACATAGGAAGACTACACTGTTGAGAAGTAAATCCACACCGCCAGCTGAGCTCCCTCCTCCCTTTGGTAACAGTAGCCCAAAAGAGACAAGATTTTCTTAGTTCTGCAGTTCAGAGGCTATTAGATGGTGTCTTGTTGCTAGTGGTGAACCTTGATCACTTGATGTCTGGCAGAAGATATGTGGTAGATTTCTCCCATAATTATGGTTTTCAAAGAAATCTGGTGGTGAACATTTTGTCTTCCAGACCAATTACTCTCGTATGAATTTTAACTTTGGATCCCTCTGGCCTTTTGCAATCGCAATGTCTCCTATGTAATCCAAGCACCAGGGAGGATAAGACAGGAGAGTTTTGAATTCAAGGCAAGACTGGTTGCAGAGACAGCATCTGAACTTTGAATTGTGGGCTCCACTGATGGTCCAGAAAACATTAACAACACCACCATGTACGAAAGCACAATGTGTTATACAGCCATACTGAACAGCATAGGCAACAAGTCAAAAGGGATCTCCCCACCTCAAACACCACAAAGTATAGCTCTATGTTGTCTCTGCTACCTTTGATCTGATTTTTTTTTTGTTTATAAAATAAATTTCAGTTAACAAGGTAGAGATCCCTTTGAGCTTCATGAATGACATCTGATAGAGAAGGATTAGTTCTTACTTGCTGCCAGTTACAATGCCAGGTGGCTTTTTCTGCAGTGAAAGGGTTACCAATAATCTCATTACACTGGTACTAAATCTTGCAGACATCAGAATTTTCAGCAAGGTTCCTATTCATCTCATTCTTTTCAAATGACTGCTAGACACTTCGCCATAGACCTGTTCTACATTACATTCAACTTTAGGGTAGTTTCAAGATTTCCAGAAAAACAATCTAAAGCATGTCTCTGAATATACGTATATAATCCATAGTTTCAGGATACTTCAGAATACCTCAACTTCACTCAAGATTTAGGTATTATGTGTGTGTTGCTCCTGGACTTGAACTCAGGGTCTGGTTGTCATCTGAGCTCTACAACTTGAGCCACAGTTCCACTTCTAGGTTTTTTTGAGGTAAGAGTCTCACAGACTTTCTTACTTAGGCTGGCTTCGAACTGCAATCCTAGATCGTAGCCACTTGAGTAGCTAGGACTGCAGGTGTAAGCCACTGGCACCAGGCTCGATTCTAAGAAAAAAAAAATCATGATTTTTAAAAAATTATTTGTTCAACTCCTATGTAAGTCTGAAATAATGTCAAATTGTAAAATTAATATAAAAATACTTAGGTAAAATTTAATAAAAAATGTGAAAAAAATCTTGTGGGAAAAACTTCAAAATGCTCTTTTTTTAAAACTCCATACCTGACAGTTTTACTCATTGGCTAGAACTCTACCAACTGAGCCGCATCTCCAACTTCTAAAATGCTCTAATAAAATATAGACAATACAGCAAATAAAAAGGCTTTCTGAACGTACTTACCATAAAAATGGCTGTTTTCTTTAATTTAGAGGTTTTAAACAAATTACAATAAAAGCTATTACAGGTTTAATTTGGAGACGAGACAAGCTGACTATAACATTTTTATTGAAAATAAACAAAAAAGAGCCAAGAAATCAGAAAGTGACACTCACTGAGCATTAACTCTATTGAATATTAATATGCTAACCTGATAAGCCAAACTCAGAGAGACAAATGCTGCATGTTTTCTCTCATATGCAGCAGCTGGATCTAAAATACACCTGGGCATGATAAGTTATAGAGGACTCTAGGCATTCACACACAAACAGTGAGACTAAAGGAAGGTACTCTTAGGACAGGAACCCAAAACCATTATGCCTCCAAACATTTAAAATACTATTTATGGAAACAAATTCCAGGAAATGGAATCATGGGTTTGGTGGTAGTGATGTTTTCCACATTTTTGTTTGTTTTGTTCTGTTCTTTTTTCTGTCTTTTGTAGGGGTAATATGACATGCAGAAATGGAGGGAGGGAAGATGAACAAATAAATGCGAGCATGGTACTCAGTAGACATTATGTGGAAATTGAACTATGCAACTTGTGGCAGAGGAAGAGGGTATGTTAATAAAAGGTAATGGAAAGTAACTAGCTACCAAAAGAGTGAGATATGGATTTAGGAAGAACAAATATATTTATGTCCTGAGACCAGAGACTTTCTCATTATTATAAATAGGAAAAGGTTCTTTGTGTATAATTTTTTTACTTTGTAAAGTAACTTTAAAACAATTCAGTTATTGACATTCAATCTTATTTGATACTTTTTACCAATAGTAAAATAGTAAAAAAAAAAAAATAGTAAAAAAATCAAAGTCCAATAATAGGTAGATTTCATTTGTTTGTGTGTGGGAGGAGGGTGTGGGTGTGGGTGTGGGTGTGTGCGTGCGCACGTGCACGCATGCATGCTGATCCTGGAGCTTGAACTCAGGACATGAGTGCTGTCCTTGAGCTTTTGATTTTTTGTTTGTGTTTCTCAAGGCTAGTATTCCACCACTTGAGCAACAGCTCCAGTTCTGGTTTTTTTGGTGATTAATTGAAAATAAGAGTCTTACACAACCTTTCCCACCAAGCTGGTTTCAAACCATGATCCTCAGTTCTCGGCATCCTGAGTAGTTAGGATTATAGGCATGAGCCACTGATACTGAGAATATTCAGATTTTAATATACCATTCAACTCATCAACAAAGATAACAACTATAAGATTTTGTTCAGTTTGTTTACAAAGTATCAGTACTTTAAATTTATTCTCCCAGATGGTCAATTTATTTATTCATCATGTTTATGAGCGATCTACTGAAGACATAGAACTCAATTAATGGTACTGAATTGGCCAAAAAGTGAAGCAGAGATTTGTTTTCATCAAACATTTATTACACAATGGATTAAATCAGTAGTTTTGTAAGCGATGCTAGAGGGTGGCTGAAATCCCCAGTGAGCTTTGTCAGCGAGTGGGCTGGACATTGGTCCCTCATGTTTCTGTGCCTCTGCCTCTTCTACCTGATATTCCCTGGTGCTGACCTCACTCTTCCCAAGTACGTCAGCCAGAAGGAATGTAATCTTATCTGTTGGGCTTCTGAGCAAGAGTTTCTTGTATGAAAACTTAAAGGCTTTAAAATTTGGGGCTAAACAATAAGCATTATTTTTAACCATTAGACTTAATTCATATTAATTCTTAAATAAACTTGGAGTCAATTCCTGACCCCGTATAATAGGGATTGTTTTTATATAGGCATAAAGGTGTCATATTCTTGATTGAAAACAAATATTTTGGGCCCATTTTTGAATAAACCAGTAAAGACTGCTCATTGTCAGGGAGGAAGAGAAGTACATATGTGAAAATAGAACTAGGAAACTCAAAGGAACAGGCAAGGTTAAGATAGATGCGCAAGAGAAAAAAATGGGTGATGACTGTTCAAGAGGCATTTGTACTCATAAACTGACAGGTTAAATTGAAACGCCCTTGTTCCATGACTTAAAGATTTTTCAAAAAGACAAAAGGATGAAGCTAGGTAAGTACTCACCAATAAAGATTGTTTAAATTATGATACAGCTACCTAATAAAAATATGCAATGAACAAAATATATGAATATGCCTTTCACTTTACCAAAAATCAGCACAATGAATTTCAAGGTGTAAGACAAATGAATGTCACCAACCAATGCATTTCTTTTGTGAAGGAAAGAAAAGGCGTAAGAATAATATTCCTACTGTTCATGAGATAAACATTCATATTTGTGTTTGCCAAAGAATGGAAGATGGAAAAAGCAAAATAAAATAAAACCCATTGTCTAGGATACAAAAAAAAGATATGTAGATACAAAGACAATAATGAGTTTTTCCACTGCATCTGTTTGATATTAATTTGATTTTGGAGCCATGTTGATGTATTTCCTCATTTAAAAAAAGACATATGGGGAAAGCAAAGGAAGGGATAACATTGTCCAAAAAGAAATGTACCTGACTTATGAAATGGTGACCTTTTGTACCTTACCTTAATAATAATAAAATTACACCTAAAATAGTAATAATAGGGGGCTGGGAAGGTGGCTCAGTGGTAGAGCACTTGCCTTGCATGCATGAGGCCCTGGGTTTAATTCCTCAGCACCACATAAGCAGAAAAAAAAAGCCGGAAGTGGCGCTGTGGCTCAAGTGGTAGAGCGCTAGCCTTGAGCTGAAGAGCTGAGGAACAACGCCCAGGCCCAGAGTTCAGGCCCATGACAGTACCCCCCCCACCCCCCCGCAAAAAAAAAAGTAATAATAAAATGTGGCTGAGCACTGGTGGCTCACGCCTGAAATTCTAGCTATTCAGGGGGCTAAGATAGGAGGATTGCAGCTTAAAGCCAGCATAGACAAGAAACCATGAGAGTCTTATATCCAACTACCCAACAAAAAGTTAGAAGTGAAGCTGTGCTGAAGCTAGTGCTCCAATAGCAGAGCATTAGCCTTGAGCAAAAGAACTATGGGACAGCATACAGGCCCTGAGTTCAAGCCCCAGTACTGGCGCAAAAATAAAAATAAAATGTAGCAGTAATGGCTATTTAAACATAAAGTCAAACCTTAATCTGCAACTGTTTGCCTTCCAACATCCTGAGTCCACCTTCCCCACTTTTCTCGACTGGTCATTACCTTCATCCAGTTTTTCTCAAGCCCAATGAAGCATGATAAACATGCTTTGAACTGTGCCAGGACATTCATTGCCCTCAGATGGTTTCTCAGGTTCAAAGAAGAGAACAGCTGACAGGGCCATGGCCTTTGAAGAAACAGAAATCTCACACAACACCCAGGTTCAGTTACACTGCTCTGATCAACATTCCAGCTGTACTGAGTTTCTACAACGCGTTACCTACTCTGCTAAGCCCTTTCTTTGCTGCTCAGAAAAATCATGTTTTGTCATCATGGCTAAAATCTATTGAGAGAATAATGTGACAAGAATTGTGGTTTTCATAGATGATCAAATTAAATATTCATGCCTATTTACCATGCTTACTTCATTTTGAAATATAAGGATACCAAGTCTTAGGGAGGATTAAGTAACTTTCCCAAAGCTACACAGCCAGAAAAAATAGGGCATGAGGAGCATCTCACTCTCCTACCTGGGAAGATGGTGGAAGTAGCAGGGAATAAACTCCTAAAAATATAAGAACTTTAGCCAAGTGCTCATGGCTCATACCTGTAATCCTAGCTACTTAAGACACTGATCTGGAGGAGCGTGGTTCAAAGCCAACTGGGTCAGAAAGGTCTGTGAGACTCCATTTCTAATTAACTAGCAAAATGCCACTTTGAATACATGGCTGAAGTGGTATAGCATCAGCCTTGAACAAGAAAACTGGGTATGAGCTCACAGCCCTGAGTTCAAGGCTTGGTACCAGAAAAAAAAAAAAGAAGAAGAAAGAAAGAAAGAAACAACAATAATGCCCTTGAAAGTATTACTGTACTTGTAACAATATTAGAATAATATAAATGAGAGAGAAAAATGCCTTAGAGATACTATGTCATGCTAAAAAGGGGGGAAATACTTATAGTGTATATTCTTTTTCATGTAAGTCTGACATAAAATAATTTTTATCCATGCATTTATATTCAGCAAGCACATACCTCACCATATATCTCAGCAAGCTAGGCACAGTAGGAAAAAGAAAAAGCACATAGGCCCAGGATATGATATCACATTTTATTTAGTACTATCACAGAGTACTAAAATATAAAGTTCTGTGGATGCAGATGTTCCTTGACTTACAAGAATGCATTATATCCTAATAAACTCACTATAAATCGAAGATACTAGAATTTGGATTAGAGTTGGAGGTCAGGGATAGTGTTCTTGTCAAGCATACACACTGCCATGATTTGGATACCCAGCATTGGGGGTTGGAGATTGGAGAGATCGTAAGTTGAAAAAGCATTTAATACATTGAACCTACCATATGTCAGAGAGTAGTCTGGCTTACTAGCCCAGGGGAAATATCTAAATTCAAACTTCAAACAGTAGTTCCTACTGAATGCCAATCACTTTTATACCATTATAAAGTAACAGAGAGAGGGCGGGGGGGAGAATCCTCTAAGGAACTATCTCTACTGATTTCATTATTGGTATAATAAATAGATTTACAAATTTTAAAAATATTTAAAATTGCCAGAGAAATTGTCTTGGAAAACATTAGAACAAAACATATTCATTTATTGCTGTTCCCTTCTAAAATCCCCAATATGTGACAGTAAATGAATTCATTAACACAAGAACAAAGAGGATGAAAGATAAAATTATAGGCAGATATTGGGAAGATGACAACTTCAGTTTGTCCTAAAGAGGTTTAACTGTGAGCCAGCAGTGGAGGAAATAGAGCTACAAGTTGAGTTGTCCAGAGTGTGCCCCAAAGTCTTGAGCTTGCCAGTTTGTGTCCATAGGATTTGTCATCTGAACTAATTCCCTACAGGCAGGAAAATAGGAATAGGACAAGAAAATACACCCAAAAGTCCTGACAATAGAGTAAACTGGCAGAAGCACATACAGGCTGTGTTCATTCTGAAAGGGCCATCCACACGTGGAGAGTTAGCAAGCAGTTCTTGGTGTCCTGCTTTAAAAGAGGAGACAGGATGTATCATTTCTGTGTAAAGCCTGGCTTTACACAGAAAGAGGAAGACAAAAAAAATTTTACTATGCTCAGAGACATAAAAGCAGCCATTGACTATACAGGAAACAAAGTTAGGGTTCTTGCCAGAGGCTGATGGCTGACGCTTGTAATCCTAGCTACTCAGGAGGCTGAAATCTGAAGATTGCAGTTCAAATCTAACCTGGCAAGAAAGTCTGTGAGGCTCTTATCTCCAATTTACCTTCCCCCACTCCCTCCCCTACACACAACGCAGGAAGTGGAGCTGTGGCTCAAAATGGTAGAGCACTAGCCTTGAGCAGAAAAACTCAGAAATAGTGTTCAGGCCCTGAGTTCAAGCCTCACAACTGACCAAAAAATAGGGCTTTTGAAAAGCCTAGAAAATATTAAAGAGCTCTTGGAAGTTATAACTATAATATAAATATTCACTAGTGATATTCAAAGCTAAAGTAACCTCAGAAAATAGAGAAAAAGTAAAATATAGCAATAACAGAGAAGACATTGAAGGAATCAGTCTAATTAAGAAATGTCCCAGGAAAAGAAAATATGGGAAACAGGAGAAAATTATTTTACAAGACATTTAGTAAATACATTTCCAGTTTAAAAGGATGAGTAATTGCCTAAGAATGACATTTTAAAAAAGACTCTAAGAAGGCACATTTACTAGTCAACTTTAAATTGCTACAATGGAATACCCAAGACAGGCTTTACTTATGGAGTCAAGAGTAGTTTTGTTCTTGCCTGAAACACAGCATGGCAGAGGCACACATGTATGGAATAATTTACATCTCAAAGAGAAGATCAGAGAGAGTCTAGGGTCACACAATTCCTTCCCAGACACATCTCAATAACCTAAAGAACCCTCATGGTCCCCATCTCCTATAGGTTCCACAACTGCCCAACAGCTCCATGCTGTGAACCAACATTTCAATCACAACAGACCTTTGGGGGCATCATTAATTTGATCTGAACTGTAACAGCCTGTTTTTATAGAATTTTAATATAGTGGAGATAATGGCCAATTCCTAAAAGCTTCCACAACCAATAAACAAAAAGCAAGTCACATGCAAAAGACAGACAATGGAAGCCACTTTTTCCAGAAATCTATTGGAAAATCATTTCCAATTTAGAATTCTGTTCCCAGTGAAACTAGCTATTACAGTACATGCATAGGTTGGCTGAACACCTTTTCAGACAATCTCTCCTCGGAAGCCTTTCTTGGAAAGTTACTTGAGGGGCATTCTCAATGAGAGAATTACCCAAGGAAGAAAAAAAAAACAAAAAACCCTGCAGTATCCAGGAAATAAATACAAGTTCATGGAGAGGCAAAGGATCCCCAAAGACGATAGTGAATGAAGATCAGGAATTATCCATTATTCACCAGTGCAGACAAGAGCAGATCCAAAGATTCAGAGATAAAACAAATGGATCCCTATGTCTGAGTAAATTGATCAAAAAGGTTTCCAGAGTTTGTAAAGAGTCTAGGATTAACTTGATAAGAAAAGAGAAAACAAAGCAAATAAAACAAAACATGTATTGTCTTTATAAGAACAACAAGGTAGTTGGGTGTTGGTGGCTCATGCTCGTAATCCTAGGTCCTCAGGAGGCTGAGATCTGAGGATCACTGTCAAAGCTAGCCAGGGCAGGACAGTTCATGAAACTCTTATTTGCAAGTAACCACAGGAAAACTACAAGTGGAGGTGTGGCTCAAAGTGGTAGAGTTCTAGGTTTGAGCATAAACACTCAGGGCCAGGGCTCAGGCTCTGAGTTCAAGCCCCACCACTGACGGAAAAAAAAAAAGTGTAGGCAAAAAAAAAGTAAAACAAAAGTTACATAAATGTTACATTTCAAAATAGCCTTATGTAGAAGTACTAATACATCATATCTTGATCTAACCCAAGGTCTACCTTCACCACGATGAAAAGATAAATGGAGGGAAATTGTGGTATATGAACTGGGAATTCTTTTGACACTGGGTCCTGCAATATAGTCCAGGCTGGGCTCGAACTCTCGATCTTCCTTCCTCAGCTTCCTGACTGCTATGATTGTAGTATTTACAACCATGCCTGGCTTCATGAATGGGAAAATTAAATTGTTTCCCAAATGGGGAAATAAGTAGATTATACCTAAAAATATCTTGAAGATCTCTAAGTGTGCTATTTAAAGGTAGGCTTTGATACCAAAAGCAAATAGCAAAAAAATGTAGAAGAGTATAGGAGACTGAATGGTAATTTGACTCTTAATCTAGAGATTTGGATCTTTGATTTTTTTTGTGGATAGCTGATGAGAATGAAATCTAAATATAAGCCAGTTGCAGTGTCTTACATCTGTAATCTTAGCTCCTTAAGAGGCTAAGATTGGGACTATCGTATTTCAAGGCCAGCCTAGGCAGAAAAGTTCACAAGATTCCTTTTGAACTCATAACTGAACACAGAGGCACATGCCTGACATTGTTGCTACATGAGTAGCTAACATTGGAAGGATTAAGATTGTATCTCAGTGGAAGAAGATGTGGTGCAAGCTTTCCCCCCAGTACTAGGATTGGAACTCAGGGCCTTGTACCAGCTAACTAGGTACGTTCTTTATTCTACAGCCGTGCCTCCAGCCTTCAATATACTCTTTCTATGAAATATATGATTAGGGTTTTTGGTCGTTGTTTTGGTTTGGGTTGGGTTGGGTTTTTGAGACAGGGTCTTGTTGTGACTCTTTTGCTTTAGCCTCTCCAGTGCTGGGATTATAGGCATGAACCACAATACCTGACTGGAAAATGAGTTTTAAGAAACAAAAGAAGAGATTAAATTAAGCATTCTTCTGGATTACCTTGATCTATGGGATTCAACTCATTATGGGAAATCTAGGCTTTCCTTATAAACAATATTAAAGCAGTACAAGCTTCCTGGCAAGGGGAAAGCTAGGGGATGAAACAAGCCACACATTCAGCTAAGGAACACAGAGGGAGCCAAGAAGAAGTAAAAAAACTGCAAAACAGCTTCCTGCACACTGCTTAACGGGGCATCAGGTTACAAAGGGGGAAACCTAAAGTCTATGGAATAATAGAGTGCAGCCAGAGAAATTTAAAGAGAAAAGAGGAAAAGCACTTGAAGGAATAATGGAAACCAAGGCCAGAAGCTCATCCCCTCTCAGTGGGGTCAGCTTGCACAATTTCCCTGACTTAGGAACTGGACGTTGATTTACCCACTGTCAGGAACAGTGAGTCATGCATAGAACACACTGTACAGTCAGTCTGACCAAACATTTGTCAAATGTTAAGTAATCTTTAAGTCCTGAAGAATTTTACTTCACACACACACACACACACACACACACACACACACACACACACACCCCTGAAGAAGTAAAAGTACCAAAAATAAAACTTGTTTTCCTCTTATTTCTCAAATGGCACAACAAAGATTGAGGCTAGATTCTACAGTAGATCATGTAACTATCACTCAAGGCCTACTGGAGTGTATCTTTCCATGGTTATTTCAGAGTTTCCTGCTCCTGTAACTTGAGCTGCAATAATTCATCACTAGAACAACTTGAATTTAGGCTCCTGTGTAATTAGAGGGCTGCTTAGGAGTGTCCCTCTGGCTTTCCTGGTGACCCAATTTGGCCACTGTGCACTTGTTAGCACCTAGCTAGGGATGAGAAGAGAAAAGGCTGTTGATACTTCAATGATTTATTTTTCTACTTTGTAACAGGATCTAATTAAAGCCAGAATTCGTTTTAATTAGAAGACTATGTCTAGGTTTCTTATTTAAACTCTCCCCACCCTCTCTATTTCATTCCTCCTTAAGCAATAAAAATTCAATTTTAACCCTTTTTCTAGACTTAAAGCAAAACAAACTTTTTTAATGGGAGTACCAAAGTCCAGACCTGCAACTGGAACTGGCAATTTCAGGCGTTAGCAAAGGGCAGCAGGAAGACCTCATTGGAGTTGTACTGTTCAAAGCCGGAAAGGGGTTATAGAGCCTGGCACTGATGGCTCACACCTGTAATCCTAGCTACTCAGTGTTAGGTTTGCAGGGGAGAGCAGCCAGCCCCTCCCTTTCTTCTTCACCTGCCTGAAACCAGTAATCACCTGACTGTCAATCACCTGCCTGTGAGTCAGAAAGGATCCTAAGTTCTGAGGTTACTTCCTCATCCGCTGAGGTCATTTCCTGAACTGCCCTGGTCACGCCTCCCTCGGACAGTGAGAGGTTCCCCAGGCTCTGGAGTAACTTCGCATCGGCTCTGGTCCCTTTTCCCTCCCGCTACATAATCCAGCTCAGCTTGAGTCCCCTCTCTTTTTCTCTTTTCCTCTTTTTCCTTCCCCCCTGACTCTGAGCACCTCCATCCTGTGCGGGGCTGTAATTTGCTCTCCCCCAAATAAACTCTTTTCTGAACCATGTGACAGTTTCCTTTCCGGTGAACCTTATACTCAGGAGGTTGAGCTCTGAGGATCATGGTTCCAAGTCAGCCTGGGCAGGAAAGCTTGTGAGAGAGACTCATCTCCAATTAACCACCACAAAGCCTAGGAGTAGTGGTGTGACTCAAGGTAGAGTAACTAGCCTTGAGCTAAAAAAAAAAAAAAAAAGGACAGCACATAGGCCCTGAGTTCAAGCCCCAAGACAGACAAGACACACACACACACACATACACACACAAAGGTGTCATAAAAGTAGAACCCTCCACCTACAGCCTCCACTCCTGCCCATCAGAGGATTTCAGGGATTCCTAGGATTGAAGGAGAGATCTTGAAGAACCATTGTCCAAGAAATGACCCTTGAGCGGAGTGGAGGGCCGCAGGAAAGAGAAAGAGGTGAAAAAGGCACCAGGGGACCCTACATGTCAAAGGTTGGGGAGTCCCCAGGGAAGGAACCCCTTTCCCTGCTGCTGCAGACCCAGAGTGAGGGGGCCTGTGACCCCAGCAAGGTGTCATACGGGTGGGTGTCTCCTGGAAAGGGGAACAGTCTTCTTTCCTGAATGTTCTCTGGTGGCTGTTGCCTAAGGAAGCAGAGGCTGGGTGTCTCTCTTCTGTCTGGGAAGGTCCAGGAAACCCAAGAGTCAATAAAACATGCTTCCTGTTTTCAAAGAGCTCCTAGCCTACCACCATGAGTTTTGCTAAAACTATTTTTTTTTCAATAAATACTTTACATACCACATACCAAAATCATTTCCAGATGGATTAGAGAGCATATGTAAAACTGGGAGAAAATAGAATTGAAAAGTTATTATAAATTGAGGATAGAAAGGATTTCTAAGTATAAAAACAGCAGAAAAATCTGTAGAAGAGATTGCCAGATTTAAATCCTAAAAGAAGAAGTAACTTCTGGGTATTAAAACATGGATAAAAATCAGACGAAGGATTGAGAAAATATCTGGCTAAAATATTACAATAGAGTTCATATTTTTATTATAGAATACATACAAAGAAAAATAAAAGCTCATCATTCCCTAAAAGAGAAATGGGCAAAAATCTTGAAACCTTTATTTACAATCAAGAATATGTATGGAGGACAAAACATGAAAAACAGGAAAATGTCATCTCACAAGAAACTGAACACTGATACATTAAAATAAGTGTCTTTTAAACATACACACATACACACACACACAATCACAATTCTCAATGCTAACAGAAGTTGTGGTGAAAGCAGGATCTTCCATACATACCTAGTTAACAAGATAGATTTCTACAGCTTTTTGGAAAGCAACTGTAGTTTGGCGGTGTATCAAGAACCACACACAAAAACGAACCTCAAAAATGTTTAAGTTCACTGACTCAGTAATTACAGTTCTGGCAATCTATTCCATGAAACAATACCCAATAATAATTTTATAATGAAACACATTGTTTTTTACACTTAACATGTGCTACTAAAAAGAATTTTCATTGGTGAATTACTAAAAGCTTATGGAAAAATTTGTAATAAGATAAATATCCCCAAATGGTTCAAAATGTTTTGATTGTAATAACATGCAAATATTATTCTATAATGTTAACTGAACGAAATTACCTATTTAGTATGATTATAATGTATATGTGTGTGCCAATTTTGGGGCTTGAACTCAGGGCCTGGGTGCTGTCCCTGAGTTTCTTTTGCTCAAGGCTAGCATGCTACCACTTGAACCACAAGCTCCACTTCTGGCTTGTTGGTGGTTAACTGGAGACAAGAGTCTCACAGACTTTCCTGCCTAAACTGCCTTTGAACCGTAATCCTCAGATCTCAGCCCTGTGGGATTACAGGAGTGAGCCACCAATGTTTTTCAAATCCAGTAAATTTGTCTTAAAACCCACAGTGAGGTTGGGGGACTGTGATCCTAGCTAGTGTGATGTCCTGAGTTGAGACTCCAAAACCAACAGACGACAAAACAACTGAAAAAACAAAAAAAAGTTTTACATGCCGAGGGAGTTGTGCATTTTTTTAAATTTATTTTTTAAACTTTTTGTTTTCTAAGTTTTAGAAATAATAGGCTCTAATTTAAAATTAAATGACTGAAGAGGAAGTGTACTCATTACCTTGCTCATGTAACTGTAACCCTCTGTATAGTATCTTTACAATAAAAAAAAAACTAAAAAAAAAAATTAAATGACTGCAAAAAAATCACTAGTATGTCTATACACTGATAACCATTTGAAAAGGAAAATAAGAATATAATTTATTTATAAAATAAACATTTAGTGGGTGGCGGGGGCCTGTAAGTTCACCATTGGGAAGCAGAGGTGGAGAGTTCAAGGTCAACCTGGGCTACAGACTGGCCTTAAACTTGCTATATAGCAAGTCTCTGGCCCCAAAAGGCCAATATTAATAACAACAGCAATAATAATGATAATAAACATTCCTAGCCTAGGAAGTGAAAGGAAAGGATGCCAGTATAAAGCATTATTGATAGAACATGAAGCAGACACTAACAAATGGAAAGACGAAAGATGTCCTATATGTATGGATTGGAACACTCAACATTGAAAGGATGTCTACATTACCTCCAGACAATCTACATATTCAAAGCAATCCTTATTAAAATCCTAGTGCCATATTTTTGTGGAAATAGAAAGATTTATTCTAAAATATATGTAGAATTTAAGGGGATCCTGAATAGCAAACAGTTGTGAAAAAGAACAAAGTTAGCCAGGTGCCAGTGGCTCACACTTGTAATTCTAGATACTCAGAAGGCAGGATCACAGCTCAAAGCCAGCCTGGGAAAGAAAGGCTACGTGAGATGCTTATGTCCAATGAAACACCAATAACCCAGAATTGGAGCTGTAGCTCAAGTGGTAAGGTGTTAGCCTTGACCAAAAAAAAGCTCAGGAACAATGCCCAGGCCCCAAGTTCATGCCCCAGAACTAGCACAAGAAACAGAAAGAAAGAGAGAGGAGGGTTGACTTTTCTAAAATGAATATATTGTTTATTATATCTTCTAGAAAGCCATCTTTGGTTATTTTAACAAATAAAATCAGAATTATATGGGGAAAAAAAGAATTTGAAGCAGGGTCTCAGTCTGCTGTAATTCTTAGTGTAGCAATATTCACAATAACCAAGAGTTTAAAGCAACCCAAATGTTAATGGAGTGCAATATGTATACAAAAGAATATGATGCAGCTTTAAAATAAGGGACTATTTTTGGGTACCAGTAACTCAGACCTGTAATTCCAGCTACTCAGAAGACCAAGATTTGAAACCAGACCAGGCAAAAATGTCTTTTAGATTCCATTTCCAAAAAAAAAAAAAAAAACTAGCAAAAAGCTGTGCTAAAAGTATGGCTCAAGTGGTAGAGCGCAAGTGGAGCTAGTGGGAATTCCGAGTTCAACGCCCACTACTAGCAATGAACAACAAACAAGAGACCACTGTCACATGATACAAAATAAATGAACCTGGAGATAATTAGGGTAGTCACAAAAAGATAAATATTAAAGTATCTTATACAGTATGAGTGGCTCTTAAATAATCAAACTCCTAGAGACAAAAAGAATGGTAGCGTTAGGTCTGGGGGTTTAGCTCAGCGGAAGAGTGCCTGTCTGGCCAGCGCAAGGCCCTGAGTTAGGTCTGCAGCTCTGGGGGAAAAAAAAAAAGAATGGTGGTGAATAAAAGATGGGAGGTAATGGACATTGCGAGATTTAGAGCAGTGTAAATATACTTAACACTATTGAACTTTCTACCTAAAAACTGATTAGGATGGTAAGTTGTATCTTGCCTGTTTATCATAATAAAAAAAATTAAGAAGTGGGCTGGGAAGATGGCTCAGTGGTAGAGCGCTTGCCTTGCATGCCTGAGGCCCTGGGTTCGATTCCTCAGCACCATATAAGCAAAAAGAAAAAAACCCGGAAGTGGCGCTGTGGCTCAAGTGGTAGAGCGCTAGCCTTGAGCTGAAGAGCTGAGGGACAGCGCCCAGGCCCAGAGTTCAGGCCCCACGACTGGACCACCCCCCCCCCCCAAAAAAAAAAAAAATTAAGAAGTAAAAAAAAAAAGTGTTTGAACACCTACTGACATGTTCTCATTTAAGGAAGAAAGTTTTTTGTTGTGGTTGTTTGCATTTTTGTTTTATTGGTGCTGGTACTAGCTTAATCTCAGGGCCTGAGCAATAGTACTGTTCTTGAGATTTTTTGCTCAAGGCTAGCACTCTACCACTTGAGACACAGCTCCACTAATGGCTCTGTGTGTGTGTGTGTGTGTGTGTGTGTGTGTGTGGTTGTGGTTGTGGTTGTGGTTGTGGTTGTTGTAATAGTAGCAGTAGTAGTTAGGAGATAAGAGAGTCTCTCAGACTTTCCTGCCTCAGCTGGCTTCAAACCTTGATCCTTAGATCTCAGCCTCTTGAGTAGCTAGGATTACAGGCGTGAGCCACTGGTGCCTGGCTAAAAAGAAAGTTTCTGATTTTTGTTTTTTGTTTGTTTTTTTGAGCTGTCCCCACTTCAGATTTCTCCAGTATGTTCTTGAGCCATCTCATACCCGCCATTTTAGGATATCAGTGCTCAAGTGTCTGCTGCTGACTCATCTTTTTCAGCCTGTTAAGATAGGAGCGACAGACTATATCCGTCGCCCATTTAAGGTATGCGATTTGATGGCACTTACTGTGTTCATGGTTGAGCAATCACAACCCCATGGTTGTTGGAATGTTGTCTCTCTCACTTTCCCACATTCCCTGCGCCCATCACTCACACCACCTTCATGCAGACACAGTCCAGGCACTTGCTGTATCATTGTTCTTGCCATGTCAATGTCCTTTATCCTCTTTAATGGACAGAGCTAGAGTGTGAATTTCTGAAAAAAAATATGTCTTTCTTGTATCGGTTATACCTTAGTAGTGTTAAAAGTCAAATGACATGTTAATGACAGTTCATATCTGTCAAAGACTGTTTCAATCACTATTTTAAGCCGGCTTAAATAAAGATCAAGATAGCTGTGTTCTCAGACTTGATTTCCTGATGAAACAAATCCAGGGTGCTATGGAAGGATGCACAATTCTGGATCTAGGCAGAGATCTGTAAGATGAACTTGCAATGCCTTGTATCAAAAAGCAAGGAAGAGCTGGGTGCCAGCGGCTAGCTACTCAGGAGGCTGAGGTCTGAGGATTGCCTTTCAAAGCCAGCCCTGGCAGGAAAGTCCTCAAGACTCTTATCTCCAATTAACCACCAGAAAACTGGAAGTGGTCCTTGTGGCTCAAGTAGTAGAGTGCTTACCTTGAGCTGAAGAGCTGAAGGACAGCTCCCAGGCCCAGAGTTCAAGCCCCATCATTGACAGAAGAAAAAAAAAAAAAAAAAAGCAAGGAAGACCAATGGGTTCTGTTAGATAAATGGAATTAATATGATTGCACATCACCAAGCTCTTATTATGAAGGCACTGGGATTTTTTTTTTTTTTTGGCTGATTGTGGGGCTTGAACTCCTGGCCTTCAGCTTCTTTTGCTCTAGGCTAGCACTCTATAACTTTGAGCTATAGCTCCACTTCCAGTTTTCAGGTGGTTAACTGTTAGATAAGAGTATCACAGACTTTCCTGTCCAGGCTGGCTTCAAACTGCAATCCTCAGCACTCAGCTTCCTATAAATTCTGAGCTAGGATTTACATATGTGAGCCACCAGCACCCAGCTTGAAGGTACTTTTATTTAGGTATTTTTGTTTGTGAAATTTTTCACAGGTGGTATTATTTGATGTTCTAAAGATGTTGGGGTTTGGATTAGAGCTGCTTACCTTGTATCATGCTTGGGGCATTGCTCCTGTCTTCTATTTTCTGGCACTGCTTCCCCAGCTTTGCCCTGGATTTTAATCCAGACGAAGCTTCAACCACTTGTCACCAGGTATGCTGAACCTTCTGACTCCCCAACATTTGGCCTTTCTCTGCCCATTAAGCCTGTGTGGTTTTCTTCATAAAATATATCACTTTATGAAATTCTTATGTGTTCCTTGCTAACCAGCTGTCTCTTTGCAACAAAGTTTATACCCCATAAGACAGGAGTGAAGAATCTTACTTGACTCTATTTCTAGTACCTAGAATCCTGCCTTAGACATTAAGTATCTGGGTAATGAACAGCCTTTAAGGTAAACCAAACAGGGGGAAAAAAGATTACCATTCAACTTGAGAGTTTCAAATGATCAAGAAGTGCACCACCGTTATGAATTCATCCTTAAAAGGACTTTATTGGGGGCTAGGAAGGTGGCTTAGTGGTAGAGCACTTGTCTTGCATGCATGAGGCCCTGGGTTCGATTCCTCAGTACCACATAAGCAAAAAGAAAAAAGCCAGAAGTGGCGCTGTGGCTCAAGTGGTAGAGCGCTAGCCTTGAGCTGAAGAGCTGAGGAATAGTGCCCAGGCCTAGAGTTCAGGCCCCATGACCGGACCCAAAAAAAAAAAAAAGAAGACTTTAATGGATGCACTGAAACTGCTTAGGTCACTCCTCAGGAGACCCTCTGGTCACTGGATGAAAGACCTCATGTTTAAGGGGAAACACAGCCCCACGTCAGGGTAGGTAGGCAGTCTTCCCTAAAGGCCAAAAGAAGAAACTCAGAAGAATGAGAATATCTTACACTCTAGCCTGCAATGCTCCATGCAGTGTTAACACATTAGCAAAGCAGCAAGTATACTGTTCAACCACCAACTTCCTCAGGTTGCCCTGTTAAGTCTCCTAGATGCTCATTCTAATCTGATTTCATCAGTATAAAAATGTCTATTCACAACATGCTGGGCATCTGTCACTGAATATACATTCAGCAGCTTAAACCAATATGCATTTATCACTTCGCAGGTTTCGTGGACCATGAGCCCAGGCACAGCTTAGGAGGGTGCCCAGCTTTGTGGTCTCTTGTTAGCACCACAATCAAGGTGTTGGCTAGTTGAGAGGTCTCACTTGAAGTCTCATTTGAGGAGATGTGCTTCCTGCCTCACATTGTGGGAAGGCCTTAAGTTCTTTGCAGATATGCCGCTGAGAGCCTTGATTCTTTGCTGGCTGGCCATAGGCCACTTCCTTTCCTTACCACACAAGCTTTTCCAAGGTCAGCAAGAGCCTCCATTTCCTTGAAGTAGTATCATCTAATGAGGGCCTCTTTGTAAGTAAAGTATCAATAACTTATCTCCTAAAGGTCTATATAGGGATTGATATCAATAGATAGCACGGTGGTACTGGCTACTGTCACACACTGAGTGCTGTTCTAAGTCCTATACCATCTACTTCCTGACCGAATGCAACATCAATAATCACAACAGAAAAAAAAATTGGTTTTTGCTGTTTCTATTAGCAAAATCAGTAACACAA
The DNA here is from genome assembly GCF_019054845.1 of Dipodomys spectabilis. Taxonomy (NCBI): domain Eukaryota; kingdom Metazoa; phylum Chordata; class Mammalia; order Rodentia; family Heteromyidae; genus Dipodomys; species Dipodomys spectabilis. The sequence goes on from NW_024870876.1 coordinate 463,088, forward strand.
GGGAGGTCCATTGTAATAATTCCATAGATGCCTAACAGTATACTTTGAATAAAATGACCCCTTTAATCTTGTTGCCTTCAAAGATAAGCTTTAAGCTCTCTCTGACTTTATTCAGATTAAAGTTTGACATGAAAGCTTTTGATTCAAAATTCTGAAAATAAAATAGTGCCTAAACAGACTTACCCAAACTCATTTGACAATTTATCTTTATCATTTTATTTGTAAATAAATACATGTTAATCCAGCATTGGTGGCTCACACCTGTAATCCTAGCTAGTGAGGAGGCTGAGCTCTAAGGGATCATGATTCAAAGCCAGCCCAGGCAGAAAAGTCTGTGAGATTCTTTTCTCCAATTAACTACTCAGAAAAAGCCAGAAGTGGCATTGTGGCTCAAGTGGTAGACTGCTAGCCTTGAGCACAAAGGGGCTCGGGGACAGTGTCTAGGCCCAGAGTTCAAGTCCCAGGAAAAGCAAAAAACAACAACAACAAAAAATAACCACATTTACCATGAAGTAAGTGGTTTTCAACTGCTGTAAATTTTATTCTAGAAGAAATAGAATGACATTGTCGTTGCAACAAACAGCCAGTAGGTGGCAGCCTACAGAAGCTCACAAATACTGTATCAGTGAGTACAAGATGATTTTGAAAGAACTAAAAAAAAAAAATAGTTTTTTTTTAAAAAAAGGTATGGTGGGCTGGGAAGGTGGCTCAGTGGTAGAGCGCTTGCCTTGCATGCATGAGGCCCTAGGTTTGATTCCTCAGCACCACATAAGCAAAAAGAAAAAAGCTGGAAGTGGCGCTGTGGCTCAAGTGGTAGAGCACTAGCCTTGAGCTGAAGAGCTGAGGGACAGCGCCCAGGCCCAGAGTTCAGGCCCCACCACCAGACCCCTCCCGCCCCCGCCAAAAAAAAAAAAAAGGTATGGAGAGAGACAGTAAAAAACATTCTGTAATAACATTAGGAACCTTTTCAAAGTTAAAATTATTTTTAATTCAAAATTTTCACACATGGGTGCTTGCTGGCCCAGGGACCCAGCACGGGCTATCCTACCCAGTGTGAACTAGCCTGGACCAAATGAGGGCTGCCACCAATCAGGAGCACACAGGCCAAGCTCAGGCCTCAACCCTAATAATCCCGGAACTCAAATGTGTAAATCACAAACAGAAGATTACAAGATTCATGGACAATCAAGACAACAAACCAAATCCAAAAGCCAACAACAACCCAGGGAAGGACTCCAGTGAGAGTGAAGAAGAGATGGAGGACAAAAGAGCCATTAAAGAAATGGTGACAGAACTGGCCAAAGAACTAAAAGGGGAAACACAAAAGCAATTTCAAAGGTACAAAGAAGAAACGACAAAGGAAACTCAAGACTCCAAAAAAGTGATGTGGATAAAAATGGACATGGTATACATCTCATTAAAAGACAAAACGAATACTTTGAGGACTGATATTAGAAGCATAAAAGGCTTAATTTCCACAAGGCAAACCACAGTGGAAGCCATAGGTAACAGAATAAGTGAAATGGAAAGTAGAATATCAGAAGTTGAGGATCCCAGAGGAGCTAGAATAGACAGTCAAATGTATAGGAAAAAGACTCAGAACTTACCAAAGGGAAATCCAAGAATTGGTAGACTCAGCTAAGAAATCAAATCTATCCATATCTGGGATTGACAAGGAGGAAGAATTAAAAGTAGAGGCATGGAAAACCTATTCAGTAAAATAACAACAGAAAACCTCCCTCTTCTAAAGAGAGAAAAATTTCACCCTTCTAACAGAAGCATATAAAACTCCTAGTAAACAGGATCCAAGAAAAAAACACTTCTACACACATCATAGTTAAAACATTAGAGTTGAATAGCAAGGAATTGATTTTAAACACTGAAAAATCAAGGAAGAACCTATATTACAAAAATAGACCCAAAGATCAAGGGAACAGATTTGAAGATCTAGAAATAAAGCCAAATACATACAGTCATCTGATATTTAACATATTCCACATACAGTGGGGAAAAACAAACACATGACCTCTTCAACTATTGGTGTTGGGAAAACTGGGCAGCCATATGCAGGAAACTAAAAGCGAATTCCTGTTTTTCACCATGCACTCGCATAAATGCAAAGGAGATTAAAGACCTCAACATCAGCTCTGAAACTACTGCAAGAGATAGTAGGAGAGTCATTAGAATTTATAGGTACAGGTAGGAACTTCCTGAATAGGGTCCCAGAGGGCACAACAGATAGGAGAAAGATTCCACAAATGGGACTACATTAAAAAGTTTCTGCATAGCTAAGGAAATAGTTACTAAACTAGAAAGACAGCCAACCAATTGGGAAAAGATCTTCACCAGCAAAACAACAGTCAAAGACCTAATATCCAATATATACAAGGTGCTCAAGAAACCTCTCCCAAACCTAATAAATCAATTAATAAAGGACCAAAGGAGCTAAGAAGAGACATCTCAGAAGAAGAGGTAAGAATGACAAAGAAACACATGAAGAAATGCTCATCATGCCTGGCCACTAAGGAAACGCAAACCACAACAACCCTGAAAGACCATCTTACCACAGTAAGACTGGCTAATATTTTGAACTCTGACAACAAATGCTGGCAGGGATGTGGAGAAAAATGAACCCTACTGTACTGCTGGTAGAAATGCAAACTAATACAACCACTCTGGAAAGCAGTCTGGAGATTCCTCAAAAAAAAACAAAACTAAACACAGACTTTCCCTACGACCCAGCCATACCACTCCTAGACGTCTACCCTGCACACAAGAACCAGGATATGACAAGGACACCTGCACATCCATGTTCATTGCTGCACTATTCACAATAGCCAAGATATGGAAACAACCCAGATGCCCCACAATAGATGAGTGGTTAAACAAATGTGGCACTTATATACAGCGGAATTTTACACAGCCATTAGACAGGATAAAATAATTCCATTTACAGGGAAATGGATGGAACTAGAACAAATCATGTTAAGTGAGGTAAGCCAACATCAGAGAGACAAATGGTATGTGTTCTCCCTGATATGCAGTAGTTAGATTTAAAATGTGATGGGATATGACAAATTATACAGGATTCTAGGTACTCACAGTGAGACCAAAACAGGATAGTCTTAGGAGAAAATCACCAAGTTGTAATACCCAAGCACTCCTTTTTTTTCAAAAATGAAATTTTATTTTATCATAAAGGTGATGTACAGAAGGGTTACAGTTACATAACTAAAGTAATGAGTACATTTCTTTTCAAACATTGTTACCTCTACCTCTTTTTCTCTCACTTTTCTTCCCTAAGACTGACTCCTCCACCCCCAAATTGTAAAGTTCATTTCCAACATAGTGTCTTGTGAGTATCACTGTTGCATTGTTTCACCCTTTGTCATTTGTTTCAACATTTTATTATTCCCCTTCCCCTCCCCAAATCAGATAAACACATATAGAAGACACAGGGTACCAAAATCAAAAATAGTTATGACAGGGGATAAGCCAAAGGACAAAAAAAAAGACAAAAGAAAATAATAACTTCACACAGTACATTTAACAACAACAAAGAAAAACTTGTTTCCATATCTTGGAGTTCATTTCCATTAGCACCATTTTATATGGTCATATGTACATAGCTGTTGAACTATTATGATCCTCTGCTAGGACTATCCTAGACATATACTAATCATTTATTACAAATGAGGAAACCATGGAGTCTGTGTTTCTTTGGGTCTGGTTTACTTCACTTAAGATTTTTTCAAGTCTTTCCATTTCCTAAAAATGGGGTGGTGTCATTCTTTCTGATGGAAGCATAGAATTCTATTATATATATATGACATGTTCTTGATCCATTCATCTACTGAGGGGCATGATTCCATATCTTAGCTATAGTAAATAATGCTGCAATGAACATAGTTGTGCTGACAGTTTTTTGTGGCCTTGTCTGTGATCATTTGGGTGGGATTGCTGGATCTTAGGGAAGCTCTATTTTTAGCCTTTTGAGGAACCTCCATACTGCCCAAGTGCCTCTTCATATGTATATAAAATAATATACATACTGAAACGAACTCCATAGATATGGAAACAAAGAACCTTTTACTTAATTTATTTTTCATTTTCTGATGACTCTGTGTTCTTTACCTCATACATGGTATACTCAAGTGCACATCTGAGGGAAGGTTGTGGAGGAGGGCATAGAATCAGTTTAAAAAAATAAAACAGGTGGACTGGGAAGGTGGCTCAGTGGTAGAGTGCTTGCCTTGCATGCATGAGGCCCTGGGTTCGATTCCTCAGCATCACATAAGCAGAAAAGGCCAGAAGTGGCACTGTGGCTCGAGTGATAGAGCACTAGCCTTGAGCTGAAGAGGTGAGGGACAGCGCCCAGGCCCAGAGTTCAGGCACCATGACTGGCCAAAAAAAAAAAAAAGACAGGTGAAAAATGCAGCAGCAGAGCTCACTGACTGCAATGGACATCGATGAAAGTGAGCCATGCCATTCATGGCAGAGATGGGAATGAAGAGAATAAGGGAACAGATGATACTATGCAAAAGGAAGGAAATGTACTTATTACCTGATATCACTGTATATCACCTCTAAAACAATAAAAAAGTAACTAAGAAAATTTCACACTTAAATCTTCATTACACTATTGGAGGAAGAATTTTGGTTTCAATCTTCTTAGACAGAAACTTAATCAAATAATTTAAAATAAGGTCACTTCATACTGGTGTCTCATGCTTCTAATCCTAGATACTCAGAAGGCTGTGAAACTAGTCTGTGCAGAAAAGTTAATTGAAGATACTTGTTTCCAATTAACCAGCAAAAAGCCAAGTAGAGATGTGGCTCAAATGACAGAACACCAGCCTTGAGTAAAAAAACCTAAAGTATAAGGTATTGAGTTTAAGCCCCATTACTATCATGTAAGTATTGTTATTCTGTAGTGGGTGCCTGCCTGTAATCCTAGCTACACAGGAGGCTGATATCTGAGGATTGCAGTTTGAGGCCAGCCTATGTAGGAAAGTCCTGAAACTCTTATTTACAATTCACCACCAGAAAACCAGAAGTAAGCTGTGGCTCAAAGTGGTGGAGCGCTAGCCTTGAGTAAAAGATCTCAGGGACAGAGCCCAGGCCCTGAGTTCAAGCCCCCCACCCTTGCCCACCATAAAAAAAAAACAAACTTATCATTTGAGTAAGCCAGCAAAGATGGAAATCTAGTAATTAGATCTAAGACACTGAATGTGACTTAATGACTCATCTACCACAATGTTCTCTACCGGGATGATGGAACCTGAGGAAGTCTGCAATTGAACAGCAGGCTGCTGTGCTATGTTGTGGCATTGCATGCACCACAGGGAACTCTGGACAATGTCTGTGGTGACACAACAGAAAGGAGGGATCATTACTGAGTAAATGCCAGAGAAGTCACTAACCACCCTAGAATGAACAACAGGTCCACCAACAAATATCCAGGCTCAAATGTCAATTATGCCATGATATGTGGAATTGTTTTGTTTTGTTTTTTGGGTCTGGTCATGGGGCCTGAACTCTGGGCCTGGGTGCTGTTTCTCAGCTCTTCAGCTCAAGGCTAGCGCTCTACCACTTGAACCACTGTGCCACTTCCGGCTTTTTTTTTCTGCTTATGTGGTGCTGAGGAATCGAACCCAGGGCTTCATGCATGCAAGGCAAGCGCTCTACCACTGAGCCACCTTCCCAGCCCCTGTGGAATTGTTTATACCAATCAAAAATGGGAAAACAAGTATAAGTCTCTCTCTCTCTCTCTCTCTCTCTCTCTCTCTCTCTCTCTTTGGTCATGGGGCCTGAACTCTGGGCCTGGGCACTGTCCCTCAGCTCTTCAGCTCAAGGTTAGCACTCTACCATTTGAGCCACAGAACCATTTCTGGCTTTTTCTGTTTATGTGGTGTTGAGGAATTGAACCCAGGGGCTCATGCATGCAAGGCAAGCATTCTACCACTGAGCCACCTTCCCAGCCCAAGTTTAAGTGTCTTAAACATAGTAGACTGAATCAACAAATTATGGGGGAAAAAACTATCCACAAGGTTCATGACTTCGTAGCTATTAAAAATGATAGTACTGAAGTGTATTTACTATGATAAAATATTGTGTAAATCAAATTGTGCATATGGCATGCTCCATTCTTTAAAAAAGAGATATATACATACTTGAAAGTGGGAACAATGGTCTTCTTGGAGTTGGTAGAATTGTGTAGTTTCCTCTTACTTTTGCTTATTGTTCATGAACAACTGAGATTTAATGGGAAACATTCTATCTTAAGTAGAAATTTGGGAGAACAGCAGTTGCTAATTTTCAAGAAAAATTTAAAAAGTAAAATGAATACAAAATCTCCACAAATGCTGGGTGCCAGAGACTCCTACCTATAATCCTAGCTACTCCAGAGGCAGAGAGCAGAGGATGAAAGTTTGAAGCCAGCCATGGCAGGAAAGTCCATGAGGCTCTTATCTCCAATAAAATACAGTACTCAAAAAAGCCAGAAGTGTCACTGTGGGTCAAGTGGTAGAGTGCTAGCCTTGAGCAAAAGAAACTCAAGGACAGTGCTCAGGCCCAGAGTTCAAGCCCCCAGGCTCAGAAAAAAAAATTGGGGGGCTGGGAAGGTGGCTCAGTGGTAGAGCACTTACTTTGCATGCCTGAGGCCCTGGGTTCAATTCCTCAGCACCACATAAGCAAAAAGAAAAAAGCCAGAAGTGGAGCTGTGGCTCAAGTGGTAGAGCACTAGCGTTGAGCTGAAGAGCTGAGGGACAGCGCTCAGGCCCAGAGTTCAGGCCCCACGACCGGACCCAAAAAAATAAAATAAAATAAAATAAAATTTCTACAAATATCCCCAGTCCCTTGCTCCCCTGTGTCAGGTCACTATGATTTTATTCTGCTTCTGTTATCTTTTTAGACTCCACACATTCATGAGATCACGCAGTATTTGTCTTTCTGTGTTTGGCTTAGGTAATTACCCTCTCTTTATCCATTTATTGGAAATAGACACTTAGGTTGTTTCCACACTTGGACTCTGATGCATAATGCTATGTTGAAAAAAAGGAGTGCAGTTATTTCTTCAGGAAGTTTTGATTTCAATACATAGTCAGAAAAGGGCTTCTGGGTTATATTGTGGTTGTATATATGTATGTATGAATGTACATACATATGTATATGTGCTTGTATATATTAGTGAGCATTAAATCTAGGACCTTGCACATATACACACTTGGGTACAAAGCTACACCTTCAGCTCTATTTTTAATTTCTATAGGAACCTTCACAGTGCTTTGCAACATTTATAAAAGAAGATGTTTTTCATATTAGTTTTTTGTTGTTGTTGCTTTATTTTTTGGTGCTGGTCCTGAGGCTTGAACTCAGAGCCTAGGTTACTGTCCCTGAGCTTTTCAGACGAAGGCTAGAACTCTATCAATTGAGCTATATTTCCATTTCTGGCTCTTTGGTACTTAACTGGATATAAGAATCTCCTGGGGGCTAGGAAGGTAGCTTAGAATATAATATTCTATATTAAATGAAATGGGAGAAAATTATTCACTTGCAGACAATGAGAATTACCAGTCTGTTGGTTAAATGTTGAATCACAGTACTTCTTCCAATGCAAATAGTACTAACTCAAATTAACATGGATTTCATATTTTTTAGTTTCTTATGAAATTTAAAAAAAAAAAAAAAAAGAGGGCTGGGAAGGTGGCTTAGTGGTAGAGTGCTTGCCTTGCATGCATGAGGCCCTGGGTTCGATTCCTCAGCATTACATACGCAGAAAAAGCCTCAAATGATAGAGCACTAGCCTTGGACTGAAGAGCTCAGGGACAGTGCCCAAGCCCAGAGTTCAGGCCCCACAACCAATAGGGGAAAAAAAGGAATCTCATGGACTTCCTTGCCCAGGCTAGCTTTAAACCTTGATCCTCAGATCTAAGCCTCCTGAGTAGTTAGGATTACAGATATGAGCCACCTGTGCTTAGATCATTATAGCTATTTTATATTATCCTAGGCAGTTGTTCTAATTCCATCACATCTGTCATTTGCCAATATATTCCTGACCATGTTTTGCTTGTTTTTATACTGAATTCTTTTTTATTGTTCAAAAGTTCACCATCTCCTCAAGAGTAAAGCATGCCTAAGAATAGATATTCCAGGTGTGTTGTTGAAAATGAATTCCAGTGCATGATACCGATAATTCCAGCACTTAGGAGGTTGAGAAAGAAGGATCAGGTGTTTGAAGCAAGCCTGATTACTTAGGAAGTCCCTCTACCAAAACAATAAAAATCGCTGCTTCCCGGTTGGAGCCATGATGGTGGTAAATTTAAGCTCCATCAACACCATCATGTTGTTTGATGTTAGCATTGGTGGTCAGGAGGTTGGACACATGAAGATTGAGCTGTTTGCAGATGTTGTGCCTAAGACAACCGAGAACTTCAGGCAGTTCTGCACTGAAGAATTCAGAAAAGATGGGGTTCCAATAGGATACAAAAGAAGTACTTTCAACACGGTCATAAAGGGTTTCCTAATTCAGGGTGGAAATTTTGTTAATGGAGATGGTACAGGAGTTGCCAGCATTTACTGGGGGCCATTTGCAGATGAAAATTTTACATTTAAACTTAGGCTCCAGGCCTACTTTCTGTGGCAAACAGTGGTCCCAGTACAAATGGCAGTCAGTTCTTTTTTTTTTTGTGGGTCCGGTCGTGGGGCCTGAACTCTGGGCCTGAGCGCTGTCCTTCAGCTCTTCAGCTTAAGGCTAGTGCTCTACCACTAGAGCCACAGCGCCACTTCCGGCTTTTTTCTTTTTGCTTATGTGGTGCTGAGGAATTGAACCCAGGGCCTCAGGCATGCAAGGCAAGCGCTCTACCACTGAGCCAACTTCCCAGCCCCAAGCTGCGGTCAGTTCTTTATCTCCTGCTATAACTGTGATTGGCTGGATAGGAAGCATGTAGTGTTTTGGCAAAATCATTGATGGACTTCTAGTGATGAGAAAGATGGAGAATGTTCCCATAGGCCCCAACAAGAAGCCCAAGTTGCCTGTGGTAATAATCTTAGTGTGGGGAGATGTAGTCCAGATGAAGACTGATTCAGGCCTTCCCTTGCCTGGCTCTTGGTTTTGCTTCCCCACCTGCTACTGCTTCATTTGATAAAGAGACCAGGGAAGTGCACAGACTAAAACCAAGATTATCTGTTTAAAATTTCAGTAGTAAATAAAGGATTAAAGAAACAACAAAAATCAACCGAGAGCTGGACTCCAGTAGCTGATAACCCTCGCTAATCAGGAGGCTGAGATCTGAGAATCATAGTTTGAAGTCAGACCTGGCAAAGTCCGTGAGACTCTTATCTTCAATTAACCAAAAAAAGCCAGAAGTGGAGAGGTAGAGTGACAGCCTTGAACAAAAAAGTCAAGTAAGAGTTTGAGACCCAGTTGTAGTACACACACACACACACACACACACACATCAAAACAAAACAAAAAGTAAGAAAGAGTACTTCTCAAGCAGTCCTTCACTCCTTTTCTGGGTGTCCTTTGAGCCTTGGTGAAAAACAAATGCAGCTGTGTGCTTGTCTGAAGATGAAGTCACTTTTCATCCTTACACAGTGGTAGTTGATGGTTCCAGTGAGACCCACAATTGCATTTTTGTCTATTTGTTCCAGATAACCCTACAAATAAATTAAAACCCTGAGTCTGGAAATATTATTTTGGTTCTACGAAAATAAGAAAGCAGGTTTTCAATTTTTTTTGCTACAAATGCTGATACAGAATGTACACTCAGTGGATTGCATTTTTAAATAACTGAATCGGAAAATATCCAAACCTTAATAGTTAAATTACTTGTGCAATGGTATCAAATATATATATATACATATACACATATATATATACATACATATTGTAAATGAAAGTTATATATGATGGTCTCTGCCAATAACCCTAGGGTTTCAGGAGACTGAGATCTGAGGATCAAGGTTCACAGTTCAGAGCCAGCCAAGGCAGTCAAATCCTTGAGACTCTTATCTCCAGCAAAAAGCCAGAAGTGGAGGTGTGGCTCAAGGCATGAAAGAGTGAGAGCAGGAGACCCCAAATCCAAACCTGCAAAAAAGAAAAAGAATGAAAAGAAGGAAGCAGAAGAAAGAAGGAAGGAAAAAGAAAGAGGAAAAGAAATCAGTTGTTATCCAGGTTGAGTGATAAGTCAATACAATGAGACTTGGTAAAAGTTTCAAGTACAACTTCTCCTAGAGGATGACAAAAGAAAGTGCCAAGAGATGAAAGGGCCTCAAGAAAGAGCCAGATTGGAGGAGTGCACTATTACCTTATGAGATCTGCACGTATAAACTAATAACTTCAGCTTCAGCTGTCAAATAATATGTGCTATTTCCACGTCTTCTGCCTTGTTTTTCATTTTTTTGTTTTGTTTTGTTTTGTCGTGGGGCCTGAACTCTGGGCCTGGGCGCTGTCCCTGCGCTCTTCAGTTCAAGGCTAGCGCTCTACTGCTTGAGCCACAGCGCCACGTCCGGTTTTCTAGTGGTTTATTGGAGATGAGTTTCACGGAATTTTCTGCCCGGGCTGGCTTTGAACGGCAAAACTCAGATCTCAGCCACCTGAGTAGCTAGGATTACAGGCATGAGCCACCGACGCCCGGCTCCTTCTGCCTTGTTTTGCAACCCATCTCACTGATTTGGTTCTTTAAGCACATCCTCTTTATCACATGTAGGTTCTTGTGAGTTTTCTTCTGTAGTGTGGGGCAGTTGACCACTCTTGGGGTTCCATCATACTTTGTTGGTATATTTGATTATAAACAGATGCTCAGCATTAATATTGTCTTATCCAAATGGAGGGGAGATAACATTTCAAAATGGGAACCTTCACTGGATCTCAAGCCTGTCCTCCAGTTGCTCTGTATTCCAGCTCAAAACAGTATGCCCTACCTGGCATTTCATCCCCACTTTCCTATTTCCCAAGGGGGGAAGAAGCCAAGTTCAGGTCCTTTCCAGAAGTAGATGTTGATTCCTCTGTCAGCCTGGGTAGCCGAAGTTGAACTATCACAATAGAAAGCTCCAAGCACTGAAAAACTCCTGTCTATTAATTTTAAAAGAAGTCTATCTCGTGAGCTGGGATTGTAGCTTAGTGGTAGAGTTCTTGTCTAGCATATACAAGGCCTTATTTGTCATCTGCACACACATCTGTAACACCTAACTTGAAGAACTATTTTGTCAAGACCTATGTCAGTTAACCTCAGAAAAGATATCCTATTTAGGAAAAAATGAGTTCATTTCGTTTGCACGAGAAACAAAATCTGCATCGTAAAATCCGTAAGATCGTTAGCATTTTGTGATCGTTTATGGAGCAGCGCACGGGAGAACCTTCCCCGGCTCAAGCATACTCCATCATCCACCGCCCAGGGGGCCAGAACTAAGGTAAAGAACCTACCACGTGGTGCTGTGACTCCGCCCAGCCCATAGGGGGCGCGCGCGGCCGCGCCCTTTCCGCCAACTCCGAGTGTTCCCCTGCTCGGCCTTGCCCGGCTGCCTTGGCAGCGCGCGGGGACAGTTCCTCTTCCGGGACGCGAAGGGCCCGGATATGAGCGGACTACATAAGCGCCGCTCGGGCCTGCAGCCCTTCTTTCCGCGGGAGACGCGACTGTGCGCGTGGAGGTGTGCCCTCGCCGCTCCTGCTCCTGACTCACCGCTGTTCGCTCTCGCCGAGGAACAAGTCGGTCAGGAAGCCGCGCCTCAGCCATGGTGAGGCCGGGGACGGGGCGCGCGGCGGCGCCCGGGGCGGAGGCTGGGGTCGGGGAGGCGCGGGGCGTCCGGGCCCGGGGCAGGCCCGCCCCGATGGCGGGCGCCGGCCAGGGGCCGACGGAGCCTCGTGCATTGCTGTGTTCTTGATTCCCCCTTGCCTGCGCGTCAACAGGCTTTTAAAGACACCGGGAAGACGCCTGTGGAGCCCGAGGTGGCGATTCACCGGATTCGCATCACCCTCACCAGCCGCAACGTGAAGTCGCTGGAGAAGGGTCAGTCCTGTGGCAGTCACGTGGCAGGCGGGGGAACACTCTAGACTGGCGCTCACCGGGTCGTAGGCACCCAGCCCCCAGTTAGTAGCTGGCGATGAGGAGACGCCTACCGTACTGATCTACGGTGATGGTTCTATACGCTATTCTGAGCCGGCCGGCGGCGGCCTAAACCTGCGGGGAGTGATTGTGAGCGAACTAATGGGTGCCTCTGCTCCCCCCCCCGTAGTATGTGCTGACCTGATCCGAGGCGCCAAGGAGAAGAATCTCAAAGTGAAAGGACCGGTGCGCATGCCTACCAAGGTAGGTGAGGTCAGGGAGACCGACCTAGGCACTGCATCTTGTGAGTGCCCGCCGCCAGGGATTTGGCTGATCGTATAAAAGTAGTGACAGTGATGCACAGGTCAGCCGCACAGCCTCTCAGGGTGCCAATGGACTTGGATTGTAGATGACTGGTAATCTGAAGGCCTGTTCCGCGTAGAGGGAATAGTGCCAAGGGGAATCATTTGTCAAATGATAAAGCTACAAAGTAAATGAGCTTCTGGGTATCCTCTAAGGATAAGTATTAAACCATGGGCTTTGGTTTTCTGTTGCAGACTTTGAGAATCACTACAAGAAAAACACCTTGTGGTGAAGGTTCTAAGACATGGGATCGCTTCCAGATGAGGATCCACAAGCGACTCATTGACTTACACAGTCCTTCCGAGATTGTCAAGCAGATAACTTCCATCAGTATTGAGCCAGGAGTGGAGGTTGAGGTCACCATTGCAGATGCCTAAGTCAAACGTTTTTAATAAATTGACTTACTGATTGTTTAAGTTTCATTGACTTTTATTTACAATACAAACAGGTTTTAGAAATGCAAGTGGAGATTTGCTGAGTAAGTGCTAAGGAAATAAGAAGACATTAGCTTTGAACTTAAACTTGCCTAGTGTTCCAACATTTAGTGGCATAAGGTGGGTCATTAGTTTATTGTTCATTGTATATCCTTACAGGCTTAGGATTTTCCATTAAGAGAACATTTCCAGATGTTCTTTATGAAGGGACATAATTTTACAAGTCTTTTCAATAATTGAGGGAAAAGTACTGTCCTTTGATTTAGTAGGATTATGATAATAAGATAATACAACGTTTCTGTTTGGGGTTAGACCTCTTTCTCTGCACTGTTTTGTCTTCATTGTGGTTGAAGTGCAGATTTGAACTATGTAAAAAAGTTTTTGAAAGAACTAGCTTGGGAAACTGAAGTCTTCAATCGTAAGTACACCATTTTAAGTTGTATATGGCATAGACAGGTTATGTTCCCTTAATCCTATTGAAGGCATTTAGAAGCCAAGCCCTCGTGGCTACTACTACCTACTCAGGAAGCTGGGGATTGAGATTGAAAGCCAGCTGCCAGTGAAGTTCCTAAGACCCTTTATGGAGCTGTGGGTTAAGTGGGAAAGCACCAGCCTTGAGCGAAAAAGCTAAAGGACAGTATCCAAGTCCCTGAGTTCAAGTCCCAGTACCAGCATTCACATCAGATAAAGCGTTTAGAGCCAGTAATAGATCCCTCTATGTGTTAGGGTTAGCACACAGGGCATTTTCAATAACCACTGCAGCCACATTTCTAGGCCACTAGGTGCTTAGGAATATTGCTTAAGCATTCTGAGAATGGATTGAGGAAGAGTTATGAAAACGGACCAAAGAACAAATTTGTGGGGAAAACAAGATAATGAAGCGATTTTAACCCAAAACAAGCTTCCCTTCCCTACAGTTCAGGGAACTAAACCCATGGTCTTTCACAGGTTAGATATTCAATGAACTACATCCCTGAGTTTTTCACGAGTAGATTAAACTTTTAAATTGTCATTAATGGGACAGGGAATGGCTTAGAGAGTGCTGGCTAGCATGTATGAAGCCTGGGGTTCAATTCATCAGTACCACATAAAAAGCCGGAAGTGGCACTGGCTCAAGTACTAGAGTGCTAACCTTGAGCAAAAGAGGCTCACAGTTCCCAGGCCCTGAGTTCGAGCCCCACGACTGGCAAAAATTCAGCTAAAATAGCACTTAAGGGAACATCTCATTCAGTTACACTAAAGTTGAGGTCTATTTGGAAGTAAAATTCCTACTTAGTGGTAGTCCTGGGATTGGAACTTGGCCTGGATGTGGAGCATAATTAGAGATGAGTCTCACACTTTCTGCCCTAGCTAGCTTCAAATCATTGCAATTAGGGCTGGGAATGTGGCTCAGTGGTAGAGTGCCTAGCATGCATGAGACCCTGGGTTTGATTCCTCAAGACCACATAAACAGAAAAAGCCAGTGCTAGCCTGAGCAAAAAAACTCAGGCACAATGCCCAGGCCCTGAGTTCAAGCTCCAGCACTGGTAGGGAATGTGGCTCAATAGATTGTTTGACTAGCATGCATGAAGCCCTGGGTTTGATCTCAGTACCACATGAACAGAAAAAGCTAAAAGCGGTGCTGTGGCTCAAATGGTAGAGTGCTAGCCTTAAGCAAAAGAAACTCAGCGACAGTGCACAGGCCCTGAGTTCAAGCTCCAGGACTGGCAAAAATAAGAAAAAGTAAATTGAAACTACGGAGGCATGGCTTTCCTAATCTGTTAGACTTAATCATGCTAGTCTAACTAGAGAAACTATAAAAGCTGTTTTGTTTTGTCTTTAAATAGGATCTTAATCCTTTTTTTTTAGGGACAGTATAGTTTACTTCCATAGCAAATTAAAATCTCAGAACCATAGAACTAAATCTTACACATTTGATTCATAAGATTTACTTGTCTTTTTTTCACCTTACATGCTTTAGTTCTCTTCATTAACTTAAATCACGAGAGATATTGATAGTATATTTTTCAAAACTTGTAATATAACTAGTGTCTTATTTAGCAAAACCTGCCTTGCTGGGTACTTGTGGCTCTTACCTGTAATCCTAGCTACTCGGGAGCCTGAGAATTGAGATTTGAACCAGCTGGGGCAGGCATAATAGGTTCTTTTTTTTCCTTCAAAAAAAGTCACATGCAATGCAACATTTTGAAGTTTCATTTGTTTTTAGCACTAATTATAGTAGTGAAGTCTCTCAAAAATGCTTCCCAATATTTAAATTTGTTGTAGCAATTTCCAGAGGTTCTTAATGATTGTTTACCCTTAGGGGTGTGTGTACAGGCTCATATGCCAATTCATGTATATGCTCCTGGATGGAGCCTTGGACTTCATGCATATTAGACAATTGTTCTACTATGGAGCTACAACCAATTTAAATCAAAGGGACTCAAATTGATTACATATTTGTGGGTACAGTGGTAATTCCATGTATAAACATTTACCATTTCTTTATGTTGTGACCCTTTAAATTCTATTATAAGATAAATTGTACACTACCATTACCCTACTGTGCTGTAAAGCAATAGAATATATATATTTTTTTTTTTGGTTGGTCATGGGGCTTGAAGTCTGGGCTTGGGCATTGTCTCTGCGTTCTTCAGCTCAAGGTGAGTGCTCTACCGCTTCAGCCACAGCTCCACTTCCGGTTTTCTAGTGATTTATTGGAGATAAGAGTCTCACTGACTTTCCTGCCTGGGCTGGCTTTGAACCGTGATCCTCAGATCTCAACCTCCTGAGTAGCTAGGATTATAGGCATGAGCCACCGGCACCCAGCTAGAATATATTCTTCCTATGAAACTTTTGGTACAGGTTATCCAATCTATATCCTTTCCCTCTTCACCTCTAGCAACCACTATTCTCTGCTTTTATGAAGTCAACTTTCACATGAGTCTGTTTGGCTTGTTTAACATTGTTACCAAATTCCATCCATGTTGCTGCAAATGAGGTTTCATTGTTTTCTGTGGCTAAATACTTCACTGTGAATATATTTTATATTTTTTTATCATTGTACATCTCGGAGATGTTTTTGTATATCCATACATACAGATCTACTTCATTCTTTTTAGTGGATATTACATTGTGTGAATGTACCTTTTTGACCAGATACTTTTTCGTGGACCTAGAGATATTATCTGAGTATTTTGATATTCAAAACACCTTTCTTTCTTTTTTTTTTTTTGTGTGTCAATTCTGTGGTATGAATTCAGGGCTAAAATGCTATCCCTTTGGCTTTTTGGTTTAAAGCTAGCACTCTTCCACTTGAGTCACAGCTCTGCTTTGGCTTTTGGGGATTAAATGAAGAGAGTCTCATGGGCTTTCCAACCACTAGCATCCTCAGATCTTAGCTTCCTGAATAGCCAGAATTACAGGCATGAGCCAATGGAGCCTGGCAGTTAATATGCTTTTAATAATATCTTTTCTCACATCTGTAGGGAATACCCTGGAAGTTAAATTTCCAAATCTGATTGCATTGTAAGTGAGGCTATGTTTAAGTTGACAGTAGAAAAGTCATTGAAGAATAATGAAATTTCTAAGTGCATATTTATTAAGTTTCCTAGGGTATTGAAAGAAGAAATTTTCAGTCATGGAAGAGCATTTTTCACCCTAAGTAAAACTACCAAACTGATAATCCTCAAATGACTATATTCCCACCAATCAATACTAGGTATATAACAACATGCTTCTCATACACAAAAGTATCTCATGATTTTTTTTTTTAATCTCATCATTTTAAGTCCTGCCTTTCATTTATCACTTCTCTTTCAGAGGCTGCTGTTGATGTCATGACTTTCAGCAGGGGCTAGTGGCACATCTATAACCCTGCTACTCAGGAAGCTGAGATCTGAGGATTGCAGTTCAAAGCCATCCTGGGCAGGAAAGTCTGGGAGACTCAAGTCCAATAAACTAATCAGAAAAAGCTGGAAGTGATGCGGTAGCTCAAGTAGTAGAGAGCTAGCCTTGAATGCAAAGAGGCTCAGGAACAGTGGTCAGGCCTTGAGTTCAAGCCCCAGAACCAGCACCAAAAATTTAAAAAAATAAAAATAAATAAATTCATGGCTTTCCCTTACCATTCTATATTTCATTTAGTCCTTTATTACACATTCTGGCAGATTTCCTCACCTTCTTGTGTATCACTTCTGTTAATTTTCAATTTGATAATACTTTTTAAAATTCTCTTATGATAGAAAATTCCAAACATACAAGTAGAATGGTATGACCAGTCATAGCTTTAAAGATTCTCAGCTGATGCTGATCTTACTTCGTGTGACTCCACCCAGCCCCCTAAACATTAAGATTATTTTGAAGCAAATTCCAGACAACTTACTATCTACCATATGTTTTCTGTTATACAAATCTAAAACATAAAGTTGCAAAAAAGAAAACCAGTTCAGTAGTGTTAGGTATATTAATACTGCTGTACTACAGATCTCCAGACCTTTTTTCATTTTGCAGAGAGGAAACTATCCACTAAACATAATCTCAGATAACTCATAGAATTATAAGATCTGACTGACTTATTTCATAAGGTCTTCAGTGTTCAGCCATGTTGTTACGTGTGATAAGATTGAATATTTTCATCTGGTTGATTTTGGCTGCTTGAATATTGTGGATTATGCTGCAGTGAACATAAGTATATGAGCCTTGAAAATGCTTTAAATTCTTTTTGGGCATATACCAAGTGAGATTGCTAGATTATGAAGGAACTTCTGTACTGTTTTCCATTAGCTGTTGTACTATGTTACATTCCCATAATGGGTTCCAGTTTCTCACCAATACTGATTAATTTTGTTTGCTTCATTCTTAGACCTACCATCCTATTGGCTATCAGGTAATACCTTGTGTCTTTAGTTTGCATGTCCCTCATGATTAGTCAAATTGAACATCTTTTCGTATGCTTATTGGCCATTTCTTTTTTCTCTGGTTGGTTTTGGTTTGAGATAGGGTCTTGCTGTATAGCCTAGGACAGCCTCCAGAGTGCTAGGATATTGACCAGTTATATATACTCTGGAGAAATGCCTTCCCTTATCCTTTTTTTTTTTCCTTTTATTCTTGCCATCCTGGAGCTTGAACTAAGGGCCTGGGCACTGTTCTTGAGCTTCTTTTTGCTCAAGGCTAACACTCTACCACTAGAGCCACAGTGCCACTTCCGGCTTTTTCTGTTTATGTGGTACTAAGGAATCAAACCAAGGACTTCATGCATGCTAGGTAAGCACTCTACCACTATGCCACATTCTGAGCCCTCTTACCTTTTTTTTTTTTGTCAGTCATGGGGTCTGAACTCTGGGCCTGTGCACTGTTCCACTGCTCTTCAGCTCAAGGCTAGCACTCTACCACTTGAGCCACAGCGCCACTTCCAGCTCTTTGCTATGTGGTGTTGAGGAATCGAACCTAGAGCTTCATGCTTGCAAAGCAAGCACTTTACACTGAGCCACCTTCCCAGACCCTTATCCATTTTTTTTTTAATTTTTACCCTTATCCATTTTTTAATTGAGTTTTTATTTATTGAATTGTAGTCATTGCATATTCTAGATATTAATCCCTTATCAAATAATTTGCAAATATAATCTGAGGGTTGCCTTTTTATTCTGTTTACTGGCTTTTCATAAATAAAGGCTCGAACTTTACAACTTTGGTTGGGGGGGGCGCGGAGAGGATTGGGTGGGGGCGGGGGAAGGATGGGAAGGGATGGGAAGGGGAAACAAAGGAGGAGGCTACAATGCTTGATAAGAAATGTACTCATTATCTTGCCCATGTAATTGTAACCCCTCTGTACAGTATTTTCACAATAAAAAAAAAGTTTGATGTGATCCTTTCTAATTTGGTTTTTGTTGCTTGAGATTTGGGGTCATTTCCAAGGCATCATTGCAAAATCTGATGTCATAAAACGTTACCTATAGGGCACCAGTGGCTCATGCCTATAATCCTAGCTAGTCTCCTAGCTGAGATCTGAGGATCATGGTTCGAAGCCTCGGCAGGAAAGTCTCTGAGACTCTTATCTACAATAAACTACTCAGAAAAAGCCTGAAGTGGTGCTGTGGCTTAAGTGATGGAGCACTAGCCTTGAGCATAGAGAGGCTCAGGGACCAGCAAAACAAAAAACAAAACTTGTCACCTGTGTTTGTTCCTTGAATTTTAAACATTTTATACCTTATAGTTAAGATCTTTAAGTCATTTGAGTTAATTTTCATATGTTGTATAAGGTGAGGCCCTAACTTCATTCTTTTGTGTATGCATAGCCAGTTTTTCCAGAAGAATTGTAGAAGAGATTGTCCTCTAACACCCTGTTTAAAACAATGTAAGCATATACATAAGGGTATATTTTAGTGCTCTCTATAGTCTACTCAGGAGACTGAGATCTGAGGATTGTGGTTTAAAGCCAGCCTAGGCAGGAAAGTCTGAGACTCTTCTCTCCAATTAATCACCAAAAAGCTTAGGTACAGGGCCCAGGCCTTGTGGGGTCTTGCAATGTTGCCCAGGGATCTTCATTTCTCAGCTTTATGAGTACCTGGGATTACAAGCAAGCATCACCATAC